>NC_041221.1:50048120-50141289 GCF_002837175.3 Physeter macrocephalus | reverse complement strand
GGGCCCCGTCCCTATTCTCTGTCTCTGTCTATTCTTTTCTCTTTTGCCCCACCCAGGTACGTGGGGAGTTTCTTGCCTTTTGTGAGGTCTGAGGTCCTCTGCCAGCGCTCGGTGGGTGTTCTACAGAAGTTCCACGTGTAGCTGCATTCCCGATGTATCTGTGAGGAGGAAGGTGATCTCTGCGTCTTACTCTTCCGCCATCTTGCCTCGATCTCTCTGTAGTTTTTATATATGTCCTTTATTAAATTGAGGAAGTTCCTTCTCTAGTCTGCTAAACACCTTTTATAACAAGTGGGGATTGAATTTTGATAAATGTATTTCCTGTATCCATCAGAAGATCATATGATTTTTCTCTTTTATTCTGTTAATATGATGAATTTACATGTATTTTTCAAATGTCAAATCAACTGCATTTCTGGGATAAAATAAGCCCTATTTAGTTATGATGGATTATCGTTTTTAGATCCTTTTTGATTCAGTGTGGTAATATTTTATTAAGGATTTTTATGTCTAATGTTCATGAAAAATATTGGTCTGTAGCTTTCTTGTAATACTCTTTTAGCTCTTGAATCAGAGTAATGCTGACCTCATTAAAAATAGAGGTTGAAAAGCATTTCCACCTACTCTTTTCTCAGAGTTTCTACAGATCTGGTATTTTGTTCAATAGCGTTTAATAGAACTAACAAGCGTTGTCACCTGGACCTAGCATTTCCTTTTTGGGAAAGTTTAAAATTACAAATTAAGTTTCAAAGATAGCTATAACGTAGACCTTGTCGATTGTGTCACATTGAGTGATAGTCTGATTTGATTAAATTAGGATCCCAAAAAAGTCCATTTGTTGCATTGTTGGTATGTCTCTTAGTCTTTTATAATCTATAGGTTCCCTTTCATTTTTTCCTTGCAGTTTATTTTTTTTTAAACTGAGTTGTTTGTCCTTTAGAATTTTCTGCTTTTTGTATTTTGTCTCTTGCATCCCACCTAATATCATTAATGTTTCTCTGTACCTACATTTCCTATAAAATGATTAGAATTCTTCAATTTTCTGGTAAGAATACATTATGGGTGGTTTTGGATATTTAGACCAGAAGTTAAATATTTCTGGCTATCTCTTTCTCTTTGTAATGTCAGCAGCTGTTGACTATCATTGCCTAGATTCATTGTTTCATTAGAGGCTACACATGGTGATAATTGTTAGAATTTTGGTGCTAGAAAACATCTTTGAAGAAAAACTTCCCCATATCAACTGTTTTGTTACCTTGGAAACAATATGTAGTACAGGCAGTTTCTGTAGTGGAGGCTTTGTTCTTCCCCTTTATTTAGCACTTTTCAAAATAATACGTTGGTTCTCTAGCACCCTCCAAAGGTGATGAGTGAGGTGTTCTGTTTCGTTTTTGTATCATTATGAAGTCATGCATTGAGACATATGTTTCAATCCTTGCAGTTATCCGTATTGATGTTGTGTACATCCTCAATTTCAGTAGATCACGCCAAGTTCATTTTTTCAAAATGGTTCTAATTTTATACCCCACCAACATGTATTAGAGTTTCTAAAGCATACTTGGTATTTTCATACTATAAAATTTTTATAAATATGATTGGTGTATAAGGGTGTGAATATATACACACATACATACATATATATGTGATTTCACAGCATATATATGTATGTGTGTGTATATATAATTATGATTTCACTGCTTATTCCTTTTATTTTTTTTAGAAATTTATGACATGAACTATTTGGAATATGATTTGGCTCTTACATTTCTTCCATATATTTACTTACTACTTCTGCATCCATTTCCAATACAGTTGATTATAATTTTGGCCTCAATCTATATTCATTGTTTAATATGACTATGTAACTATTACACATAGTTAATCTCATAGTTAAGCTAGTCTATTATTTTCATTTTACCTTTCTTGTACTTCTCTTTCTTTTTCATGGAGTCAATAATTGCCTTTTTTTTTTGTTCTTTAGTTTTCCATGTATACATTACAAATATCCCCTCTAATAGAAATATAATACTCCCCTCAATATTCCAGATATAAAATAATCCATTGATTTTCTTTTCTTTCTTTCTTTTTTTTTTTTTTTTTTTTAACCTAGAGACATCCAGAACCCCCTCTGCTGCCTTAGGCTTGTTTCACTGTGTTCTACTGCAGAGCTGTTGCCTTGAGTTCTCTTTCATCACTGTTCTTGGAATTCTCTTTGTTTCTTCCTTGTATTGAACTCAAGAAAGAGAAATATTTACCCAGTTGTTCAGATTTTAGTGTATGGACTTGGCTGTGGTTGAAAGTTGTTAGGACACAGGTATGTCTGGTGTGCTCCTCTGTCCTTTTCTGTGGTGTGGAATGGGGTGGATGACCTGGGAGGGTAAATATAAGGTTGTGAATGAATGGTAGAGATGCTGATATTGATACAAAGACAAGAAGCCCAACTATCTTTCTCTCTTCTTCCAAAGCACTTCCAACCTAGGGCTACAGCCCCTTGTGTGGCCTAGGGCAGCTCAGGCTAAACAATAGGGTCGAATGTTCTCTCGAGCTGTCTATTTTTCTCTGGTTCCACTTCTGGTGTACCTTGAGAGCAATCATAAGATCACACTTGCAGCATCTTAGACTCAGGCTCGGTGGTGGTAGGAAGGGCATGAGGTGGGGGAGCAGTGAAAAGAGAGCAAACTTCATGGCTTGTTTTGTTCTGAAACTATGACAAGTAGTTTAGGAAAAATGACTGTTTCATGTAATGCAGATATTTCTGCATTAAAGTCTAAGGCCAAAGGCATAGCTAACAGTGAATACTATTATGCCTTGATTTTTCCATGGCCCTTTGTGTTTGTGGCTCCAATAAGAAACTTGTGCAGAGGGGTGGCTGTACTTTGGGAAAAGACTCTTGCATTCCATGGTCTTCTAGTCAAAGTACCACTTTAATAGCTGTACCAATATCACAGTCTTTTCTAATACACTTGACCTGGCTGGTTAGATTATGAGATTGTCTTAAAGATTATGAGATGGTGTTAAAATTATCTTCCTGTCTGCTATATCCTACTGGGACCAGGTAGGATTTAATACTAGCCAGTTAGATAATCACACCTGTCCTTCATAGAAAGTTTGACACTCTGAGTGATCAGAAACAAGTTTCCCACAACAAAAAAACTGTCTTTGCACAACAGAGTTGGTAAGTCTTATAAGTAAATGTGGAATAGATGGCGAACAATGCTGAAGTTTTTCTTCCTTTGGTTGTTCTTTTTAGAATAAGCCAGACTCAACAATAAAAAGACAGTGTTATGGACTGAATTGTATCCCCCTGAAATTCACATGGTGAAGCCCTAAAACCCCCAGTGTGACTGTATTTGGAGATAGGGCCTTTAAGGAGGTAATTAAGGTTAAATGAAGTCATAAGGGTGGGCCTTAATCCAATGTGACCGGTGTCCTCTTTTTTTTTTTTTTTTTTTTAAATAAAATTATTTATTTATTTATTTATGGCTGCATTGGGGCTTCATTGCTGTGTGCGGACTTTCTCTAGTTGTGGCGAGCAAGGGCTGCTCTTCGTTGAGGTGCGGGCTTCTCATTGCGGTGGCTTCTCTTGTTGAGGAGCACAGCCTCTATACATGCGGGCTTCAGTAGTTGTGGCTCGCGGGCTCTAGAGCACAGGCTCAGTAGTTGTAGCACACGGGCTTAGTTGCTCTGCGGCATGTGGGATCTTCCCGGCCCAGGGCGCTCAAACCTGTATCCCCTGCATTGGCAGGTGGATTCTTAACCCCTGCGCCACCAAGGAAGCCCCTGACTGGTGTGTCCTCTTAAAGAGACACCAGGGATGCATGTGGACAGAGAAGGCCACGTGGCAAGACAGCAAGAAGGCAACCATCACAAGCCAAGGAGAGAGGCCTTGGGAGAAACCAAATCTGCCAGTGCCTTTATCTTGGACCTTCAACCTCCAGAACTGTGAGAAAATAAATTTCTGTTGTTGAAGACAACCAGTCTATGGTACTTTGTTATGGCAGCCCTAGCAAACTAATACAGACATATTATCCAATTTAAAAATGCACAAATGATTTGAAGGCATTTCTCCAGAGAAGATATACAAATGGTCAGTATACATACGAAAAGATTCTCAACATTGGGACTTCCCTGGTGGCGCAGTGGTTAAGAATCTGCCTGCCAATGCAGAGGACACGGGTTTGAGCCCTGGTCTGGGAAGATCCCACATGCCACAAAGCAACTAAACCCATGCACCACGACTAGTGAGCCTGTGCTCTAGAGCCCGTGAGCCACAACTACTGAGCCCACGTGCCACAACTACTGAAGCCCGTGCCCCTAGAGCCCGTGCTCTGCAACAAGAGAAGCCACCACAATGAGAAGCCCACGGGCAGCAACAGAGACCCAACACGGCCAAAAGTGAATAAATTTAAAATATATATATTATATAAAATTACCATTAAAAATTATTTAAAAAAGATTCTCAACATCATTTGTCACTAGGGAAATGCAAATCAAAACCACAGTGAGACACCACTTCGTACCCATTAGGATGACCGTAATAATTTAAAAAGACAATAACATGTATTGATGAGGATGTGGAGAACTTGAAACTCTTGTACATTGCTGGTGGGAATGTAAAATGGTGCAGTCACTTGGGAAAACATTTGGCAGTTCCTCAAAAAGTTAAATATATACTTAATAAATGACCCAGCAGTTTCACTCCCAGGTATATAGAGAATTGAAAACAATATGTTCCCACAAATACTTGTACACAACTGTGGCTTATCAGCGGTATTAATAACAACCCAATAATGGAATCAACCCAAATGCTCATCAACTGACGCATGGATAAACAAAATGTAGTATATTCACACAATGAAATATTATTCAGCCATAAATCAGGAATGAAGTACTGATTCATGGTGCAACATGGATGAACTTTGAAAATATTATGCAGACAGTAAAGGCCACATATTGTTTGATTACATTTATGTCCAGAATAGGCAAATCCTTAGAGATACAGTGGTTGCCAGGGTCTGGGGGGAAAGGTGAATTGGGAGTGACTGCAAATGGGTATGTGGTTTCTTTTTGGGATGATGAATATGTTCTGGAATTAGGAGTAATGGTTGCACTCTATGAATATGCTACAGTACTTTATAAGGCAAATTTTATTATATGTGAGTTTTATTCCAATAAAAACAAAAAAAGAATAAGCCAGAATCAGCATTCTGGGTGGTGAACCTGAAGTAAAGGATGAGTGAGATTACGCCTTGACTATTAGTAATACTAACTTCTGAATGAGGCTTTGTTTTTCCTCCATGAACATGGGTGATGAATATACATATTCATTTATACATAAATTTAGATGTTGTCTCATTGTCCATATACATGGAAGAAAAACAAAAGCTTCTCTCACAAGTAAAATATTCTCTGAAAACATTGTTTCTTATTCATTGGTTAGCACAGTAAAACAGGAAGAGCCAGATCTCCTTTTCTGAGGTAGCCCTCCCTCAGCCGAAAATCACTAAGCCTTCAGGACTGTGAAGATGACAGTCTTGCTTTTCTGATATCATCCAAAAATCTCTCTAAAAAAATCGCAAAAAAATAATCATAACCTCACTCCTGGGGTTTGTTGCTACTCAGTGTGTTCTAATACTGGCAGCGTTCGCATCACCTAGGATATACCCCAGACCTACTGAATCAGAAACTTCGTGTTTTCACAAGACTTGCAGTTGACTGTGATGCATGCTAAAGTTTGAAAAGCACTGATCTAGAGAATTAACAACTAGGAAGGGTCACAAGCTTATGCTAATGTTTTAATATTAAATATTTGGATCCTTTACATGTAGCAAGTTAAGCATAATACTGTCTCCCCTACTATCCATACAGACTGGTAATTTTGAGTACACTTCGCACCCAGATCTTGGTTTCTAAGTGCCCATCTTCATTAAGTGGATCCAAGGCTCTGTGCTATTCTTGTAACTTTACCTTCGACATCATTGTAAAATAAAAAATTTTAAATATTTCAATTTAAAAAGATGAAAGATGACCTGAAACAAACACACAAAAATCACACAAGTTTTCCAAAACTGATGATATGGAACTCAGACGGAGTGTATTTATTTATTATAATCTCCAAAATAATTTCAGTTGGTACAACTGCTTAAAACCACATCACTATCAGGCTCAATTTACTTACAACCAAGCAATTCACAAAAACATTTTAAGCAACAAAACATGCTTAATATTTCTTTGAGAAGGTCCTTCTCAAAGAATATGTGTACAGCATTACTGGGCGTTAGCACAAAACTTTTAGAAGATGACCTTTACATGCCCAATTTCTGTACCCCTTCTGTTGTGACATCATCTGTGAAAGGCTAATTTAACCAATCCTTCCACGCCTCCAAGTAAAGCCCTTCATGGTGCAGTCTGCCTTTCTCTTAAATTTTAAAGAATATTCTAGATCATTCCTTAGGAAAGTAAAACTATGCACACTTCTGGGGGGAAAACAAACAAGCTGCTTAGGCTTTTTATTTTTATATTATACACTTCAATTATGGGTTACTTATTAAACACTTTTTAAAATTTGTTACATTTTAAAAAGTACCAGCTAAAGAGGACAGAAGTACAAAATATTTATTATCAGCGTGTTAGGTTCTCCTGAAATCAGTTTTCTGGATAAATGCATGCAGCATCACTAAACGTTTTTCACTATGTATTACACATAGCTTAGAAAGAACTTTAATATTTTGGCCTGTAATTTTCGTGTCTTAAATAGTATTTTGCTTTATTCCTTTAATAGTGCTAAACTCTTTCTTTTAAAAATTTTTCTTTTTTATAGATATGACTCTCACTGTGAATTTTCAACACCATAGCCTGAACTTGGTTATGAAAAATATCTAACATCTGCAACTTCAGCTGGTTATACTAGGGGGAGAGGGGTTACCATAATTTTATTATACCTTGTATTAACAATAAACCTTCTCACAGAGAAGACAATACTTTAAATACCTTAAATCATATTTACAACAATAAAATTCACATTTCATGCTTTAGTGAGACACTTAAATCATCCATAAGATAGTCCTCCTAGTTTATTGGAATAGAGCCCTTCTGTACCTGGCCTTCTGCTGTGTGCCAGATATAAAGCTCTTGACGTTATGAAAATAGCAAACTTATGCCATCCTCCTATCAAGTAGAAAAACTGAGGGTACATCTTCCCAGCCATCAAGTTGTAACCGAAATCCTGTATCATAGCGAGGTGGCAACCAATGTGCTTCAGACCTCGGGACCCATAGGAATCAACGTGATTGTTTGAAAAGTGCTCAAAAGCCAGGATATTCTTTAATGTGCATTGTAGAATGAAGAGGGCCCTTCTGAGCACGGCTAAACAGTTCATTTATGTGTCTATTGCACAGGGTCTTAGAAGCTTCCAGAAATAGTGCTGTATTTCTTTCCTTCACTACTATATACATTTTTCTGATAAGTTCAGTGTTTCATTGGGAAATGTGACTTGCAGGGAGCTCCCCTTTGGGGCAGGTCCAGCCCTGCCACTCCCACCAACCTCGTCCACCAGTAAGACACTCTCTGAGTCCTGCCCCTGTGAGGAGTCTGAGGTTTCTGATATTCGCAGAGTCCTAAGTGATGTGCTGTCTGTTTGGGTCAGGCCCATGCCAGGCACACCCGGAAGCAAATTCCTGCCTCCAAGGCCGTTTTCACTGAGGTCTGGCATGTAAAGGAGGGTCTGAGACGTGCTGCTGACCTCCTTCAGCTCCCGGGAGAGAAAGGAGCGAGAGTGGCCTGACATGGCAGAGGATGTCCTTCTACTGTCTGAGCAGTGCTGCCCCGAACGCTCTCTGCGCGAACCCCCGATGCGGCAGAAGAGGCATTTGATCTTCTCTATCGCTTTACTGAGCACTGTCTTCCGCAGGAGGATGTATATCCAGGGATCCAGGATGGGGTTCACAGCAGCAATTCGGATTGCCTGCAAATCTGGGTTTTTGCTGATAACTCGCTCCAAATTTGGCTGATATAATTGGTTGATGAACACCCGCACCTGTGTAAATGAGATGCCCACATTTAGTGTTTATCATTAAGCAACTGGGAGAAACATTTTTATGCAACGTCTAACTTAGTAACATTAGGTAGCTGCCCTCTTTTCTGTTAATAAGTGCCAGGAAAAGAGCAGCATACACAATTAGCTTCAGAAAAACCACCGATTAACATTTATGTTTCAAGTCAGTGTAACTTTAGTATATTTGTAACTACCTTATGAATATCTTCCCAAGATCAAAGATGGTATAAAAGAATGCAATATGTGTACAGGTAACATATGCATGAAGTTCCCTGGAGAAGAATTTTATTAACTTCATTTATGTGAGTGCTTTCAAGTTTTTGTAATTCTAATGAAGTATCTTTTTTCCCCCAATAGGCACTGATTTCCTTTATGCCAGTTGGCTTTGTATATATTTAAATGAAACTTATTTTGGAAGTCAACTAATCATCTAATCACAGAAAAGCCCAGAAATTTATTTTAGGATCTAGAAAGAATAGCCTGGAAACTTTTAAACCAATATCTGAATCTATTACCATCTAGAATGACCAGAGAATAGTTTTTATTTTCTCTATATGAATCTGTTCCCCAGTTATAATAATCATCTAGTGTTATCAACTCTTCCTTCAAAAATCTTTTCTATAAGCTAACTATATGTCAATAAATAAATAAATACAATAAATGAAAAGAAGAAAAAAAGAAAACCTTTCCCCTTTTTTCCCTCTAACTGCATTCCTCACCTGGATAACTGCATCAACCACCAAACTAGCTTTCCTACCTCTGATTTCTGTTCTTTCCAATCCATCCTCCAAACTACCACCAGGAGATTATTTCTAAAATGCAGATCTGATTATGCTACTTGGCTGCTAAACCTTCACTGGCTCCCTGCTGCCTGGGAACTATAGTTTTGCTCAACAACTGCCACTCAGGGAATCCATCCCTCCTTTGTGTCTGTGGAGCATTTGAGCCAGTAAACAGCCAAGAGCACTCTGGACAGCCCCACAGCTATGACAAGTCATTCTAGTGCAGTTTGAGCTATTCAAGGGAAGGGGCACGCTGCCAGCCCAGCACAGGCCAGGATGGCATGAATGAAGTAAACACAAGGAGACCTTAACAACCTTTTTGCTGTTGTGGAGTCTTATTTTTGACAGTTAAACGTTTTTGCTTTTACCGTAATCACTTATTTACTCATATTCTTTCATGCATTTAATCATTTAATAGTAAGCCTTTATTGTGTGTTAGGCATTGTGATAGGTTCTGGGCACAAAAAGTTGCATTAAAGACCAAACAACACTTGAAGGCAGAGAGTAACCTCCAGCGTGCAAAACAGTAAGGTAGATCAACTATTGCTGGGGGTAAATGATGAGAGGCATTTATAGGGGGCACAGCTAACCCAGACCTGGAGGGGAGGGCATCAGAAGATGCTTCCTGTGGGAGAGGAGCTTGGACTGAGTTTTGATGGATGAGTGGGAGTTTGCTGAATTTAGAAGGAAGGACATAGCATTTTATTTTATTTATTTTTGGCTGCGTTGGGTCTTTGTTGCTGCGCACGGGCTTTCTCTAGTTGCAGCGAGCGGGGGCTACTCTTCCGTTGCAGTGCGCAGGCTTCTCATTGTGGTGGCTTCTCTTGTTGCAGAGCACGGGCTCTAGATGCGCGCACTTCAGTAGTTGTGGCACGTGGGCTCAGTAGTTGTGGCACGTGGGCTCTAGAGCACAGGCTCAGTAGTTGTGGCGCACGGACTTAGTTGCTCTGTGGCATGTGGGATCTTCCTGGACCAGGGCTCGAACCCGTGTCCCCTGCATTGGCAGGCGGATTCTCAACCACTGTGCCACCAGGGAAGCCCAGAGATAGCATTTTAAGTGGAGTAATTCTATGTGCAAAGTCATGGAAGAATGAAATGATATGCCAACTTCTGGGAACTTCAAATGACTCAATGAAAAGAGTATGAATTTGTGTAAACTTAAGGAAGACTATCATTTTATTCCTTAGAGGTAAAAGCACTTGTTTTTTTCTTTTTAAAAAATTGAAGTACAGTTGATGTACAATGTTATGTAAATTACAGGTGTACAATACAGTGATTCACAATTTTTAAAGGTTTTACTCCATTTATAGTTATTATACAATATTGGCTGTTTTCCCTGTGTTGTACAATATATTCTTGTACCTTATTTAATACCTAATAGCTTGTACCTCTTAATCCCCTACCCCTTTGTTGCTCCTCCCCCTTCCCTCTCCCCACTAGTAAACACTAGTTTGTTCTCTGTACCTGTGAGTCTGCTTCAGAAAGGTACTCGTAGGGCTTCCCTGGTGGCGCAGTGGTTGAGAGTCCGCCTGCCGATGCAGGGGACACGGGTTCGTGCCCCGGTCCGGGAAGATCCCACATGCCGCGGAGCGGCTGGGCCCATGACCCATGGCCGCTGAGCCTGCGCGTCCGGAGACTGTGCTCCGCAACGGGAGAGGCCACAGCAGTGAGAGGCCCACGTACCGCAAAAAAAAAAAAAAAAAGGTACTCGTTAAATGTACACTTTCACATTTACTCCTGAAGAGCAGATCTTAGAAGCTCTCATCATAAGAAAAACATCTTGTAATTATGTGTGGGGATAGATGTTAATTAGACTTATTGTGGTGATTATTTTGCAATATATAAAAATGTTGAATCCTTATGCTGTGCACCTGAAACAAACATTATATATCAATTATATCTCAATAAATATATGTGTGTGTGTGTATATATATATATGTATATATGTATATATATATATTATATATATATATATAAAATGTTGAATCCTTATGCTGTGCAGCTGAAACAAACATTATATATCAATTATATCTCAATAAATATATGTGTGTGTGTATATATATATATGTATATATGTATATATATATATATTATATATATATATATGAAAAAAAAACCCAGAATTTTTCTCTTAAAGAAGGATGATGATGATGATGATGATGATGATGTCTGGGTCTTACTTCTAATTCCACCAGGATCTTTTTTTTTTTTTTTTTGCGGGGCGCGGGCCTCCCACTGTTGTGGCCTCTCCCGTTGCGGAACACAGGCTCCGGACGCGCAGGCTCAGCGGTCATGGCTCACGGGCCCAGCCGCTCCGCGGCATGTGGGATCTGCCCAGACCGGGGCACGAACCCGTGTCCCCTGCATCGGCAGGCGGACTCTCAACCACTGCGCCACCAGGGAAGCCCCCACCAGGATCTTTTTTATAAAAATCTTACTGTAATTCATATAAAAATAGTGGTTTTAAGATAACTGCCATCTGTCTGTCTTTAGTAATTATTTGATAATTATTATTGCCTTCAGTAATTATTTAAGGTTAGGGAGAAGTAAGAAGTGAGTCTCACAGCCAAGGAGGATGCATTAAAAACCATAAAAAAAAGAAAGAACTCGTAAAAGCATAGCTGGAGCCATTTAATTAGGGACAAATATCTCTAATAAGAGTTGATGACATTGCCACTTTGCCATACAGTATAATAATTAATATTCATGGTGTATGAGTCACTAAGAAAGAATAGGGATATTTTAGAAAGATTTATAACAAATTGGATAAAAAAGTCTAAAATGTGTAAATAAATTTCATTAATCTGCAAAACTCAACTTATATGCAACTTATTTCTAGATGATGCTATAGATCAGTGAGGTGTAACTGCATTTCTGTTTCTTCCTACACTGGAGTTTAGACCTCAATCAACCACAGGCTTATAATCCTTTATCAAGAAGTTGTTACTGTTTTGTTATTCATTTGTTTTGTTTTGTTTTTGGTCGTAAAACCTGAACTGACTAGACCATGAGGTGATTTATAATTTTATTTATTCCACTTAATGTGAATATTCCTATGTTTTGCTCCAGAGGTCCTGTTTCAGTTCTGATGGGGATATTACATTTTACACATTTATACATTTAGTATATTACTAAATTACTCTTCTAAAAACCAAGAAGTTCTGAATTTAAAACACATCTGGTGCTAAATGTTTTGAATAAGCAACTGCAGTCCTGCAAATCTCATAGAATAATGCAGTCAAATGGCTCTAAGATGAAATTATTACCTTGATCTCTGGAAGAGAGCTAAATAAAAACTGAACTAGAATGAACAGCAGTATATGAGGACTACTCTTAAAATACTATTAGAAACCATGTTTGGATAAATGATACTATCAAGACAAAGGATGACTGATTTTCTATCCTTTCAAAAACCAGTGAAACAAAGCATCTTGGTTTCCTCCCACCATACTCTTTATTGAGGTTCTCAGCGGCGCCTGGGCACCGAGATTCCCTCAGGTCTACGGACCTTTTCTTAGATGAAGTGTTACAGAAACCTGGACGTTTTGAGAACCTTATTTAGATCCCCCATGCTGTTGGTGGGCGATTTTGGTCTGGGCCCCAGGTCTCCAGATGACTTCCATGTTGCTTTTTCTGTTTTAAGGCCAGCTGGCTTTCTGTTTAAGAATTATTTCCTGAAAAGGGAATTATTGGTAAAAAGCATGAGATCTATATTTTGCTCTCACACAGTAGGTTCCTAAGGGTAAAAGAAAGGATAGATTTAAATCTGTTAGCATCAGGCCCTCCCTGGTGTGTAGTAGCCTCCAGTGAAAAACCGAAGGCAGGATTTGTGCGAATTTGAGACTTCCAACCTCTAGGTGGCAGTGTTGCTCCACTTGGGCGTTTTTGGTCCCACAGGCCGCTTAAGAAGCGTTTTGCGGGCTTCCCTGGTGGCGCAGTGGTTGAGAATCTGCCTGCCGATGCAGGGCACACGGGTTCGAGCCCTGGTCTAGGGAAGTTCCCACATGCCGCGGAGCAACTAGGCCCGTGCGCCACAACTTCTGAGCCTGCGCGTCTGGAGCCTGTGCTCCGCAACAAGAGAGGCCGCGACAGTGAGAGGCCCGCGCACCGCGATGAAGAGTGGCCCCCGCTTGCCACAACTAGAGAAAGCCCTCGCACAGAAACGAAGACCCAACGCAGCCAAAAATAAATAAATAAAATTTAAAAAAAGAAAAAGCGTTTTGCCCAGCCACCTCCAAGACCCTCTTTCAGAACAGAATCTTGGTTAATTCTAAACTTTGCATTTTTCAAATTTTTAACATAGAAATGTTTTGTTGCTAGTTTCTCCCACCGCTTCCTCTAGGGAAACATGGTTACTACTGAGAGGAGGAAGAATTTTGAACAGCTGAAATGGATATAGAAGGAATGAAATTTGTAGCTATTTAAGGGAATGTAATATTAGGAGTTACCATTCAATTTTTAAATTCCCATGACCTTTCAGAAAAGTCAGAGTATTGTAAAAAAAAATTAATAATGGACTTTCATAATCAAAGGTGACAAGAGGCAAGGAAAGAATCATCTTTGTGGCTCACTTCATGTTCAGCAGTAATTAATTCTGACTACTGTTAAGGGAATGAAAGAGCCTTATTTCAGAGTTCCATGGTTGGGGGGTGCTTACAATTAATACAAGCTACTGAACCTGGTCATTTAATGTCTTCTCAGGAAAGGAGAGATCACGGGGTAGCATAAACATGAGTTTGAAAAGCAACATTCCAAATGCAGGTAAAAACATTCTCAAAAGTTGGTCAAATCTTTTGAAAAAAAGATGAAAGAGTTTTCCTTGGCAGCATGTTCTCAATGGAGACTTGAAGTAGAGAAAAAGAAGGCAAAAAAGAACAAAATGCCCACGCACTTCATAAGGTTTGAAAAAAATATAGCCATCTCTGCCTCACTTTAAAGGCTACTTGATTTGCTCTGCCGAAAGGGGGGAAACCCCAGATTAAGATGGGACCATCCACAGCAGGACTTCAGTGTCATGTAGGGAGGGGAAAGCACTTTTCTGCAATTCGTGTCCAATGGGCTCTTGTTACACAAATAAACATGTTCAGGCAGTTTTCAGTTTTGGAAGAGTGTGCTGCTGAGAAAACGGAACCTCTGAGTCGGAGGCGGGCGGGGGAACACCTTAAAAGAATTCACTGAATACAAACAACACTTACAGTCTCTTGCAATTTTAAAAGTTAGTCTATTTTTCAGTAGCTGCAGATTTGCGCCTGTGGCTTATTGTTAAAATTGGCATACACGACAATATTCTAAACTTCTCAAAGATGACTAGACATTAGGATTCAGGAGCATTGGAACATAACTTGGAGAAAAGATGATAAATTCAAAATTAGATGTGATGACAGGAAAGCTATAAGGGAGGCTACATGTTGTAAAGATAAATGCCCACGTTCTGTTCACATCCTGGCTCTGCTCCGTAAAGAATTTATGAGCAAATTATGAAAGGGCTTAGTACAAATATGTGGAGGCTTAGCCACTGTGGAATATACCAATAATTTTTAAACCACAGCTTAGAGGTAGCTTTGGGGTATATAGTTAATGACACGGTATCAAAAACACATACTTGCTGTTTAAGAATTAACTTGTTGGCGGGGAATGTCTAATTGAAAAAGAATGTTGAGATTTTGATTAGACTGATTTGGTAGTTGACTGTCGAGGTAGAAATGTTTTCCAACAAATGACAAGAACCTGTAAATGGATTTGTGTGTGTGTGCTCCTTGTTCTGTTCTGAGCACATAAAAGAAGTGTGTTTTCAGTTATCTAACTGCCTTGTGAAGAGTCCAAAATTGACACAGCTGTTACTAGAAATGCTTACTTTTTTTTTTTTTAATTTAGCGACAAAAAAAAATCTCTAAGTAAAGGAGAGTGGAGAGAGTGCTTGGCTGTGTGGTGGAGTGAGAGCTCTGTTCTCCTTCCCTCTGCCTCACTAACTGGCCGTTTAACTGCAGGCGAATTGCCTCGTCTCTATAGGTCAGGTCTGTACATTGGACATTTATTTCTGTAGTGTTTGTTTTTTTAAACTCTAACTTTCAACATTCTAATAGGAGCCTGCAAGAATCACTTCAGCTCTGGGGGAAAAATATCTTATTAGCCTTGACAGGTCAGCATAGCATGGCAAAAGGAACATTAGACTAGGACTCACCCACAGCCACCCAGGAAGTAGCATGATATAGTCTCCATCTGCTGTTGAGGAATCCAAGGTGCAGAAGGAGTGAAGATACTGGCCAGCCCTCCTTTCTGCCTAGAGCTTTTTTTGAGACTCAGAGGAGATGCAGGGAAAACACCTTACTTTTATGTGCTGCTTTGCAGTCTTCAAGGTACTTACTACTGCTGGGTCTGCAATTTTATGTTATGGCTAAAAATCTGCTTTGGGGCATTGCTATTTTTTAATTTAGCCAAATATATTTGAAAAAAATAATCAGATCCTTCAGGTTCTGCTGTAATAGTGCCTGGATTAATGGTATTCCTCATGTACCTCTAGATGTGATTTTTACTCATCTGAAACCCCATCAGTTGTTTTAAGATTCCACTTTCAGTCTGCCTACAGTAAATAAACATCTACACAGCCTTTCTCTGCTCTAATAAACCTTTGCTGATCAGATGCTGATGAAGTCTTTATGCAGACAACTAGTTTATAGTAAGGAGACAAACACTCACAGGAAGCTATTTTCCTGAAGACCCAGGCAGAAGAGGAATCAAATTGGCCATTCTGCCCTTAACAGAGATGAATGCTTGCTACTTCAGAGGAAGAAGAAAGAAAATAAAAGAAACGAGTAAGCAATAAATACTGCCATGGCTTGCCTGTGCATGGGGGGGAAATGCCTTTTCAAATCCTACAGTGTAACTGTTTAGCCCGGAGGCAAAAGATTGGATTATAATCATTATCGTAACATTAGTAACTGCAAAATTAGGCACCAGATGTTGATCCACCTGCAGCATTTAACACCAGGACCTTAGGAGGCTGTCTCACATATTTCTAAAGAATTCAATCCCTTTTATTTATCTTAAGCATAGATTCTTTCTTTTCTTTAGCTTCTCTTGTATTTTAAAAACCAGAGCCTGGTTATAAATAGAATAGACAAAATGACAACCACCGCCTTCCCACAAAACCTTGTCATGTTCCCTGTCCATTGTATTTACATCTTTTCTGTTCATTGTTTATGATTCGCTTTAGAAAATTTTGCAACTTCAGCACAGTTCCTTATATATCCACAACTAATTTTCCAATCTTTCTCAAATTTCCATTCCAAGTTCTATTTATGCAACATATAGATTTTGGATAACAAATTAAAATTTACTTTTGATCCTAAATTCAATATCAACTGCCCTCTAAGAGCCACTGTAGTTTTTCCTTCCCTGGTGTCCAAAAGATAAAAAATGTGGGTCCTTTGCAGTGACTGCTTGTTTTCCTTATATGTTGCGAGTCAAGCTTTGCTAAACTGCACATAAACTGTATTTGCTCTATTATTTCCAAAGCATTTTAAATGTTTCGAAGGGTTTGATTTGCCTCAGATAGGATTAGCGACCAACTTTATTTGATAAAGTTAAAAGAGATGCTTCATTAGTTTCCTTGGAACTGAAGATAGATCTGACAATTTTAAATGTCAAAGTTCAGAAACTTTCAACTTAAATTACAATATGAATAAGAGAAACATGAAAAAACAAGAAAGTTGTAAAAGTAACCCAAGGAAGGCTACAGTTGTGGATGTTTCCCTTTTAATTCTTTCAGTAATTGCTAAACTGTGGCTGGGTGAGTAGTACAATGACACCATTCTTATCATTAATTTACAATTAAATTGATTCTGAAATTAGATTTTAGTGGCCAAAACTAAAGGCTAAAAACTGAAGCTGCCATTACTTGTATGATTCCTTATTACTTACAAAGCTATGTCCATGTGATTACTTCTCAGCTGAGCCATTGTCAATTTTCAGGGTACAATGACTTAATATCTACTACTTGATACTGACTTTATATAGAGTATAGTCCCTGTTAGTTAAAATGTGGTTAATTTGCAAACCACAAATACAGCTCCTATCATTTCTTGCCTCTTACTTCTCAAATAATGTCAAAGGCTTTGTGATAAATGGCTCTGCACCATGGGGTCAGATCTGCTATTTCAGCGCATAAGAGGCTTGAAGAAAACGATTCATCTGTGACTGTGGGGTAATCAACAGCTTCACATGCTTATCTCCAACCAAAACACATTTTAAAAGTATGTGCATGTTGCTAAGCTTCTAGCTCTAATTCCTCAGTTCCTTAAAGTGCAAGTTCTGCAAACAACAACAACTCACTTTGGCATTTACTGTTCTGTAAAACATAAGGCAGAGGCCACAGAAGGAAGCCCCAGCAGGAGCAGAGTTGTTTCTTCCAAAATCTCACTTTATTCTGAGTTGCCATTACAGACAGTAAAATATATTTATGTGGCTCAAACAATTCTGTAAATTTTACTGGGTCCTGCAATGGTTTAAAGGCCCTTCTGGCCAATTACATTTACTTCTGTTTATACAAATTGGCAAGAAGCTACTGTATGCTGGCTCTCAGCCATCTCGAAGTTCCTTCCATTTACAGTCAATTTTACCAGAGACATAATATTTTTATATTAAAGATCCCCGAACAGCATTAATAAGGGAAAAGAAGGAATAATAACCTGTTACATTTATTTTCTCTTGCTCCCAGTCAGCATAAAAAAAACCCAAACTTTATTGAGTTGACAGTTTAGAATTTCCAGGAATGAGGTGTTTTGAGAGATGGAAAAACTCCGAACTAGTTGCTTTCAAGAGAAACTCTACATACAGTAGTATGTGCATCTGCCCATGGGTTTCTAGGGCAAATAGAGGAGAACTAGGTAGGCTTTCAACCTTCCAGCTTATGACATTTTAAAACATTTTGAAAGTTAATCCAAAGGCAATTTTAAAGAAGGTGGTGTCCTGAAAATAAAGTGTACCAAAACTCAAATACACACACTGCTGCGAAGGCCAAAATTAGAAGCGTTCTAGGAGGGAGACATGACGTAATATAACAGAAGCAGGGTTTGGAGTCAGAAGGGTCTGAGGTTCATTTCAAGCTGCAAGGCTTTGGCTTGGCAATAAATAAGACGACCATCTCTAAAACTCCATTTCTCTAGAAAGGCACTGTACCTCTCACAGCTGAGGATTCGAATTCAATACCTCATGTACATCAGACTGCCCTTAATATGCCCCCTGAGAAACCTTGCTTTCCTGGCGCCTAGAGAGAATGACGGAACCCGGGTCTGGACCATGCCTGTGTAGGGCCACATGTGCACTGCGATGTGCTTCCCAGCATGGTAAGGAGCAGGGAGTTCAGCTTGATAGACTAGCTCTGCTGGATTATTTTAAGAAAGTCAATCCCTGTGTAAAGTGAAGGAGTTAGACTAGACCAAAATGCAACCAATATCCCTTCTAGCTCTAAAATTCTACATAAGCTACCAAAAAACCCGACATAAATCAAAACACTAAAAACCCCACTATTGTAAGGAGTGTACACCAAAGAGATCACCACCCCTGACGTTTCAGATTCTGCCCTAGACAGTGCAGAGGACGGAGCTAAGTCACACTACAACGGTTTCCCCTCTGCATCTGACAGAGTGCGGCGGGTGTTCCCGGAAGGCTCAAGACCAGTGTCAGGCAGCAAGGGGTAGGGGCTGTCCCGAGAAGAGAGAGACAGAGAGACAGAGAGAGAGAAGGAAACGGCGATGTAGGGGAAAAGCACCTGCTGCATCTCTTGAGCGACGCGGAGGTCGGGCCTGCGCTGAGAAGCAAGGCGTGCAGATCCAGCCCCGACCTGGAGGAGACGCGTTGGTGGCCGAGCAATGACAGGGAGAGGAGGGAGCGGGAGATGGAGGAGGGAGGTGGATGCAGGAAAAGGGCCGAGTGGAGCCCTGGCCCCAGCCACTCACCACAAGCGGGATGGAGCAGATCAGCACCACTAGGGAGGTGGCGATGAGTAAGATGACCATCTGGATCTCGGCGCCCGCGATGCGGCGGAAGCTCCGGCGGCGGCGAAAGTCGCTGAGGCGCGGCAGGGCGGGGGAGGCGGCGGCCGAGGAGCCCCGGCAGGCGGCTTGGACCTCGGCGGCGGCCGCCGCGTGGTGCTGCTCGGTGCCCAGCGAGGTGCGGCGCATGAACTGACGGTGCATGCGGAGCAGCGCGCCGCACACGAGCACGTTGCAGAGCACGGTGGCGAGAATGAGGAAGGAACTGAAGCCCGCGTACATGTAGGAGAAGGCGGCGTGCGCCGTCACATTGGTGGTCCAGTCGATGAAGCACCAGGTGTCCGGGTACTGCAGCCGCGAGCTGCCGAGGCCCATGTTGGGCAGCGCGCAAAAGAGCACGTTGGACGCGTAGACCGCGAAGAGCGTGAGGCCTGCCAGCCGCTTGTCCACGTAGTGGCTGTAGAAGTAGGCGTGGTTGATGGCCAGGTAGCGCTCGATACTCATGGCACAGATGATGCTGAGCCCCGAGAGGCCGAAGAAGAGCAGGATGAAGGTGCTGTACTCGCACAGCGCGGGGCCCCCGGGCCACTGGCCCTTCATGTATGTGGCGATGGTCACCGGGCTCACCAGCAACGTGCCCAGCAGGTCGGTGACCGCCAACCCGCATACCAACGTGTAGAAAGTCGTCTCCTTCTGCTCTTTGCGCGACTTGCACAGCACCACGATGGCCACCAGGTTGCCCACCACCCCGAAGATGAACATCACCGCCGGGATGGTCACTGGGCTGTTCAGTCGGTCGGAGGTCAGGGCGGATGCATTGCTTCCAGGGGTGGCCATGGTGGCGGCCGGCGGTACACTGCCTTGGAGTGCGAGGCTGGGTCTGCGGTTGGTAGGAGAGACACAAAGACGCGGTGAGCGGAAATTACCACTTGCACAAAGGTGTCAGACCCGCGCCCAAGAGAATATGCTGATGAGACCAGGGGAGCAACTCGATCCTACACTGCGGATTGTAGCCACTTACCAACTGCGGCTACCGAAATCTCCAGGCTCCGGATACGTCCTGCCAGCAGCACCACTCTACTGGCATTAATATTTATACGTTGGTACTGCCATTCTGTCCTCCTCCCCCCAAGCCAACTCATCCACTGCCAAGATGAACAAGACTTATCTCAAGGGAAAAGTGTTTTGCTCGTTTTCCCGACAGATTCTGAGTCAATAAAAGTCACTGAAACCAGGTTACGGAAGATAATTTGGAGAGCGCGCTCTTCCCTTCCTGGCTCGGCTCAAGGGGCGCGCGCCCACCACTCTGCCCAGTGCCTCCAACCCTATCTCACCTGTGGTAGCCGCGGAGGTGGCAGCCACGTAAGCCCCCAGGGTCAAGCCTCGGATATCTTGGACACGCCTTCACCCTGCCCTCAGCCTTGCCCCGCTCAGTGTGGAGCTTACCAAGCCTTTGCCTTCTCAGAGCCTGCTCTCGGTGGCTGCCAATTCTCCGGAAAAGGGGTCAGAGTGGTCAGCTTTCAAAAACTTGGAGAACCAGAAGGACAGCGAAATGGGTCAGTGAAGCCTGATCTTGGATTTTTTTTTTCTTTCTCCTTTCCTTCGTTTCTTCAAAGACGATACAAGCTTTGCGAAGCCCGCGGGTCTCGTCCGCGGACGGACGGCGCTCAGGTGTACTGCCGCACGCGCAGGTGGCACCGAGCCTCGATACCCGGCTCCGGCCGCCTTCCTTCCCAGCCCAAGGCAGCGCAGGCGGCTACCGGGGCTGGCGGCTGCAGCAGAGGCCGCTTTTGGCGCCCTGGGGGCGGCTTGAGGTCCACTCGGCCTGAGGCTCTGACCTGGGGCCGTTCATCTTCCTCTCGCGCTGCCTGTTTGGAGCTCCGCTCTTGTCCTTCCAGCCTCTGTACAAACTTTACTCCTGCTTCAAGTTTCCCTGGCGGAGGTGGGGCCACACAGTGCGCGGCCCGGGCGCCCATTGGCCAGGCCGGGAGGGGGCGGGGCGCGTGGTCGCTCCTCTGCGCGGCGAGGAAGCTCCGCGGGCTGGAGGGAGGGGCTCCGGGCTGCGCGGATCCCACCGCGCCTCGGGGGGCGGCTCCCTGCGGCTTTCCCGCCCTCCAACGAAGTGGGGTGTGGGGGGGGTGTTGGAGACTTGGTCCTTTCGCCTCAGGCAGGTGGTGCGGAGAAGCAGTGGTCCGCGGGAACCCTGGGGAAGCCCCAGTGCTCTTCTGTGCACCCTCTTAGGTACTCTGAAGTCGGCATCGCTTCTTCCTCACTGCCTCCCGCTCCAAGTGGGCTGTTTCTCGCACCTACTTCATGCGGGTCGCAACATCTGGGTGCTGGGAAGGGAGGTCAGCGGCTTAGGACTCTACTTTGGAACGCCCGAGGTGTGTGTGCGCGCGCGCGCGCGGGCGGGCCCCGGGGAGGAGAAATAGGGTGTGTGCGCGCGTGGCTCGGGGTCAGAAGTAGGGTGCGCGCGACGGTTGTGGTGGGTGGATGGGCGCGTGGGCGCCAGGCATGGGCGGGGAAACAACGGAGACTCCATCTTCTCACCATGAAAGGAGTTAGTTGGCAGCGCCCAGGCTGTGGGCTGCGCTCGGTAGGGCAGCCCCAGGCAAAAAAAAGGAGCCGGGACAGCAACCTCTCCCGGCGCAGGTGGCAGAGCCTTGCGGCTGCGGAGAGGTGGCGCGCGGTCCCCCAGGGGAGGGGTAGTGAGGGGGGAAGGCCCTAGTTCGGTATTGTCTAACCGCGGAGGCCTTTCTCCTCCTCCGGGGAACTTCTCCGCCTGGTGACAATGGTTAGACTGAGCTTCGTGTCTTGGCCCTGTTAACGTTCGTGTTTAGATACCTTCGCCATGAATCCTTGGAAAGGCTGTTGCAGAGTGAGACTGGAATTTGAAAGTCTTTGGAGTAAAGGAATTAACCCTAACCCTGGTCAACTCTTGGAAAAGTCTAATTGCTCTACCTTTTTACTTTGAATTGCACTATAATTTCTTCTGTGACGGGAACAGTTTTTTGGACTACTCGTTATTCACTTCTTTCTATTCTACTTCTTGAAGTAAGAACTGGAAACTAAAAAAAGTGATTGTAAAACTTTATGGCATAATTATAACTGCTTCACCATTTTTTTTTTTTAACCATGAAGTGAGATTGTGTGAGCCTTCACAATTTCAGTTCCTAAGAAAACCTCTTTCCAGGGGTTGTATACATGCATTTTAACATACTGCATCTCCTCACAGGGTAGGGAAATAACTTAATTCTTCTTATGATAAAGCAGGCACTCATGCCTTAAATATTATCTCATGAATGAACAAACCTAAGAATTTATCTGGTTCTCCAGTTATTCTCAAATGACACAGTAGCAAATAAGTAATAGGAGAAACAAAAGAGGGCATTCCAGATTTCAGCTACTTACAGGACATATTAGAATTGTGTTTACACATTTTGCGTAAGGCAGCATGTGGATATATTGATACAACATCATTCTGCTGTTTGTATTGTTTCCTCATGAATATCAGGGATTCAGAAAGAAAAACACGCATTTGTTAGCCAATATAAAATAATTGATGGCGATTTGTCAGTTTCTCGGAGTCTTAATCATCACTATAACCACTCCTGTTGTCTGTGCTTCCCATGAGTAGTAAGCTCTAGGATTGTGTCAGGACTGAAAACAAATCAACGCTAGAAAAAGGAAACTGCACCTTCTAACCCCCAGTCTTCCCTGACCACATTGTATCACTATTACCCTGTCACGTGGTTGTCAGTCACAATATGAAGATGAAGTGGGAAGATCCACTTATAATCAATCACTTTCTGCTAATAAAATTTTTTTTCCAGTTCTCTTTCCACTGAAGTTCCCAAAATGGAGAACAATTAGGATTAGTACTTGTCAACTTTTCACGATGAAGAGTATATTAAATATAAAAGTTGAGGCACACTGTTGAGAGAATGTTACGGGTTTTAACGTGTCGTTGATAAACTGGGCTTGTTATCAATAGAGCTGTTTTTCTTACTAGTCCTTTACATTTTATTTCCACAGTAGCTTTAGGAAAATGAAAATAAATAAGAATCCAGAATACAAGACTAAAAAAATGTAGGTTGACCTGTAACTTCTTTTGGTGCATGATTCTTAAAACTTAAGTTTAGCCTTCAGAAGTAGAAGATTTGGGAAACAAATAATTATTTTATTTTCTTAACTTGAAAAGCTGAGACAGTGTAGTTCAGTTTCCCTCACACTCTGCCAGGAATCTGCATTGCACAAGGAAATGAAGAATCGCCATGATTATGTGGACAATTCTTATCATTGTTTGTATATTTTAATGAAAAGATTTTTCTTCTAAGCATTGTTTGCTATCCTCCCTTGCAGTTGCTGCCTCAGTCCCTATTTCTCTGCACTGGAAGCCCCTAGTTCAGTTCTTTAGAACTGTCATTAAATCCTCTCTGATGGTTTGCACTAGTCTAAGAATGGCCTGACTGATCAGTTTGATTGCTCTCTGCTAGCTAATTACTTGACTACTCTTTTAAGTAAATACCATAAGGGGGGAACTCGTTTAAAAGCACAGTCTGCTTGCAGGGTACCAACCACGTTCCCTTTGGTTGAATCTTCCTTGGGTCAAAGGAGTGGGTAACAAAGGGGCTAATTCCCGGAAGGAAGGCAGCAGGATGAATCAGATCTGGCCTGGACCCCCTACTAAGCCGAAGTTGGCTACGTCTTAGAGCGTTCCTAAAGCGCTAACATTCATGTAGCAAAGCCTGTGCAAACTGTGTTTGCTCTCTGTCATTCTGGACAGGCCATACGGATATTCAAAACAGTGAAAAAGGCATCTATCTGGTACAAATAGCACAGTGCCTTTGGATACATCTGCCTTCTACACCCTCACCCAGTTGGTTCAGTAAATTAGAAGCATGGCATTAACCTGACCTTGGGCATGAAAAGAGGTCCACGGTTGTGGTTGTGGTCCTAAGGACTGCCCTCCCTTTTTAGTGGTGCATTTCAAATATGCACCTAATTATTTTCATTTTATAAGCATAAATTTTGTGCTGAGTCTAGTGCTTGGAGTTGTTACACGTGTCAGTACTGTGATTAACTCCCCAGCGTCTTCATGTGGGGATAAATTACTGCTGTGGAGGCTGGTGGCCACCAGGTGACGGCTTCAGGCTGCCTTCTTCTCCGACAGTTACACTCGTCAACGGCATGGCTTTCTACCCTTTTATTCTTCCCCTCCTTTTCCTCCAAACAAATATTTCCACTGCACTCCCATTGTGAACTGGACTAATGGACAAAGAATGGAGATTACTTACCTAGTGTTGCTCATTTTTGAAGATACGGGTGGAGAGATAAAGCCTTACGAGTCCAGGCATCTCTTCTACAGGAAGATGGACATTCTGATTATATTTTAGTTTCTTCTCACACCCCCGGAATTGCTGTATATTTTAGCACTTCAGAAAATAACACAGGGACTCCCTGGTTTAATCATCAACACCAGCGTCATCTGTAGCTTGTTGGCTGCTTTCCACAGAGCTTTCACAATTGCACTCGCATGTGTTCTTATTAGCAACCCCTGAGGATGTTAGGTAGGTGTGATGGAGACTCATGTTTCACCAAATGCTGTTTCCATTTCTGCTTTAACACATAGCTGGATGGTGTTTCCCAGACTGCTTGCGGTCAGGTAAAGCCCGTGTGACTGTGTTCTGGCCAGTGGAAAACGGGAGGATGTGATATGTGCCACTTCCAAGCCTGGTCCCTAAAAGACCCTGATCCTCTGTGCTCTCTGTCTTCCCTTTTCTGCCAACAAGATGCAAGGCCCTGGTGTATGGCAGAACCACTAGATAGAAGTTGACCGGGTCTCTGAATGCCTGCATGGAGTAGGGACCTCATTCCAACCCCAGCGACCTTCACTGGACAATGAAGTGCAAGAGAAATAATCCACTGAGATTTGAGGGACTGAATGTTCGGGCAGTTAGCTTATACTGACTAATACAGTATAACTGGAATCATCTGTCTTCAGTAATGAGCTTGTGGGCACAGAAAAGCTATGTGACTTGCTCAAAGGCACAAAAATTAGTGAGGCCAGCTGAAATTTATCCAGTGCTTAGGCAGTGAGGCACTGTGCTGAATGATTTATGCATGTCATTTAATGCTCACAAGAAACCTATGAGGAGGGTACTACACTTAGTAGGCCCAGTTTACAGATGAGCAAACTGATATTTGGTTAAAGAATGTGGAGGAGGACGTAGTCGTTCCTTAAAAGACTACACAGCATCTGGGGATGGTGTGAAGGGTCCCACAGTGTAAGTGGCTGCTGGTTGAGGCATCCTTACCGTCTTGGTTAGGTGTGACCTTGGCAGAGTTTGCTGCTGCCAGCCTTCCTGTTGACTCCTGTGTGATTGATTGTTTTCCAATAAACTATTTTCCTGCTTAAATTGACCATACTCAGTTTCTGTTGCTTGCGAATAATAACCCCACATAGCACAGAGAGGTTGAGTAAATTACAGATCACAGTATTGATAAACGGCAAAGATTTTAATCTAGGTCTGTCTGATCCCCAAACCTCTATCCCTAACCTCTATATTTCGTAGCCCAAACTGGAACTCCAGCCATATGACTCTTTGTATTCTTTTTTTCCCCCTCAATATCATTGGCCCTGGGATAAAGAAAGTCTGGATTCAAGGTCATAGTAGGTAAGTTAAGTTGCCTAAGCCTTAGCAAAAAGGAGTTTTTACTAAGTTGGTTCCTTTGCAGTTTAAGTAATGTAGTAATCCATACAAACAAAATATCTGGCGCATATTAAAAACAATAGTTATTATTATTACATACAGTTATGTTTCCCAAGTTTATTTCTAATGATTATATGATTAGTTGTTGTGCATAAAATGTTTAGAGGGCATAATAATAAGTTGAGTATATATTACTTTGATAGAACTTATTTTTGCCTGGGCCTAGCCCCAAATATCCAAAGGCTGGTTGTGTATATAATCACAAAAAGAGAATTAAGGTACTTATTCAGATAATTTAGGCAATCTCCTTCCCTTCCCTTGATGAAAAGGAAAGAATTACTTTCAAAGAGATGATTTTTATTGCCTACTTATATGGATTAACTTTATTAGATAATTTCTCAAGGGTATACCTAATATTGACTGTAATCACAGTCTAGCTATTGAGGTGATATTAGTGAATTTTACCCAGACACAAAATTCATCTGGTTTTCTTCCAAAATAAGTTTCCAATTTTTAAATTTTGAGATGTTTATAAGAAGAATTGAAGCACATTTATTTGGGAGAAATGAATGCAAACCCGCCTGGAAGCAGGGAGCTAATGTGCGGACCTTGCAGAGGGGAGGAGGACCAGGAGGGGGACATTTCCAGTCAAAAATGGAAAGAAAAAGAGCAAGCATTTTTGTGAGGAAAGAAGCTGTTCTTCCACAGGCATAATGACTCAGCTTGTCCTACCAGACACTATCTATAGCTATGGGGTCCCTTGACCTGGCATCAGCTTATCCAGGGTACCGCTGGGACCCTGTCCTGCCAAAACTGCTAGTGCCCTAGCACAATGCGTGGCACATCCAGAGTAGAGTGAGTGTTCAGAACTTACCCTCTTGACCTTTGTCATCCATACACATTCCACTTTGCATCTGGTCTCACAGCAGTCTCTTCACTTTCAATACCTATATGCGTATAGTTACGCATTCAACCTAAAGAGACATATACACAAGTTGCTGCCCTCATCCCACCAATGAACACATCCCTGCACGCATCCTCAGACACAGATCTCTCCAGTTGACCCAGAACGTGTTAAAACATGATGTTTTCATTCTTCCGTGAGCAAGGTACTTTACCCTGGTGTACTCATTGTGCTTGAATTGACCAGCCACAGACATTTCTTCCTTTCAATCTGCCATTCATTCATCCATTCAACAAGTACTTGTGTAAAAGGCTGGGTTAACCTCTGAGTGCATCCTTTGAACAAAATAAACAGTTCCTGCCCTCACGCAGCTTACTGTGTAATGGGGGAAAGCTTACTGTCCAGAAAGGAAAACAGACATTCAAATAAGCACACACACTTCGATATTTACAACTTGGGATCAGTGCTATGAAAGAAAAGAGGACAGCCTTCATTTAGATTTGAGAGCAGGAATGGCCATTCTGAAGAGGTTGTATCTTCTAACCAGGGTATTGTTTGTTTCCCTCCAAAATGGCTCTCTGGTTAACAACAGGTTATCTTCCATTCCAAGTACAGGAAGCTTTAAGCATATTTTGGCTCAGAGCTTCACATCCACTCTGTCTGATGCCTCAGAGAAGACAGGTGCACATCCTACAGGCCAATATCTAGAACAGAGAAGGTTTCTGAGAATTCAGAGAACAGATCTTGAAGAAATTAGGAGCTGAATAACCCGAGTGAGGTACATTGAAGTAAAGGAAATCATCGAAGTTTGAAAAGAGGAAGCTATGACCAGAGAGAATCTGCCACTTGACTGTGAACTCCTGAAACAGAGGTTCATAGCTCTTAACTCGGGAGGGCGAGGTGGGAGGAGAAATGAAGCAGGATTGCTTGCTTTCTGAGGATAATACCAACTTCACTGTCTGTTGAAATTCAAGCCAAAATTAGTCTCAGGCCTGGCCTGCTCCTTGCATTTCAGGTTAGTAAGTATGGGTCACAAAGGAAACTAAAAGTATAATTAAAACTTTGCTGTAGTTTAAGAAGGCCTAAAGGTATGAAAGTCAAATTCAATGAATAAGGCTGTTCGTTTTATAGGAAAACAAAAAGCTACAGTGCTTGTTCTAACAAGAAATGAGATTTGATTGTATAAACAACAATTTAAAAAATAAATTTATTTATTTATTTATTTATTTTTATTTTTGGCTGCATTGGGTCTTTGTTGCTGCGCGCGGGCTTTCTCTAGTTATGGCGAGCGGGGGCTACTCTTCGTTGTGGTGCATGGGCTTCTCATTGCGGTGACTTGTCTTGTGGAGCACGGACTCTAGGTGCGTGGGCTTCGGTAGTTGTGGCTCGTGGGCTCGGTAGTTGTGGCTCGCGGGCTCTAGAGTACAGGCTCAGTAGTTGTGGTGCACGGGCTTAGTTGCTCCGCAGCATGTGGGATCTTCCTGGACCAGGGCTCGAACCCGTGTCCTCTGCATTGGCAGGCAGATTCTTAACCACTGTGCCACCAGACAAGCCCAGCAGCAATTTTTTAATATGACTTTCTGATGTCCAGTTGTTTTGTGACTTTTCCTATGAAATAATAGATTATATATTAAAAGAGCTATAAAGTTTGCCTAAGACATTTCTGCAGTAAGATTCATTCATTTAATGTAACAGAAGAAAAGCAAGTACATTTTTGAAAATTGAAGTATAGTTGACATACAATTTTATGTTAGTTTCAGGTATACAACAGTGATTTGACATTTGCATACATTTTGAAATAATGACAGACGTATTAACCATCTGTCTCCATATAGAGTTATTACAATATTATTGACCATATTCCTTACACTGTATATTACATCCTGTGGCTTATTTGTTTTCTAACTGGAGGTTTGTATTTCTTAATCCTCTTCACCTATTTCTCCCCACCACTCCCGTCCCCTCTGGCAACCATCCATTTGTTCTCTCTCTCTCTGAGTCTGTGTTTGTTTTGTTTGTTTGTTTGTTTTGCTTTTTAGATTCCACATATAAGTGAGATCATACTTTGTCTTTCTCTTTCTTTCTTTCTGATTTATT
The DNA here is from genome assembly GCF_002837175.3 of Physeter macrocephalus. NCBI lineage: Eukaryota > Metazoa > Chordata > Mammalia > Artiodactyla > Physeteridae > Physeter > Physeter macrocephalus. The sequence continues at coordinate 50,112,748 of NC_041221.1, read as the reverse complement.
TCATTTAGCATAATACCCTCTAGAGCCATTTTTAATGTCACAAGTGGCAATATTTCATTTTTGTTATTTCTCAGTAATATTCTATTTTGTGTGTGTGTGTGTGTATATATATACATATATATATATAGCACATCTTTTATCTGTTCATCTATCGATGGACACTTCAGTTGAAAAGGCAAGTATATTTTGAAGATATTGAATGTGAGGACTGAGAATTGAATATGAATTCTTCTCTCAGTCACGAATTAGTGTAAAAGTGTCAGTTGTTAAGAGGTAAAAATTTTGTGAAATTTTAGTAGCTGAAAGAACAGCATACACTTCTCAAAACTGTCCTGTTGTGTTAATGATTTGTCTTCATCTCTGACCCTATTACACTAATGCTGCAGGGATTTTAAAAGATCCGCTGACAGTCTAAATTGTCTGAAGTGTAATTCACTCTAAACTATTTAAATTGAATTTAAGCTTTGATAGCAGTCAATTCTTACTGAGTGTTCTACCTATGGATTAAACTTTTTTTATAGCCAAACAAACTGTCAAAAGAAAAAAATATTATTTAGTTTTGTTTTCCTTTTCCTGGCTTGCATCTCATTTAAAATTTTGTTTTCCAAATTGAACATTTAAAAAAAATGCCACAAAGGAATAGAAATAAAATGTATCTTCCTCTTGAGGAAGAGGCCATCCGCTAGGTGAGGTTTTGCCTGGACTCACATAATTTTGGAGATCCTGTTTACAGACTCCTTTAGATTCTTATACGTTGCACAGTCACTTGGACTCGAAAGTGTGGCGCTAGAAGTGCCCATTTTATGAAGTGTTCGTAAGTCCTTGATTGTCAAAGAAAGTCCAAAGGTCTCTCTTTTTGGCCCAGATGACAGACGAGTCAGCTTTAAACCCCAAATCAAATCCTTTAACCCTTGCCAAGGACTGGCCTTGGGAAATATTAAAAAATACATTAAAAAAAATTCAGTACATTCTATTTATTAAAGATTTTTGCTTGCTTTTTTTTTTTAACATCTTTATTGGAGTATAATTGCTTTACAACGTTGTGTTAATTTCTGCTGTATAACAAAGTGAATCAGCTATATGTATACATATATCCCCATATCCACTCACTCTTGTGTCTCCCTCCCAACCTCCCTATCCCACCCCTCTAGGTGGTCACAAGGCACCGAGCTGCTCTCCCTGTGCCATGCAGCTACTTCCCACTAGCTATCTATTTTACATTTGGTAGTGTATATATGTCAATGCCACTCTCTCACTTCGTCCCAGCTTACCCTTCCCCCTTCCCATGTCCACGAGTCCATTCTCTACGTCTGCGTCTTTATTCCTGTCCTGTCCCTAGGTTCATCAGAACGTTTTTTTTTTTTTTTAGATTCCATAAATGTGTGTTAGCATATGGTATTTGTTTTTCTCTTTCTGACTTACTTAACTCTGTATGACAGACTCTATGTCCACTCACCTACAAATAGTTCAATTTTGTTTCTTTTTATGGCTGAATAATATTCCTTGTATATATGTGCCACATCTTCTTTATCCATTCATCTGTCAGTGGACACTTAGGTTGCTTCTTCTCCACACCCTCTCCAGCATTTATTGTTTGTAGATTTTTTGATGATGGCCATTCTGACTGGCGTGAGGTGATACCTCATTGTAGTTTTGATTAGCATTTCTCTAATGATTAGTGACGTTGAGCATCCTTTCATGTGCTTGTTGGCAATCTGTATATCTTCTTTGGAGAAATGTCTATTTAGGTCTTCTGCCCATTTTTGGAATGGGTTGTTTGTATTTTTGATATTGAGTTGCATGAATTGCTTGTATATTTTGGAGATTAATCCTTTGTCAGTTGCTTCATTTGCAAATATTTTCTCCCGTTCTGAGGGTTGTCTTTTGTCTTGTTTAAGGTTACCTTTGCTGTGCAAAAGCTTTTAAGTTTCATTAGGTCCCATTTGTTTACATTTGCTTCTATTTCCCTTTCTCTAGGAGGTGGGTCAAATAGGATGTTGCTGTGATTTATGTCATAGAGGGTTCTGCCTGTTTTCCTCTAAGAGTTTTAAGTTTAAGTGTCTGGTCTTACGTTTAGGTCTTTAATCCATTTAGAGTTTATTTTTGTGTATGGTGTTAGGGAGTGTTCTAATTTCATTCTTTTACATGTGGCTGTCCAGTTTTCCCGCACCACTTATTGAAGAGGCTGTCTTTTCTCCATTGTATATTCTTGCCTCCTTTCTCAAAGGTAAGGTGACCATATGTACATGGGTTTATCTCAGGGCTTTCTATCCTGTTCCACTGATCTGTATTTCTGTTTTTGTGCCATTACCATACTGTCTTGATTACTGTAGCTTTGTAGTATAGTCTGAAGTCCAGGAGCCTGATTCCTCCAGCTCCATTTTTCTTTCTCAAGATTGCTTTGGCTATTCGGGGTCTTTTGTGTTTCCATACAAATTGTGAAATTTTTTGTTCTAGATCTGTGAAAAATGCCATTGGTAGTTTGATAAGGATTGCATTGAATCCGTAGCTTGCTTTGGTTACTATAGTCATTTTCATAATGTTGATTCTTCCAATCCAAGGACATGGTGTATCTCTCCATCTGTTTGTATCATCTTTAATTTCTTTCATCAGTGTCTTATAATTTACTGCATACAGGTCTTTTGTCTCCTTAGGTAGGTTTATTCCTAGGTATTTTATTCTTTTTGTTGCAGTGGTAAATGGGAGTGTTTTCTTAATTTCACCCACAGATTTTTCGTCGTTAGTGTATAGGAATGCAAGAGATTTCTGTGCATTAATTTTGTATCCTGCTACTTTACCAAATTCACTGATTAGCTCTAGTAGTTTTCTGGTAGCATCTTTTAATATGGTTTATCACATTGATTGATTTGCATATATTGAAGAATCCTTGCATTCCTGGGATAAACCCCACTTGATCATGGTGTATGATCCTTTTAATGTGCTGTTGGAGTTTGTTTGCTATTATTTTGTTGAGGATTTTTACATCAGTGATATTGGCCTGTAGTTTTCCTTTTTTTGACATCTTTGGTTTTGGTATCAGGGTGATAGTGGCCTCGTAGAATGAGTTTGGGAGTGTTCCTTCCTCTGCAATTTTTTTGGAAGAGTTTGAGAAGGATAGGTGTTAGCTCTTCTCTAAATGGTTGATAGAAATTACCTGTGAATCCTTCTGATCCTGGGCTTTTGTTTGCTGGAAGATTTTTAATCACAGTTTCAATTTAAGTGCTTGTGATTGGTCTGTTTATATTTTCTATTTCTTCCTGATTCAGTCTCGGAAAGTCGTGCTTTTCTAAGAATTTGTCTATTTCTTCCAGGTTGTCCATTTTTTTGGCATATAGCTGCTTATAGTAATCTCTCATGATCCTTTGTATTTCTGCAGTGTCAGTTGTTACTTCTCCTTTTTCATTTCCAATTCTGTTGATTTGAGTCTTCTCCCTTTTCTTCTTGATGAGTCTGGCTAATGGTTTATCAATTTTGTTTATCTTCTCAAAGAACCAGATTTTACTTTTATTGATCTTTGCTATTGTTTCCTTCATTTCTTTTTCATTTATTTCTGGTCTGATCTTTATGATTTCTTTCCTTCTGCTAACTTTGAGGTTTTTTTGTTCTTCTTTCTCTAATTGCTTTAGGTGTAAGGTTAGGTTGTTTATTTGAGATGTTTATTGTTTCTTGAGGTAGGATTGTGTTGGTATAAACTTCCCTCTTGGAACTGCTTTTGCTGCATCCCATAGGTTTTGGTTGTCGTGTTTTCATTGTCATTTGTTTCTAGGTATTTTTTGATTTCCTCTGTGATTTCTTTAGTGATCTCTTGGCTATTTAGTAGTGTATTGTTTAGCCTCCACGTGTTCGTATTTTTAACAGATTTTTTCCTGTAATTGATATCTAGTCTCATAGCATTGTGATCTGAAAAGATAGTTGATACGGTTTCAATCTTCTTAAATTTACCAAGGCTTGATTTGCGACCCAAGATATGATCTACCCTGAAGAATGTTCCATGAGCACTTGAGAAGAAAGTGTATTCTGTTGTTTTTGGATGGAATGTCCTGTAAATATCAGTTAAATCCATCTTGTCTAATGTGTCATTTAAAGCTTGTGTTTCCTTATTTATTTTCAGTTTGGATGATCTGTCCATTGGTGAAAGTGGGGTGTTAAAGTCCCCTACTATGATTGCGTTACTGTTGATTTCCCCCTTTATGGCTGTTAGCATTTGCCTTATGTACTGAAGTGCTCCTATATTGGGTGCATAAATATTTACCCTTGATATAACTTGTTATATCTTCCTCTTGGATTGATCCCTTTATCATTATGTAGTGTCCTTCTTTGTCTCTTGTAATAGTCTGTATTTTAAAGACTATTTTGTCTGATATGAGAATTGCTACTCCAGCTTTCTTTGGATTTCCATTTGCATGGAATATCTTTTTTCCATCCCCTCACTTTCAGTCTGTATGTGTCCCTAGGTCTGAAGTGGGTCTCTTGTAGATAGCATTTGTATGTGTCTTGTTTTTGTATCCATTCAGCCAGTCTGTGTCTTTTGGTTGGAGCATTTAAACCATTTACATTTAAAGTAATTATTGATATGTATGTTCCTATTACCATTTTAATTGTTTTAGGTTTTTTATTGTAGGTCTTTTCCTTCTCTTGTGTTTCCTGCCTAGAACATTCCTTTAGCATTTGTTTTAAAGCTGGTTTGGTGGTGCTGAATTCTCTGAACTTCTGATTGTCTGTAAATGTTTTAATTTCTCCATAGAATCGGAATGAGTTCCTTGTTGGTTAGAGTAATCTTGGTTGTAGGTTTTTCCCTTTCATCACTCTAAATATGTCCTTCCATTCCCTTCTGGCTTGCAGAGTTTCTGCTGAAAGATTAGCTGTTAACCTTATGGGGATTCCCTTGTATGTTATTTGTTGCTTTTCCCTTGCTGCCTTTAATATTTTTTCTTTGAATTTAATTTTTGATAGTTTGTTAATATGTATCTTGGTGTGTTTCTTCTTGGATTTATCCTGTATGGGACTCTCTTTGCTTCCTCGACTTGATTGACTATTTCCTTTCCCATGTTAGGGAAGTTTTCAACTATAATCTCTTCAAATATTTTCTCAGACCCTTTCTTTTTCTCTTCTTCTTCTGGGACACCTATAATTTGAATGTTGCTGTGTTTAATGTTGTCCCAGAGGTCTCTGAGACTGTCCTCAAGTCTTTACATTCTTTTTTCTTTATTCTGCTCTGTGGTAGTTATTTCCACTATTTGGTCTTCCAGGTCATTTATCCGTTCTTCTGCCTCAGTTATTCTGCTATTGATTCCTTCTAGAGTATTTTTAATTTCATTTATTGTGTTCATCATTGTTTGCTCTTTAGTTCTTCTAGATCTTTGTTAAACGTTTCTTGTATTTTTTCCATTCTATTTCCAAGATTTTGGATCGTCTTTACTATTATTGCTCTTAATTCTTTTTCAGGTAGACTGCCTATTTCCTCTTTATTTGTTTGGTCTGTTGGGTTTTTACCTTGCTCCTTCATCTGCTGCATATTTCTCTGTCTTCTCATTTTGTTTAACTTACTGTGTTTGGGGTCTCCTTTTCTCAGGCTGCAGGTTTGTAGCTCCCATTGCTTTTCGTGTCTGCCCCCAGTGTATGAGGTTGGTTCAGTGGGTTGTGTAGGCTTCCTGGTGGAGGGGACTGGTGCCTGTGTTCTGGTGGGTGGGGCTGGATCTTGTCTTTCTAGTGGGAAGGGCCATGTCCGGCGGTGTGTTTTAGGGTGTCTGTGAACTTAGTATGATATTAGGCAGCCTCTCTGCTAATGGGTGGGGTTGTGTTCCTGTCTTGCTAGTTGTTTGGCATGAGGTGTCCAGCACTGGAGCTTGCTGGCCATTGGGTGGAGCTGGGTCTTAGGATTGAGACGGAGATCTCTGGGAGAGCTCTCGCTGATTGATATTACATGGTGCCAGGAGGTATCTGCTGGTCCAGTGTTCTGAACTCGGCTCTCCCACCTCAGAGGCTCAGGCCTGACACCAAGCTGGAGCACCAAGACCCTGTCAGCCACACAGCCAGGTACGTAGGGATTTTCTTGCCTTTTGGGAAATCTGAGGTCTTCTGCCAGCGTTCAGTATGTGTTCTGTAGGAATTTTTCCAGATGTAGATGTATTTTTGATGTATTTGTGGGGAAGAAGGTTATCTCTACGTGTTACTCCTCTGGCATCTTGAAGGTCCCCCCTTCAGTAGGAGACTCCACTAAAGACGCCAACCTCTGCAAGAGCTAGAGATGCAGAGGCATTTTTTTCAAAGGGTTTGCAGCTTGCCTTTTTTTTTCTTTTTCTTTGTGCTTCGTCTAGTTTCACTTGTTCACAGGGTGCTTCATGCAGAGGCCTCATACCCGGCACTTCAGATCCGAGTGCCTGGTGAGAAACGGCTGTGCTGACACCTCAGCTCGCGGGCCGGGCTGTGTGCATCCCTTGTTGTTTTTAAAGGGTTAGTTTTCTCTCTTTGGATGTTGACAAAATGTGCTTTTGCAGTTGACATTTTTTCGTGTATTTTTCTGAGATGAGATTTGTGCAGGAGGGTTGGAGGATTGGTTCTGCTGTTTTACAGATCTGCCCAAGCATTCACTGTTACAGAAAGATGCCTGAGATCTCTGCTGCTTTATAAAAGCTCTATTTATTAGAAAGTGTTCAGTTCTGTCCAGGTGATCCCTACATTGCTCTGTAATGATTAGTGGGACACTTTTTTTGTTTTTAGGAGTTTGAGGAAATCATTTGTCTTGCAAAGCCAGTATCAATCCTATGATTGGGGAACTAATCTGTTAATTGTAGTGGCATTTTAAGCTTGGGCAAATGCTAATGTCTCCCCCCCCCCACTTCCATAATAACGATAAAAGCTTTCCTATAATTCAAATTAAGGCTCTCTCTTGGGAGCTTCCTTCTTATACAACTCCTCTCTGCTCTGCATAACTGCCTCCCACCCTTCTTAGGATAGCTGTCCCTGAGCCCTGAATCAACAAACTCAGGAATCCAGAAGGCCACTGGTCTAAAAGGATTGACAGAGCAATGCCAAGCAGAGCTTCCCTTCTTCTCTTTCCCCCTTTCTTTCCATTTCTCAGTAAATCAACAACCTCAATAACTAACATTTAGTAAGCACCAACCATGGTGCCAGGCAATGTGCAAAGTGCTTTTAGTGAATTATTTTCCCTATAGTACAAATAAGGACACTGAGAGGAGATATGTAATTTTTCCAAGGTCCCAGAGCTCATAAGTGCTGTGGCAGAGAGTGTGTGCTGCTGACCACTGAATTACAGCATCTCCTCCTCCCCGGCGCTGATGAGGAGCCCACTCCTTAACACTTCACCCCATCCCTTAAGGCACAAAAGGACAAAGCCGCCACATTTCAATAAAGGGTAAAGATAAAACTTCTCTGAGCAATAATGGTATACTTAGTTTAGCTACCCACCACCCATCCCTGGGTGCCCAGGAAGCGGGTACAAAAATCAGAAAGTAGAAAATCCTTCACAGTATTTCTGATTGGAGCTTATAGGCACTTATTTTAATTTTCTATTTTATGTGGAGTAGTTTACCACTTCTGCAACTACCAAGGGTATCTATAATAGCTTCTGTGAAGTTTAAATGATCAAATACTTCCTTATACTCTATCTTATTCTGTTCACAAGCACCCAACCAAAGTCAGTTTTCCTGCTTAAGCTGAACCTATGCATGGATAAAGTGGGGAGTAGAGTGAATAACATGAAAAAAACATCGATGGAGTATAAACTGTGTGCCAGGGATTATGCTAAACGCTTTGTTTATCTTCTATAAGCCTATGGTAAACCAACAAGGGAGGTGGCATTATTGTACCTGCTGCTCTATTGGGATGTAAAGTCAGTCAGAAAATCTGCAGTCGTTTGGTACATCTCTTTTATGGGAGATGGGGTAGGAATGGGCATAGGCAAGAAAGATTAGCATAAACTCAGATGCAAAGTCTTTCTATTCTCATTATAGACGTTGCTAATCCACAGCACCATTCCATCCTTCAAGGGCTCACCACCATCTACTAGTGATGGCACAAGAGATGGAAACTTATTTGCCATGCTTGACCTAGCATATGCTGTGTGTAGAATTGACTCCAAGAGACCCTAATACAGGTGGTTTTGTAAACTTTGAAGGTATGTTGATGAGGTCCTCCTTGCCTAGGTTATTATGGAAGGGCTCTGAAGATCTTTCATCAGGGTTTTTTGCTTTGGAGGGTGAACTTTTTGCCAACAGAATATGAAAGGGATATAGCAGGAGAGGGATCATGATCATTAAATATGTAACTAGAAAAATATCTCACCTAGGATAGAGGGTCGTGCAAGGCATATTCACCTATAAAAAAAGTATCTAACATTATCATACATGCCTTTCTGCAAAATACCCACATTTGCAATTCAGAGAGCAGCAGGACACAAACTGAAGAAGCAGGAACAGATTGTATTTGGGTCCAACTGTGCCATTTAAGTTTTCAACTCTATGAACCAGCTAAATCTTCCAATACTTTAAATAGAATTTTGGGAGCCAAGTAGGGAGTAAATGATTTTAAAAAATAGATGAATTGCAATAATTAAAACCTAACTTTATTTAGTAGATACTTTGTGATGTTTAAACATACACGAAAATATTTGGACAATTGAATCATTTGAAACCTATGGCTTAGAAGTTTGCTATAACACAGCCCTTTGGGGAATATTTCCCTAAAGGATCAAACATTTATTCATTATCTCTATTTTATCTTTTGTTCTTGATGCTTGTGTATTTTAATAATTCTCACTCATATAAGGTAGGAGACACATTTTAAATTATATTTATACAAGTTGAACTCTTGTTTATCTCCCTTACTGAAAGAGTGAAACACTATTTCTTTAGTATGAATGCAGTGCAGTGCACAATTGACTCTAGAACCAGAGAGAGGAGAAAACTCAATCTTTAGTCTGTTTGTAGCTGCCTTAAATATTTGAGAGAATTCAGCTTATTCAGGATGATTCTGTTGCAATGCATTAGTGTTTAATGTGGACATTCGCAAGAGCTGACTCATTTTTCTGAATGTTTTCCTGGCCTCCAGTGTTTGGTGAGGAACCTTAGAAGAACACAACTTTCTAGTTAATAAATATTTTTGAATGAGAACATAAAAAGCATTCTACAGAATAAAAATTTACTTGATAACCTCTGTAAGGTGTAGAGGAAGAATATATTGAGATTTTGGTTGTTGGGAAAAAAGTAAGTATTTAAGAATAATATACTCAACATGGTCTGTGACTTGGTGCATGGTTGGATGAAGGAATATCTTGTTCTTAACACATTAGCATTCTTCCTTACTAATGGACTGCTTAATTTCATTAACAGGAATACTGAAGATAAGGTATTGCAGCATTTTCTTTGTTTTGAGTCCTAGTTCTTAATTTTATTTGAAAATGCAAGAAAAGATATATTTGTACACTTTGGCTTTAAAGCACTAGTTTAGTAGCTATGGGATGTTTTCCCCATGATAACAAAAATACTTAAAAATGCCTAAGGATGAAAAATACTCTTTAGTTTTTTATATCAAAGCATTTGAAAAGGGGAGGGTGGGAAAGAGAGAAAGGAAGAAGGAAGGGAGGGAAGGACCAGGAGAGACAGAGAGAAAAAAAATGCCTAGGTGGTAAATCTATTACACGTTTTCCCATGGTCACACCCGCAGACCAGTGTGATGTTATGGACCTGTCACTCTTGAAGTTCCACTTAGAAGTCCCCAAGGCAAGAAAAACAAGCCTTCATAAAAAGCCTGTGTGTCATCAACTACAATCAATAATGTAGGAGATTTGGATGACTTATTAGAAGTGATATATATGTTTTTAGAGTGCCAATATTATTGCATGGTTTAATTATAAACAAGGTGAGTTACCTTTACCCAAGAGACTGACCTTTTGAAAATGACGAGGAAATACCGATTTTCTACCCATTCTTTTTTTTTTCCCAACCATAAAAATATTCTAAGTGTTCTAATAGGGATACAGGATAAATTATTATATACAGTATCTTTTTTTTTGTAATTTATGGGCTCAAAAAGAAAAACTGCTGCCTTTTTAAAATTAATACAGCTTAGAACATGTTTTCAATACTGATTCTGCCTAGAAAAAAGGATTTCATGGTCAGATAAATTTTGGAAATATTGCACTATATTCCCTCCTTAGGCCCTGAGGTGTCTAACCATTAAAAAAATTCAAAGCTCTTTAACTTCATTTTAGTTAGCATCCCCTAGGTTTATTGATCGTGCACTCTTTCCTCACTAATACCCATTAACATGATAAAGATTAGAATTCCTTGGAACACGTGTGGAGATCTTTCCAAATATGGCAAAGGATGGTTTACTTTTCTGAGGAATAGTTCAGAGACAAACATTGCAATTTCAGTAGATACCTATTTATTTTGATGTGTTAGGAAAAAATGCACATCTCATTCATGACTGAATGGATATTGTTGCTTAGAATGAAGCTAAGTTAATGTATGAGAAAGGAGTATATTCAAAGAAAATATAAAGTGAATAATAGTAGAGATAATATATAGTGTGGCAAAATCATTCAGGTGAATGTCTGAAGATTGGGAAATGCTGGTTTTATCTATAAATACAGCGGTCCCCAAACTTTTTGTCACCAGGGACCGGTTTCTTGGAAGACAGTTTTTCCATGGACCGGGGAGGTGAGGGATTGTTTTGGGATGATTCGAGCACATTACATTTATTGTGCACTTTATTTCTATTATTATTACACTGTAATATATAATGAAATAATTATACAACTCACCATAATGCTGACAGGAAGTGGAGCTCAGGCAGTAATGCGAGTGATGGGGAGCGGCTGTAAATACAGATGAAGCTTCGCTCACTCACCCGCTGCTCACCTCCTGCTGTGCGGTCTGGTTCCTAACAGGCCATGGACCAGTACCGGTCTATGGCCCAGGCGTTGGGGACCCCTGTATAAATAGGTTGCAGTACTTTGGATGTGCATATTCAAAACTTGGGGGGAGGGGGGAGTTAGCACTCTGGTTCTGGCTTAAAATAATTTTGTGACCTGGGAGGAGAAGCCCGTTCTAGACCTCAGTTCTTTGTAAATAGGGAGAGCTGGATTGGAGATCTATGGTTGACTTCAGCTCAACATTGTTGGTGTGACAGAAGGTTATCATGGTGGTCTGATCTGCTAGCCCCTTTATGCACTCTGAGACTCAGGGAGGGCTCTTTTACTTCTGCATAGCTGGAGAATTACAGCCTGCATTACTATCTTTACCAGGAAAATAGTGGCCAAATGTTGCCCTGACCACACCTTAGTGAATGAATGTTGACCAGGCTGTCATGCTGATGCCTCGGTTCCGGGGTAGCAGTGGAGCAGAACGCTTCATTCTATGGCCTGCCTGCCACTGTTTGAGACCTACTTTTGTCTTTTTCTCAAAGTAGCCAAACCAGATTGCTGGATTTGAGCTACCTTTGTGTGAATGGAGCACCTTGCAGTTCAAGCTCCAGGGACTTCCCTATGTGACTGGCTGGAGGACTGGACTATCTGGAAGACAGAGCTTACTTACTTTTTTTTCATGCCTCCCCCCCCCCCAATTTTTTTCTTATTTTGGAGAATTGACATCCATTTAATTTATTGAGTCTTCCAATCTGGTCTTGTTGTAAATTTTTTAAAATGTGACTTTTTGGTTACATTTATTGCTAGGGTTTTGTTTGTTTTGATTTTTGTTTGTGTTTTTAATGGTTCTGTATTGTTTTGTGAATGAGATCCTGTGACCTATAACATTTCCTAACTGCTTATTGTTAGGGCAATATAATGTATTGGCTATGTGCACAAACTCTGCCAGGCTCTGTCACTTACTAGCTGTGTGACCTCCCAGAGTTACTTAACCTCTCTATTCCTTAGGATTTTTTTAATCCTTAAAATCAGGATAGTAATACTAACCTCCCTCAGGATTAAATGAGTTAATACATTAAAAAGCATTTAGTACAGTGCTTGGTACATAGCCCTCAAAAATTGTTAGCTGTTATTATTATAGCTGGTGTCCAGGACAGCCTTGTCCCCTCTGACATCAATCCTGCGCTAATGGAACACTAATCGGCCAGAGTCAGGTGACTAAAATTGCTGTTATAGATATCATCACTAATGTACAAACTCAGGTTGTTTCTCTAGGGCAAGATGAGCTAACGCATCCCCAAGTTGTGGACCACTGTAAGCCATAGACATCCTAACTCATGAAACTACAATTAAATGTCAGAAATGTCACAAGCTGATGTTTAATCCAAGCCTGTTTGTGCATCCCCTTTAAAAAACCCCTAACTCAAAGACCAGGTTGGAGTGAATCTGAGGCTTGTCTCCTACTCCCTTGCTTAGCTCCCTGCAATAAAGGCTCTACTTTCCTTCACTACAACCTGGTATCAGTAGATTGGCTTTGCTGGGTGTTGGGCAGGTAGACCCCAGTTTGGTTCTGTAACACTGTCAGTTGATTGTCTTGAAAGTTCTAGGTGTATAATTATATCACATGAAAAGAATATCAGTTTAGGTGCATTCTTCCTTTCTTTTGTTTTGAGATGATTTCTGTGTCTTTGTAGTGATGATCCCAACCTTCTTTTACATAATCTATATACCACAATTTGTAATTACTTTTATGTCCTTTTTTAAAAAAATACCTCACCATTATTCTTGAGCATGTTTCATGTTGATAAACTTTTGGTAAATATGATTTGTTATGAATTTTATAATAATTTGTATATTATAAAATATAACATGTATTTATATATATTAGTATATTAAATTTATGTACAGTTTAAATAATGATGATAATCAGACTATCTGTGTATGCAACAAACTTAAATAGAATATTAGCAGGCACTTAGGAGACCCTTGTGCCTTTTCCAAGTTGCGTCAAGAGTTTTGTATCAGATGCAAACTATTATATATAGGATGAACAACGGGGTCCTACTGTATAGCACAGGGAACTATATTCAATAACCTGTGATAAACCATAATGGAAAAGAATATGAGAAGATTGTATATGTATAACTGAGTCACTTTGCTGTACAGCAGAAATTAAACACAGCATTGTAAATCAACTATACTTCAATAAAATTTAAAAAAAGAATTTTGTATCAATTATTTCCTTGCTTTTCTTTTTACGTTTATCATCAGTGTATACTTATCACGATATAGATATATTAAGATTTCAGTAAGAGTTCCCCTATTGTGATTATTTAGTTGGGTTTATATTTTGGATGTTGGGAATAGAGCTTTTCTCATACTGAAGATTACTTCCTTGGGATAGATTCAAGAAGTAGAATTACTAGGTCAATGGATATGACTGTTTTAAAAAGCTTTGGACAAATATTGATTGTCAAAATGCTTTCCAAAAGGCTTACATCCGTTTATATTTCCAAAAAACAATGTATATGAGAATGACCATTTCAGTTCAACAGCCATCAATACTAAGGGTTATTAGTTTGAAAGACAAGAATATCTTGTTAAAGTAGTTTCATACAGTTCCTAATGGGGTTGAATGTTTTTTTAAGACCAATTAAATTTTTTTTTGAAGGATACTTTGTATAGAGAAGTGTTTCCATATCACAAGTGTTTAGCTTGAAGATTTTTTCTTTTTGGCCTTGCCATGCAGCATGTGGGATCTTAGTGCCCCTGACCTGGGGTTGAACCCATGCCCCCGCAGTGGAAGCACAGAGTCTTTACCACTGGACCACCAGGGAATTCCCTTGAAGAATTTTTATAAAGAGAACATGGCTTTGTAACTAACATGTAGATCAAGAAACAGAACGTTATCTGGAGGTAAAAACAGAACATTAACTGTGCTTGTGCTCACTTTCAGTTTGAAGACAGTTCTGTATGTGAAAACCTCTGAAGAAAGAAAATTGACATTGCTTTTTTTTTTCTTTCTTAAGATGTTGGGGGTAGGAGTTTATTAATTTTATTTTTTTATTTATTTTTGGCTGTGTTGGGTCTTCGGTTCTGTGCGAGGGCTTTCTCTAGTTGCGGAGAGCGGGGGCCACTCTTCATCGCGGTGCGCGGGCCTCTGACTGTCGCGGCCTCTCTTGTTGCGGAGCACAGGCTCCAGACGCGCAGGCTCAGTAGTTGTGGCCCACGGGCTTAGTTGCTCCGCGGCATGTGGGATACTCCCAGACCAGGGCTCGAACCCGTGTCCCCTGCATTGGCAGGCAGATTCTCAACCACTGAGCCACCAGGGAAGCCCCCTAGTGTATATAAATTGGGTTTCCCTCAATGCTCTTTAAGACACAGGTTCAAGGGGCCCAGCTAGGACTTACTGAATCAGCACTTGTATTTTCATGAGCGTCTCGGGTGATGCTGATGCATGCAAATGGCTCCTGAACCACACTTTGAGGAATGATGCTCTAGAGGATCAATGTCTCTGATTGAAGAAAGGAGTTCTGAAGCAGTTACCGTCCAAGAAAACCCTTCTACATAGCACGACCTCAGTTTTTTAAATGTGCGGTCAAGTATGTTTCGCCCTTTCTTCCTTTCTAGCCTTTCCTAGTGTAGACCTAGACACATGGTATTTAACACAGGAGTGGTGCAGTTTAGGTAACCAGAACAGGAAACATCCAACTCAAGACACACCCCTTGATTGCAACATCTTTGGAACTGACCTGGTAGAATAGGTCTAGCTTTTCAAAGGATCACCCTTAGCTTATTTACCTTGGCAATCTTATGGGTATATTATCTGTATAATTGTGGTAGCCAGGTAAAATACTGTAACTTAAGATTTTACGTGACTATACAAGTAGCAATAAAATGGAACCAAACAATGGACTCCCTCCCAAATAGTATTCTATTTAACCTAAGTTCACCTCTTTGGTGCTGCAGCTATGTAATTGGATCGTTTTATAAAAGTCTTGATAATTCACATTTTTAGTCAAAAGAAAAGTTCAGAAAATTATTCCTCTGTTTCCTTTCTCTAGACACTAACATTAGAGTTCATATGCTTTTGGAGAGTCATTTTAGAAAAAGCGGAATGACTATTAAGCAGTAAAATATTAGGTAATAACTCACATAAAAATGTATATGGAATTTGACTTTGACTTTTTGACCAGGGATCGAACCCACGCCCCCTGCATTGGAAGTGCGGCATCTTAACCACTGGTCTGCCAGGGAAGTCCCCTAAGTTTTCTTAATTAGAAGTTTTGCTTGTTCTGCTAGACTTGATGGATTAAAGTCTTAGTGATTCTGACCCCTTGGTATTGCTTGAATCCATTTACTTCTCTCCATCTCCACTACCAAGGCTGATCCACTTTCTTTCCCCTCCTGGTCTACATTCAGAGGCTCCTAACGGTTCCCCATTCTATTCGTGTCCCTTTCTAATCAATTCTCCTTGTGAACTTCAGAGTGGTTATTTAATCAAATACACTGGATCATGTTATTCTTCAGCCTTCAGAGCCTTTCCTCAACTAAAAAGTCCTCATCATGGCCCACAAGTTTCTGCACGATCTGCTTCTGGCCTCCCTTTCCAACCTCAACTCAATCCCGTCTCCCTCCTGCTCATGACACTCAAGTCACATTGCCTCCCTCATCCCCTTGGTTCTTTGATCCATCCATGCCTTCCCCTAACTCAAGGCCTTGGTGCAAGCTGTTTGTTCTGCCTCAAAGGCTCTTCCCACAATTTCAGCTGGCTAAAAGCCTGCCCCTCTTTTAGATCTGTGCTTAAATGCCACATCCTTATAGAGATCCTCCAAATCTAAATTGCATCGCTCCCATTTTTCTCCTCATTGCGTACTCTTTTCTCTCAGTACTTACCACGATCTGTACATATAAATGTATGTGTTTGTTAATATCTGCCTTTCCCACTAGTCTATCTTGAGAGAAAAACTATGCTCACGTTGTTCATTACTATATCCAAGTGCCTACGAGAGCACCTGGCCCTGAATGAATAAAAGTAAAGATTTGTAGTTACCCAGTGTATTAGTTATCTACTGCTGTGTAAGAAATTAATGCACAAACGTAGATATTACCTTAAAATGGATGGCTGTGGTTCAGAGAATCTCATGAGTTGTAGTCAAGGTGTCAGCCAAGAGTGTACGCATCTGAGGGCCTGGGTGGGGCTGGAGGATCTTTTCTAAGAGGGCTCACTAACTCATTTTTCTGTGGGTTATTAAGGCTATTGGCAGGAGACCTCAGTTACCTTCCACAGGGGCTGCTCCGTAGGGCTGTTTGAGTGTTCTCCTAATGTGACAGCTGGCTTCTCCCAGAGATATGATCCAAGGGAGAAGGAGATCAAGGAGGAGGCCATCTAGAACCTAATTTTGGCTATCACATATTGTTACTTTTACTGCATCTTATTTGTGAAAAGCAAGTCAGTAAGTATAGGTCACTCTTAAAGGGAGAGAAAATAGCTCCATCTTGGAAGGGAGGAGTATCAAAGAATTTATGGACATATTTGAAAACCATCACAGTTCTTCCTCTGGCCACAAATTACTTTTAATGTCTCCACATGCAAAATATACTAAACTCTTCCCCTTATCCCCCAAGAGTCTCATTCACTTAAATTATCAGCTTAAAATCCACGATGTTGGCTTCAAAATCAGGTCCAAGTGTGGAGAGACTCCTTGGGTGTAGTACCCTTTAATACCATTCCCCTTGATCTGAAGACGTATAAACTGAAGAGACATGTTATCTACTCCTCTTGCAGCCAACATGCACTGGCGAGATGAGTCTGGCGTAACCACTGTAGACCCTCCTGTTAAGAAAGGGGAACATGCAGTGTGCACAGGGGTCCTTGGTCCATGGCAATTCTGAAATCCAGCTGGGCACAGGTTGAAGTTCTTGATTAGGAAGCAAGGCCTGGAAATAATTATTCATGGCTCTTGGTTCCACCCTCTGCTCTTATTTCCAACCTGTGAGCCATTGGTTTTGTTTGTTTAGTGAAAGGTAGTATGTGTCTGCAGCTGAGTAGTTTTTTTTTTTAAATAAATTTATTTATTTATTATTTATTTTTGGCTGCATTGGGTCTCTGCTGCTGCACACGGTCCTTCTCTAGTTGTGGCGAGTGGGGGCCACTCTCTGTTGTGATGCGCGGCCTCATTGCCGCGGCTTCTCCTGTTGTGGAGCACGGGGTCTAGGCATATGGGCTTCAGTAGTTGTGGCGTGCAGGCTCAGTAGTTGTGGCGCACGGGTCTAGTTGCTCCGCAGCATGCGGGATCCTCCCGGACCAGGGCCTGAACCCGTGTCCCCTGCACCGGTAGGCGGATTCCCAACCACTGCGCCACCACGGAAGTCCACCTGAGTAGTTTTTTGCAGCTTGCTTCCTGCTCGTAGAAGTTTGGGGGTCTAATGGCCTTTTTTTCATTTTTCACTCTCTCTGTCCCTCTCAGTCCAGGCTGGTGGTATCTCTGCCAATGTGATATATGTAGAAACATAAATATTTATACGGCACAGAAATTATGTGGAGGAAGAGATTAATTCTGCGTGGGCAAGGAGGGACTGGGAAGGCTCCAAGATGAATGAGGCCTAAGGGGCATTTTCAAGAATGAATAAAAATCCATTAGGAAGACCACACAGAGAGGAGAAATCTAAGTATAAGGCAGAGTGTGTACGGAAGTGCAGTGGACTCAAAATGTAACATATCTACAGGGACATACACGTAACTTGGTATTAGGAGAACATGTGACATGTCAAGACTTTGGGGTTTTTCCTGTAACTCATTATTTCTCAAAATATGGTCTACCAACCTCCTACATCGAAATCATTTGGGCATTTATTAAAACTGCAGCTTTCTGGATGCTACTCTAGACTTGCAGCATGAAACTCTCTGGAGGAGGGACTCAAGGATCCCTGAGTTTTAAGAGTAGCTGCTCTAGGCCATGGGTCTTAGAAGGTTTTCAGCAGGAGGTGGATTCCACGGCATGATTTACATTTTTGATAAATTACTCCAGGAGCTGTGTGGAGGGTGGTAAGATGGTCAGAAAGGGAGATCAGTGTGGAGGCTTTCGCGATGGTCCAGGTAAGAGATACTGAAGGCCTACAGAGATGAAAAAAGGAAAATTGAGAGTTTTAAAGATAACGGAGAGAACATGAACACGAATATAATACAATGGGGGTTTTATGTATATGCATATAGATGTGTAAAATTGACAATGCATAAATGTTTCAAGTTTTGTGAGAACACAGCAGAGTCAGAAAATAACACTAGTTGTTGGGGGAATGAGAGATGGGGAAGAGTGGGAGTGATATTTGAACTAGGACTTGAAGTATGAATAGGATTTTACAAAACAAAGAAGGGAACTTAGATGTAGCAAAGCAACATGCGTAAAGCAAAGTGAGGACCTGACATGCTTTAGTAGAATAATAGGAAATTGGGTTAGATTTGAATATAGTTCCTTATGGAAAAGTGGTGGCACATGAGGCAGAGAAGAGAAGGTAAGGTCACCAGAGAGGGGCTGGCAGTTCACCAGGCTGTTTCTTCCTCTTCCTGAGTGCAGCCATTTCCTTTGCACTTAAATGAAGCCATGTGGTAGAGTCCTCACAATTGCCAGTTGGTTGGAAGTGATCCGCACCATTCTAGGTCTACATCTCCTACATGCTAATCTCCATCTCACTGTAGATATGCATGGCAACCTTAGAAGCCACTTGTTGGAGATGGACAAAACCTGGGTTCCTGAATTACCTTTTGGAGAGTAGGTGCCCATGGATGAGGAACATCCATCTTAGATTGAATATAAGTAGGAGATAGACTGCTGTTTGGTTTGAGCCATGGCATATGAATGCCACGCAAAGGAATTTGGAATTTGGTTATCTCACAGGCAAAGAGGAGTCAACAGACATTTCAAGTAGGGCATGATATGATCTGGCTTGTTTTCAGGGGAAAATCACTTTCAGTATGTAGTAAAAAGAAGTCTCAAGGGGTAATGTGAGAGTCTTCCACAAATGTTCAAATGTTGTCTTGTGTATACATGACTGTATTTAAAATAAATAACCAACAAGGTCCTACTGTATAGCATAGGGAATACATCTCAGTATTCTGTAATAACCTAAATGGGAAAAGAATTTGGAAAAGAATTAACACTTGTATGGGTATAACTGAATCACTTTGCTGTACACCTGTAACTTACACATCACTGTTAATCAACTATACTGCAATATAAAATAAAATGAAAAAAACCACTGTCTTTTGAATGGGGGGATTAGCTCTGCTAGGGGTAGGGTGTAGACCAGACACTGAATGCATAAGTGAAAGTTGCAGGGGAAACAAGTACCACTCAAACTAGAAGGAAGAAATTTCTAAGAGAGTTGCTCCTACAAGGGTTTCCTCAGTGAGACCTCTTTCTGAAGAGCTATCCTGTAGGAGGCTGGGGGACTTCCTGTTCAAGTTTTTGGTGGAAGACTGAAATAGTATACCTCTAAGGTGTTTTTCAGTTTTGGGATTCCAAGACCTGAAGATACATCGAGACTTGGGATCAGATGGCCAACTCACCAATTGAACCCACACTTGTTAATGGTGTGACTTGGGGCAAGTCACTTAGCCTTTTCCTCATCAGTGAAATGGGGACAATAATAGAATCTACCTAACAGGGCTGTAGTGGGGGTTAAATAGTTAATAATGCCTGGTATATAATAAGCACTTAATAAATATTAGCTGTTATTGCTATAGTCCTTAAGGATGTGTCCTCCCTACCCCACACGAAGTGTGTAATTCATCTCTTCATTATATATATCATTACACGTATTTTCACATTAGTTATCTAAACATTAACTTTGAATTCTCTTGTTTCATTTTGTGTGTACAGCCACAGTCACCCTTTCCATGTATGTAAGTTTGAACCTGCAACCAAAATTTAGCAGCTACAAAATTTGCATTACCTCCCCATCTACTTATTAATACTACTTTCTGTTTCCTCAGGGTCATCTCCAGCAACTTGTTAAACAGGCTCAGCTATCACATGATTATGAGACTGAGCACAGAGGTTTCAAACATTGAACCACACCCCCCCCACACCCACACATACATACGCAATTCTCATGAAAAATAGCCTATAAATTAACTTTAATTAAAAATACAGAAAGAAGTTAATTTTCTTACTGACTTTGCATCTTTTTCCTGAAACCTGTCTTTCTTTTAGTTTCTGAGAATATGGCCCACATTAATTTGCATAATTGTATGAAATATTATTAGAGAGTTTTAGAGAAAACAACTAGATTATAATACACTAGTCTTTTGATTCCCAGGAATATAGCTCTTGACCATAAAAAAAGGTGATTAACATGATATCTATTACTTCCTATTTTTTGTGATCTGGCTGGCTGCCTTGGCTTTAAGGAGAAGACTGGACTTGACCTTACATTGCTGGGAAAGTTTATTAACTTCGCCTTAATTAAACCAGTGCCCTATAGTAGGAGCAAGGATATCACTGCCCCTTTGTTACTTTTTGGCAATCCTCCCATTTCTCTTTTGTGATAAATTACCCACCCTTTGGCCTCTGATTATCCACCAGGGGAACAGGTTATTGCTATGTAGAACAGAGGGGGAAGTATATTATCGTTTAATTTTCAACGGCAAGGGTTGGCATATTGTATCAGGAACAAATAAATCTGAACAGTTACTCACCTAATGTTTAAGCAATTCTGGGCTTCTTTTATTAGGACTTTATGGAAGGCTGTCTGCAAAGGCTGATATTCTGCTCCTGCTGGCAGATATCCAGGTTGTGAGGCCATGACTTGGGTCTCCAGCCCCAGAAACGAAGACGGTATCTTTTCTTCCAAGGAGTGAGACATTTGCTAGAGTGGTGCTCACAGAATAAGGAGGTAGCCTGTACAAGTATTGCAAATGTGTTTTAGAGGAGATTCCTTCATTTAAAGCAGGGCAGGGCTTCCCTGGTGGCGCAGTGGTTAAGAATC
This sequence comes from Physeter macrocephalus, assembly GCF_002837175.3. Taxonomy (NCBI): domain Eukaryota; kingdom Metazoa; phylum Chordata; class Mammalia; order Artiodactyla; family Physeteridae; genus Physeter; species Physeter macrocephalus. The sequence goes on along the minus strand of NC_041221.1, from coordinate 50,091,870 downwards.
TGCCTGCCAATGCAGGGGACACGGGTTCAAGCCCTGGTCCGGGAAGATCCCACATGCCGTGGAGCGGCTAAGCCCGTGCACCACAACTACTGAGCCTGCGCTCTAGAGCCTGCAAGTCGCAACTACTGAACCCGTGTGCCACAACTACTGAAACCTGTGCGCCTAGAGCCCGTGGTCCACAACAAGAGAAGCCACTGCAGTGAGAAGCCTGCGCACCTCAACGAAGAGTAGCCCCTGCTTGCTGCAACTAGAGAAAGCCCGCCCACAGCAACGAAGACCCAACACAGCCAAAAAATAAAATAAATAAATAAATAAATAAAGCAGGGCATTTACACACCAAATTGTCAACAGTGAATATTTCTTTGGAGAAGGATTTGGTGAATGGTCAGCAAGAAGGATTTGGTGAATGGTCAGCTTCCACTTTTAACTTTATATATACTCACATTGTTTGATTTTTTTAAAAAAATTGTTGATGCAAATTACATTTTTAAGAAAATGGTGATGACGAAAACTAGTGGCTCTCAAAGTTAAAAATGTTTTTAATTTTGGAGAGACGCTCTGATTCTGTATACTGTCGTTGCTAAAAATAAAATAGTTGTCAGTTTTTGCAAGTATTTCAGAAATGACCCTGTCACCAGGGTTATAGTTTGTAGTTTAGAATTAGGCTTGATTGAGTAGAGAAAAGGAGAGTAAATATGACATAGAGAGGAAGGTAGAAAATGAGATAATATGTACAAACCAGAATTCTTGAAGCACTGACTAAGAAATTGGCTTTGTTGGAGAGGAAGGTAAGCCTCTCAAAATGAGTATGTTAATTTGCTGGGGTTGCCATAACAAAATACCACAGACTGTGGCTTAAACAACAGAAATTTATTTTCTCATAGTTCTGGAGGCTGGATGTCTAAGGTATAGGTGCCAGCAGATTCAGTTCCTGGTGAGGGCCCTCTTCCTGGCTTGTGGACGGCTGCCTTCTTTCTCACATTGTCCATACGTGGTCTTTCCTCTGTGGGTGCACATCCCTGGTGTATTCTAATCTCCTCTTCTTATAAGTTCACCAATCACGTTGGATAAAGGCATGCCTTAATGGCCTCACTTTAACCTAATTACCTCTTTAAAGGTCTTATTTACCTCTTTAAAGTTACATTCTGAGGTTCAGGCTTCAACATATGAATTTAGGGGGGAGGACACAATTCATTCCATAACAATGGATAAATTCTCCCAGAGCTTGTTGTTATTCTTACAGATTTCAGTGAGAAAGAGTTGGGAATGAAAATGACTATAACTGTTCAAACGAATTGTAGTTTACTGAAGAACAATGGATAATCCCTAACCCATTGTGCAAAATAAAGAAAATTAAAACTGAAAATTAAATTGAGATGTAAACAAAGTTAGTCTGCACATTCTACATACAATGGGATAATATTTAATGTATGAAGAACGATCAAGAAATGGTTCATTTACAGGGGAGGGAAATTATCTTGTTGAGAAAGCTGGTATTTCTGATATTTGTATGGTTTATTTTGAAAACTTGCTACCATTATAGTCAAGGGACTTATGTTTATTATTTTTTAAAGAAAAGCAGACATGAAAAGAAACTATAAACATTAAACACACTGAAGTTTTAATAGAAGATGTTATTCAGTAATAAAGAGAATATTCAGCTGGTATCCAATTCGAAATCCTTTTAAATCCTAATCAAAGTATTTTAATGAGTGTATATTTAAGAAAATGTTTATTTGACTATACGAAGAATTGAAAAGTAATAGCACCACAAATTATAATAGAAAATAAGAAACTTTTCACAATTTTCTAACTTTGAGTTATTCCAGGAGGTTTTTAGATTCTTTAGTGTTTGGAATGCTGAATGTCAAATTATTTCTAGAAGGATCTTTTTTTTTTTGAACTTGCTGTCAGCCTCCCAATTTGACATGTACAATGCATTGCTCATGTTGTTGCATTTTTTCTATGTTTAAACATTGTCTCCACCAATAAGACAGTAAGCATCTTGAGAAGAACTGTGACTAATTCATGGCTATTGCTCCAAAGCCAGGCATATAGTAGGTAGCTAGTGACATATTTTACTTATCAAGGTCAAGTAGTATAGAAATGTTCTCATACATTTGACTCTATTTTGTAAAACAGTGAAAATGTAAACTGAATTATGATAAAAATAATCAGATGATTGCATGGTTGAACCTTTAGCTCTTAGGTCAGTTGTCCAAATAATTATCTCAGATCCCCAAATACTTTAACCTGAAATGCCTAGAAAATGGAGGTTAAAAGGTTGTTTTAATTTCTTTTCTCAAATTTCCTGTGTTAGGTATAGCATAGTGGTGAAAATATGAACTTCTGGGTTCACAATCCCAGCCTTGCCACTTACTAGCCATGTGACAATGGGCAAGTTACTGTATCTGTGCTGAGTTTCTTATCTGTACAATGGGATAATATTAACACCTACCTCTTAGGGTTTTTCTGAAGATTAAGTGAACTAACAGTGTAAAGCTCTTAGAAGAGTGCCTAGTGCATCCTAAGTGCTGTAAGTGTTTGCTTTTTTAGATGTCATTATTAGTTCCCTGATATAGATGTAGACACTTTCCTGAACCCCAACCCAACTAATGTATTTGTCTCCCGCACTTGTGATGTTACTTAATTAAACAAGCAAAATAAAATTATGCCATTGATGAATGCATTCCACAAGTAAAGTAAATTTTAACCTGGGACATTAAAATGTATGCTTCCCAGGCCAAATCTGAGAGAGTTTACCAGCGTAGCAACAACGGCATCCATTCATTGAGAAACTGTGGCTCCCTCGGTCTTTTACAGTGAGTACTATGTGCTATGAATGCTCAAAAAATGAGCAGATTAAAGTGAAGTCCAGACAGGATTGATCAGAATTTCCTTGTAAGGAATCACGTCAGAAATTTGGTTAGGGCACAGAATGAGTTTTTTTTCAGGTGTGGCTTCCATGCTGTGGATCACTTAACAGAAAGGATGGAAGACTCGGCAGGACATCAGGAACCCTCACTTGGCAACCTTTCTAGGGCCAACAGGGCAATGTCCAGCAATTAAGGAGTACATTCTCACCAACAGGTCTATGGGATCATAAGGAAGTTGTGTGCATGGGTCTGGACTTACAGTAACTGAGAGATACTGGAAGCCTGTGGGAGGTTTCCTCCTCCAGCAGCTAGGATACGTTTCTTTGGTTACAGTCCTGAAGTTAACCCCTGGGATTTTGTAAGAGGTCCTAACACTAACTGGCTGTATAGCTTTGGGCTTGTCACTCAACCTCTTTGGACCTCCATTCCCTCATGGGTAAGTGAGGGGATAGGGCAAGGTGTTCTTTAAATTCTATTCCTAATCCAATGTTCTATGATTCTGCAATGGAAATAGAAGCATAGTCAATAAGGATCTGTTTTCACTAACTCACCAACACCTCTTCATAAAAGCAAAATCAGAGTTTGGGCAATGATATAGTTAATTCATATTTTTAAAAAATCCTGTTCTGTGATTATACAGTGAACTAAAGAACTGGGAGTGAACTAATTTAGACCTCTAATTCAATAGTTTTGGTTTTTTTTAGCATTTGATTTTTAGGAGAAAGAAGCAAATCCAGAGAAAACGATTTATTATAAAAACCAATATCCCAAAATCCATTGTCAGAGCCTAGCAAGTTCTTGCTCCTATAATTTTCACATTGTTAATATTCTACAGTTATAGTTGATGCTCAGTAACATGTCCCTAAAATATCCAAGGCAGACTCAATTACTTAAACTAAGCTATACTTAGAAGTAAAATGTCCCAATCTAGTGTATATCCTTGCAGGTATATTCTAGAAAGCATTTTGGTCATAGCTACAAATCAAATGCATTTCCTGTAAAACTTTAATGAGAAAATTCAATTTTCCAGATCAGATTTTGATGAGCAGTGTTTCATGGTACTTTCACTAATAATCTGTGTGCATTTATGCAAGTCACTTCACTTCTGTTATCCTCATTTTCTCAGACAAACATAGGGTAAGAGACAATGTCTAAGATGCTTTTTTATCTCTTAAATTCTACTTTCAGTTCTATCTCTATAAATTCTAATTCTATTCTATCTCAAAAATTGAATTCAAGTCCTCTACCATTTCTTTCTTCTTTTTGAAAGATCCTTCCAGTTATTTTTATTCTGATTCTTCCCCAGAAAATTCCCTCTGCCTTGTATAGTCTCCCTGTTACCAGCAGATACTATTACATGCTCTCATGGACAGTGACCGGCAAAGGAAATGTTGACTTCTCCTTTTCTGCTTGCAGAGATGTATCTTGGGTGGTTTTATCACCCCCATGAGCCCCCATGAGGTGCAGATGGCTAAAACTTGAGTTAGTTTCCTGATGCAAGGCTGACACTTTCCATCAGTTTAATCAATCAGATAACTAGCAAATATATGACAGACGAGGCATAGCACTTGGCCCTAAGAAATGTATATTCTCTACTTAAAAAGTTGGTGCTGATATATCTGGAATATTCAGAGAATTCTTAAATGCCAAACTGTATAGCCCTAACTGTAACTGCATTAGAAGTGCATGGAAGGGAGATTTGGGTTTGGAGTAGTCAGCAGAATTTGAGGGAGGAGCTCTGACTTGCAGAGCATATTTAAGGAAGTATAATATGTATGAATCTTTAATGCCTTAACTCAAGCAACAAAGATTTATTTAGTGGCTACAATGCATTGAACTCCTCTAAGTGCTGGGAATACAGCAGTGGGCAAAATGGGAAGAAACTTTGCCCACACATAGCTTTCATTCTAATAGAGATGTGTAAGAAAAAAATAAGTAAAATATATATTATATCAAATGATGATAAGAACTATGGAATTAAAAGGATATTTCAGTTAGTAAGGTAGGAATAGAGAATGATCTAAGTAGTGTTATAATCTGACCATGTCAAGCTAACACTCTCACTTTATAAATGAAGAAACTAAGGCTCAGAGGGGTTAAGTAACATAGCTAAGGTCAGCCAGTTTATTAGCAAGAAAGGAATAAAATCCAGGCTCACCAGTTCCTACATAATGTTCTTTCCAATCATGCACGCCCGTTCTAAATGGTCAAGTCACACAGTTTAAGATGTGGGAGTGAGCAGAGCTTGTGTAGGACTTGAAGGGGCAGACACTTTGTGCTGGGGGGAAGTGGAAGATATGATTAGGTGGGAAGATAATGCCAAATCTGGAAAGCCACACGGAATTTTTTTTGGGGGGGGGGGTTATTGCCCATCTTTTATTTTTTTCAAACATTATCAACATCATTTCATAAAAGAAAGGACATCCTATCCCCAATAAACTTAGAAGCACATATTGCAGAATAAGCAAGTTTGCCCTAAAACAAGACCATTAGCTATTTCCATGGACCATCCTTGATTTCTCCATCATGCTGCTGAGTAGTGAAAAGTCGGTGTTCAAGAACGCCTCAGATGATGGTGTGCTATCCATAGCGTCTATGAAAGCAGGAAGCTGGCATCCTCAGTGGCTATATGGCAGACCGGGAAGTTTAGATTTGATGTGGGGATAAGAAAGAAATGAATATAATGACCCTTAGAAAAGTTTGACAATATTTCGTTAATTATTAATTCATCAGATTAAAAAATTGCTTCTCTATGTGAGTTCCCTCTCCTCCCCTTCCTTCTTTCCCTCATAGTTTCCTGAAAAATAATTCCTTTGCCTAATGCTATTCACCATCAGGTAGAGCAGTTGTGTGTTCTGAGAATATCAAAGACACGATGCTATGGTTTATCTCAAAACTAGAAAGAAGGTATTGGGTAAAAATAAATATTTTATTGCAGCTCCACATTTAGAGATTAAACTGCTGGTGAAATGAGTGTAGAATGAGAACTAAATCTAGACATTAGATTTAGATAAAATGAGCAAGTTGAATCAGATGTAAATTAAGAGATGCTGTTACTCATACTTTCATCATAAATTGGGAGCTAAGTACGTAAGTTCCTTCGGGAGCTAATACATAAATTATAAACCAGATCATACATTTCCTTAAGTGCAGCAGTCATGGTTGCTGATTCGTTTTCACTTCAAGTTTCCAATAATTAAGAGAGAAAGAAAGAGAGAGAGAAACCACCAACAAATGTACAAATGAGGATTTTTTTGCAGATCTGAAGATGCCGTAACAGCAGTGTAGGTGCAGAAATAGTTTTGGTTTTTACTTTTCTTTGAGAAAGAACAGGAGCGTCAAGTAAGAAGGTAATACATGCATTAAAATACCACAGTTTCAACAATCAGAAAATTATCAAATAGGGCAAATAAACCTTATGGCTGTAGCAGCTGATAGCATATTAGATATGGGTGCTTACTTTGGCCTAAATCTGAAGCATGTCTTATTTTGGATATGATGGGTATTTTGGAAAGGCCCTAGGAGCTTTTGTGTAGGGTTATAACCAGGGAATTGTGAACCTTTATTATATGAGGGTCATGGAATACATTCAAGGATCTAGCTAGGCATTTTGGGGGCCAAGCAAATTTTTAGGAAATGCTCTAAGGCCGTGGCTCTCTAAATCCAAGCAAATTTCCAATGCAATACAAAGGCTACTTAGATTTTTATGTCCTATGATTAGGGTAGGGGTGGAGATATTAGCTCTACTACTCACTTGTAGGTCATTGACTCTTGCAATTTTCCCACCAGAAGACCAGAATTACTTGTGTAATTAATTCAATGTAGCTGTTACCCAAGTGGGTCCCTCCTACACATTTACTGTATTTCAGGCTTCTGGCCATCTTGGGGTAATGATTCATAAAACAAAAGGGCTCTAAGCTGCATGAGCTGCTTGTATATTTTGGAGATTAATCCTCAGTTGCTTCATTTGCAAATATTTTCTCCCATTCTGAGGGTAGTCTTGTCATCTTGTTTATGGTCTCCTTTGCTGTGCAAAAGCTTTTAAGTTTCATTAGGTCCCATTTGTTTATTTTTATTTCCATTTCTATAGGAGGTGGGTCAAATAGGATGTTGCTGTGATTTATGTCATAGAGTGTTCTTCCTATGTTTTCCTCTAAGAGTTTTACAGTGTCTGGCCTTACATTTAGGTCTTTAATCCATTTTGAGTTTATTTTTGTGTATGGTGTTGAGGAGTGTTCTAATTTCATTCTTTTACATGTCGCTGTCCAGTTTTCCCAGCACCACTTATTGAAGAGGATGTCTTTTCTCCATTGTATATTCTTGCCTCCTTTATCAAAGATAAGGTGAGCATATGTGCATGGGTTTATCTCTGGGCTCTCTATCCTGTTCCATTGATCTATATTACTGTTTGTGTGCCAGTACCATACTGTCTTGATTACTGTAGCTTTGTAGTATAGTATAGCTGATTCCTCCAGCTCCATTTTTCTTTCTCAAGATTGCTTTGGCTATGCAGGGTCTTTTGTGTTTCACAGATTGCCAACAAACTCGTGAAAGGATGCTCAACGTCACTAATCATTAGAGCAATGCAAATCAAAACTATAATGCGGTATCACCTCACACCAGTCAGAATGGTCATCGTAGTGAGGTGGATAGACCTAGAGCCTGTCATACAGAGTGAAGTAAGTCACAAAGAGAAAAAAAAACCCAAACATATGTTAACACATATATATGGAATCTAAAAAAAAAAAATGGTTCGATGAACCTAGGGGCAGGACAGGAATAAAGTTGCAGATATAGAGAATGGACTTGAGGACACGGGGATTGGGAAGGGTAAGCTGGGATGAAGTGAGAGAGTGGCATGGACATATATACACTACCAAATGTAAAATAATTAGCTAGTGGGAAGCAGCTGCATAGCACAGGGAGATCAGCTCGGTGCTTTATGACCACCTAGAGGGGTGGGATAGGGAGGGTGGTAGAGAGGGAGATGCAAGAGGGAGGGACATGGGGATATATGTATACGTATAGCTGATTCACTTTGTTATACAGCAGAAACTAACAACAATGTAAAGCAATTATACTCCAATAAAGATGTTAAAAAAAAAAAAGGCTCTAAGCCATGAGAAAAATGTCTGTCACTGAATGTAAGCCTGCTATTGTAGGTCGGAGGAGGAGTTACCTTGAGGTCTTCATCCATAATACACAGAATATGCACAGTAAGGTGTAGGCACTTGGTCACAAGTACAGAAAGTTTGAGGCACAAGGAAGATGGTCATTACTTATTTTACTTCCTTTCAGTATTCATGCCAAGTGTTTATGTCTGAGGTAATTGAATATATATGGGAGGAAAAGTTTAGATACCTTAAAAACCCTTTCAGGGATCTATATAATGCTACATATCTCTCCTGCTGGCTTATAATGATGGTTCTGAGTGGTCAAGAAATTATTTCAATCCATTTACTCTGTTCAGTAAGGTAAGTACGAAGATAATGTTCGGGACTTCCTTGCTGGCACAGTGGTTAAGAATCCGCCTGCCAGTGCAGGGGACACAGGTTTGATCCCTGGTCCGGGAAGATCCCACGTGCCATGGAGCAACTAAGCCCGTGCGCCACAACTACTGAGCCTGTGCTCTAGAGCCTGCGAGCCACAACTACTGAGCCCACATGCCACAACTACTGAAGCCCATGTGCCTAGAGCCTGTGCTCCTCAACAAGAGAAGCTACTGCAATGAGAAGCCTGTGCACCACAATGAAGAGTAGCCACTGCTCACCGCAACTAAAGAAAGCCTGCGTGCAGCAATGAAGACCCAAAGCAGCCAAAAATAAATAAATAAATCATTAAAAAATTTATAAAGAAAAAGAAGATAATATTCAACTAGCTTTCTGTCCAAATGGTTAAGACGAAAGAATTGTGTCTTCCAAGAGGTAAACTTAGGTTATGTAGAAAATTCATTTGTATTAAGGGCTTCTTCCAAGATGAGGGGAGAAAATTGGTATACTTATGCGGCATGTATACTATATACTCAGCCGAGTGACAGATACAAGTGGTGGTGAAGGCTCTAGTAGGTGTCTCAGGACATGAAAGCTGTCACCAGGGTCTTGAAGATTTGTCCTGTGTCTGCCAGCATGTGAGATGTTAGGCAAATGGAATTCCGTGCTCCTGTAGAGTTGGTAAGGGCAATAAGGACAGGAAGGGATTCATGCTTGGTAGGTCAAGTTGGAAATCTGAACACATTTTCCTAATAGTCTTTAAGTTCTTCAATAGGAAAAGATTTGCTTTTCTATAGATAAAATTGCATGAAGGGTGATGAGTTGCCAAGACTGGCTCACATTAGTCTTTGTATTCTACGGTATACCTGAGATACTGAGTTCTAGAACTCCCACTTAGAAGCTTTTGGAAACAATTTCCTATGATGGAGTTACCAAAACAATTGATTCAAAGCATTGATACTCTAAGGGTCTTGAGAAATGTGGAATTTTGATGGTCAGGAGTAGACAGGGACAACCCAAATTGCTGAACTTATAAGGACAGAGAAAATAGGGTGGGAGAGGGAAGGAGAGTAGGCATTCTAGGCAGGGAAACAGCAAGGCAGAACGCACAGAGCAGTGGTTCCCAACCTTGACTGCACATTTGAATCACCTGGGAGGCTTAAAAAAATTACTGACGACTAAGGTTCTCTCCAGAATCTCTAGGGATCAGCCCTAGCATGAGTATTTTAAGAACTTTTGAGGTGACAATGGACCACATAGGTTGAGAATCACTGACTTAGAAGCTGGAATGCATCTTATGTGTTTGGAGGACATGAGATCATTTTGCAGAGAAGTCCCCCTTCCCCTTGTGAAGCAGCCCGTGGATAGGCAGGAAATGTCTCAAAGGACTCTGAAAACTGTTCTCATCTGAAGGATGAATAGGAGGCCACTATTTTTTTTTTTAGCAGTAATAAAACAAGAATAATGTAGTGTTTTGTGGCATTTCTTATGTAGGCAGGGCTTTGTAGATGATTAAATATAGAGATATGGCTACTAGTTAAGAGGCTACTGCTATAACTGAGGCACGAGATCATAAGGCCTTGGGTAGGAGCCGTGGGAACAGAAACAAGGGCATAGGATGGAAGAAACTTTGAAAAGTTGAAACGCTAGCTTGTGTATCTTGAGCACAGTTGGTACTTAAAACTTGTAGAGTATAGGGAGGGTGGGAGGGAGGGAGACTCAAGAGGGAAGAGATGTGGGAACATATGTATATGTATAACGGATTCACTTTGTTGTAAAGCAGAAACTAACACACCATTGTAAAGCAATTATACTCCAATGAAGATGTTAAAAAAAAAACGAAAAAAAACTTGTAGAGTACATGAGTGGAAGGGGCTAAGGCGAAAAAATCATCAAAGAGGACTTCAGAATATGAGGATCAGAAGAATAACACTACCATGACAAGAAATGGGGGCAGGCAGGAGGGAGGAGTTGCCTTAGGTGGAAAGACAGATTCCATTTTGGATATGTTACATTTGTGGGGACAGTAATAATGACAACAGCTAACAGTGCCTACTCTGCCTGCAGGATGGAACCCATGCTTACTTCTCTAGCCCCTCCCCAATTCAGGGTCTCCGGTCATGGTCACTCCTAGTTCTAGGGTTTTCCCACACGCCTTCCCCTAACTTTGCTTGGGGTCTAGTTCCTACTCTTCTTTGACCCCACCCTACTCATACTTGATGTCTCCTTACGCACGATTTTCTTGCCATGCCACCATCAAAATTCACTTCCCTGTGACATCGTTTGGCATCTTGTCTCTAGATGGTTCCTTCATAGCACATATCTTGTACTTCAGCAGTGACTTGCTCTAGAGCTCACTCCCCCACTAGAACCTCCATACAGGCAGAGAGAGACCTTGTTTATTTTGTTTACCGCGGCACTTCCAGGGGCCAGCCCTGTGCCTATCACATGCCAGGTGCTTGAAGACCTGAATGAATATGTACTAAGCATTTTTCATGCAGTGTCTCTTTTAACCCTCACCACAGACCCATGAGGTACATATTATTATTAATCCCATTTTACAGACAAGGCAAGGGAACCTATCCAAAGTTACACAGCTGGTATGTAGCAGGACTGGACCATGAATTCTGCTTTATCCGGTGCCAAAGCTGTGCTTTTTTTTTTTTTTTTTTTGTGGTATGCGGGCCTCCCTCTGCTGCGGCCTCTCCCGTTGCGGAGCACAGGCTCCGGACGCGCAGGCTCAGCGGCCATGGCTCACGGGCCCAGCCGCTCCGCGGCATGTGGGATCTTCCCGGACCGGGGCGCGAACCCGGTTCCCCTGCATCGGCAGGCGGACGCGCAACCACTGCGCCACCAGGGAAGCCCAAAGCTGTGCTTTTTAACCTCTAAGCTTTTCTGCCTCAGCCAGATGATTAAATATGTAAGAGCTTGGGAATACAAGCACAACTGTAAGAAGACAGAAAGGAGGAGATGTAAAAGAAAGAAAGAGGAAGTTTTAGGGAATTGGAGATATTTGCATATGAAGGGATCTTAAAGTTCATGGAGGCCAAACCCTTCATGGCACAGGTGAAGCAAATTGGTCCAGGAGGTTAAATGCCTGTACCAAGGTCACACAATTGGTTATAGTTTGGCAGTGTGCTAGGTCCCAGGCTCCCTGCTTCTGATTCTGTGCCCTCTCTATAGGCAGAGCAGATGCGGGCAAGTTGTTTGGGGCCAAGGAGTAAGCAAGTTGCTTTGACTCCAAACTCAGTTTGAAGACAGAGGGAAAAGAAACTAGGAAGTAACTGCAATGAGTATTGCGGGTAAATGGAGTACTTTAGACTCTGGTATGGCTCTGATTACACCATAACTGTCTTTTGTTGTAGCAACAGAATTCGCTTGCCTTTGATGTTGGTTCCTTAGATTCCTTTCATTTTGGTTCATTTCATCACTTTGCCAGGATGATTGGTAAGGAGATAATAGCTATGCCTTTGCTTCATGAAAAGATATGGGGCTTTTCTTATACTTTGGGTTGTTGTTGCCAAAATATAGTCCCTATTCCACCCCAAACTGCCCCACCAATTTTGCCAATGAGAAATTAAAATAGAGGTTAAGTGACATCACTTTGGGGTAAGAAAGTGGGGTAGCTAAGAAGTAATAAAGAGGAAAAAGGGAGGTAAGTATGTTAACTTGTTACCAGAATTAAATTTGGGATATATGTCCTATATTATATAGGCCCAGGGTGACATAAACCTGTCGATGTGACATAAACTTATAAATTTCTTATTTTCAAGAGCAGCTGAGTGAGGCACCTAGCTTCAGACTTTCCCTAGGGTCAGATGAATACCTCCAGAACTCTTATACCTAATTTTAGACTTCTAAAACCAGGCAGGAATTACCTTCACTTTGGGAAGAAGAGAGGTGATGCTTCCTTTTCCGGGACCTCCTGCTTAGGGCATCTGGTACATTGCCACATCACTGCCAGTCCCAGGTCGAAGGGAGGACCAGAAATCCGAAGTCCGTGGCTCGGTGCCCTGAGCGGCACTTCATTTACATCAGTACAAATGATGTAGACAGCTTTTACTTTATTTCTCGTCAAGGTTATTCTCTATGTTCAGGACTTGGCTACCCAGGCTGGCATTTCCCTAGCGTAACGCGTGTGCCGCCATTTTCCCTGAGGTGTTGCCTCCCCATCCGCTTTCACGGTGTTGGTGTGAGAGAACAGACGGTTAAGAGTCAGATGGTGCCACTGTATTATTATTATTACGTGTGTTCCATGGAAACTGAAGTCTAAATTAGTATAATATCCCTGAAGTTACGACTAGTGAGAAATTCTCTTACAGTCTGGCCTTTGCAACATTCCTCTAACAAAGCCAGGAATTTATCTGGCATCTGTTTTCTATGGAACTCAAAGTGATTAACATGTGATCTGATTATTTTCCTAAGTCCCTGGATGTAGCATGCAGCAGGGCATATCTGCCTAATAGAAATGTTGGACCACCAGAATTGAGTTGAAAGGTTCCCTCCAGATCATGTCTTTCTTTCTGGTGGAAGCTTGAGACTTCTTGCCTTTCATTCAGGTTTCTCGGTGGCCTTGACTTCACAGGGCAAGGTGTGTTTGTGCTTTAGCTCAGTCTCCTAAAGATAAACTTTCCCCCAGAGGATTGTAGTTCTCCATAATACTATAATGAAAGTGGAACAAGAATGCATTTCTCAAGGTCTACACTTATTCTACTTGCTCACAGAGGGAAATAAAATCAGGAACTGGAGCCAAAGGTTCTAGAATTTCTTACCTTAAAAGCAGCTGAGGGCTTCCCTGCTGGTGCAGTGGTTAAGAATTCTCCTGCCAATGTAGGGGACACGGGTTCGACCCCTGGTCCAGGAAGATCCCACATGCCGCGGAGCAACCAAGACCGTGCGCCACAACTACTGAACCTGAGCTCTAGAGCCCGCGAGCCACAACTACTGAGCCCACGTGCCACAACTACTGAAGCCCGCGCGCCTAGAGCCCGTGCTCCACGACAAGAGATACCACCGCAATGAGAAGCCCGCGCACCGCAGCGAAGAGCAGCCCCCGCTCGCCGCAACGAGAGAAAGCCCGCGTGCAGCAACAAAGACCCAATGCAGCCAAAAAAAAACCCAGCAGCTGAAAGGCAGAATGAATGTGAGTGAGGCTTATAATTAGGGCAAGCATATGATTTATCTTGTAAAACACGACCCTCTGAGGGTGAAAAAGGGTACTCTAACCCTACAACAGGCTTAAAGTGGGACCGTCCTGGGTAAACCAGGGTCGTGTGGTCACTCTGCTTTATACTGGTGGGAGCAGTGGGGTGTTACCTCCCAGAGCTGAGTGCCTGGCACATTTCATTCATTAAGCTGATGTGTAATAAAGTCCCATTGTAGGTGCTGTTGAGAGAAACAGATGTATAATAGGTATACCTCTCCTGCCCTCAAGGAGTTGTGAAAGAGATAGCTGGTACTAAAAGTCAAAATAATCTGGTATATTCTTATTTATTTCACTCTGTTCTCACTATTTTCAGCACTTCGTTATTTGAAAGGAAATGCTATAATAATGTTGTTAACTTGATTTAGTGAGATATAGTTTACCGAAATTCAGTTCTCTTTATAAAATGCTTTTATTTCCCAGTTGAATATACAAATGTTTTCGACTATATTCTTCTTATGGATCATAACAATACTAGGTCTGATAGACATATTTTAATGATAAAATAAATTGTTTTTTACAAAATTGTCTCCATTTAATGTAAGTAAGCATATTACATTGTGTAGTGCTTTCAAGTTAACAAATTAAATAACGTAAACACGCTCTCAAGTATCCACCAGGCACATAGGGGCTACTCAGAAAATACTTGAATAGTTTTCCTATATTTATTTATTTTGTTCAAGGAATCATTCATTCAAATGAAATCTTACACAGGGTTAACAAACAAAAATTATTATAGTAGAGTTTTTTATGGCTAAAAGGAGGACATGGTCTTGAGTCCATACCTCCATTTCTTATAACCCCTATCTATTGGAGCAGATATGAAAACTATTCATCAAAGATATGGAATTATAGAGATAGAAAGAGCATCAGACCACATAAAGTCAGAGAGCTCATTTTTTCTGTAGATAAAGAAATTGAGGCCCAGTGTGTCTAAATGATATGCCAAAGGTCACTTGTTGTGCAATATGGCCAGGATAGGCACTCACATCTCCTGGCTCCAGGGCAGAGGCTTTCCTATTACAGCCAGAGCTAGATTAAGGGGAGTGAGAGGTAAGTTACCCAGACAGCTCTGGAGCAATCCAATTGATCAGGACATTACTGGAAAAGTAACATAGATGGAAGATCTGAACATAGATCTGAACATATGTACCAGAATTCTTCCTGGAAGACTATCAGATTTAGTTGGAGGAAGGAGGTAGGGAGATGATAGCTATTTCGATAAGTCACATGCATGGGAGGTGAGGTCCCACCAAATAGTATGTTTGAAAAACTGGCAAATAAATAGTCCTGGAACTGCTTTCAAGGGAGATGGATCAAGTTTTTTGTGACATTGGTTTGAGTTTGCAGATTTGGGGCCAGACTTACTAATTGGGGAATTGAGGAGAGAGCTTTCTTTCAAACAAATGTTGAATAATGGTTTAAAGGATCTTAGTTTTGAAAGGGTGATAAATAATTAACCACCCAGGACCTAAAAGTCTGGGTCCAATCCAGATCACTGAACTCTGATTATCTCATTTGTGAGTCAGAAATTGAAACTCTTTCCCTTAGAAACAGATATATGTTAGACTGTGATATTGTAATCATATAAACTGAGAGAGTGCAAGGTTTTTTCTAATATTGCCCTCACTGAAAGAAAGTAAAAATATACCAACCTGATAATAACTTTTAAAGAACTGGATCAAAATTTTGGGCCACTTATAAAAGTTTAAAATTGGCTTCTGACTGCAGAAATCAATCAATCGATATTATTGAATGCTTCTCATGCTATTATAGTAATATTTTTCAAACATTTTTGATTACAGCATGCTTTAAGAAATACATTAGATATCACAACCAAATATATAATTGACCAAAACAACCATTTTTGAAATGTTTGAAAAGTTTATGAAGTGGCCATTACCTTTACTATGTATGTCACTTTTATGTTTTTTATTCTATTCTATTTTGTTTAAAAAGTGCTGGTCATGACCCACTAAAATGACTTCATGACTCTCTAATGGATCATTACATAAAATTTGAGAAACAATGCTATAAACAATATGAGAGGAATCAAAGGTAAAGTTGCTGAAAGAGAGGGACTTGTGGTCTACTTGGGGAGAGAAAACTAACTTAACAAAACTTTGAGTGTATTTTAAGACTATGATTAATTAGTTGCTAAATTGCATGATGCAGTTTAAGAATTATGGATATTCAGCTTTTATTGGTGTGTTTTCTGTATCGAAATACACATCTAAGATAAAGAAGACAACTTTTAAAAAGTATGCTTATTTGAAACTGTATTTCATGTTTCCAAGATGCACCTTTTTACCTATTCTTACATCTCTGAAACTGGGTGTTATCTTACCATTGATAATATTTTACAACTGATTCATTTGTCATTGCCTGGGCATGTGCAATCTTGGTTGTCATTGCTGGTAGCATAATTGGACAACTGAAACCTTTCACCATTTTAATCTGTAAACCATTTGAAGAAGGAATATTAATCTTTTCTGATAAGGAATTCAATCCAGTCTAATAAGATCAAGTAAGTGTCAGCATCAAAATTTACAGAATGTTGTTGGTGGCTTGGAGAAAAAACTCAGAAGCAACAATGGTGCAGACTTCCAAAATAAAAGACGGCCTTTCCAGTACCACGGTTGACACAAAAGTCAATGTAGGGACTTCCCTGGTGGCACAGTGGTTAATACTCCGTGCTCCCAACGCTGGGGACCCGAGTTCTATCCCTGGTCAGGGAACTAGATCCCACGTGCACGCCACAGCTAAGAGTTCGAATGCCACAACTAAGGAGCCCGCCTGCTGCAACTAAGACCTGACGCAACCAAATAAATAAATAAATATTAAAAATAAAGTCAATGTAATATGGAAAACACTAACATCAATAACTGAGTCAAAAGGTGATTTAGAAGAGCTGGACTCTAAATTTGAAAAAGTATTAGGGTTTTCTTCACCAATTAACTTTGCTTATATATTCCTTTTTTGTTTATATGTGAGGGATTTATAATAAAAATACTATGCTTAAATAAGTCTAAGAGAGCTTTTTAGGGAGGCTATAAAATGCAATTTCTAAGTGATAAGAAAGCATTGTGTCATTGTTTAATTGCAGCATTCTTTCTTATTAGCACATTAAATGCCAATCACATCTTATACTTACCATCAGTCTTAAGAAAATGCAAATTAAGTACCACTACATACCTACTAGAATAGCTAAAATTAAAAAGATTGACAAGCGAGTTGTTGGTACGGGTGCAGAAGAACTGGAGCATTGCTGGTGGGAATGCAAAAATATACAACTACTTTGGAGAACAGTTTGCTACTTTCTTAAAAATTTAAACACACGCTTAGTGTATGTCTCAGCAATTCCACTTCTGGGTACTAAACAAAGAGAAATGAAAACATGTCCTCACAAAGACTTGCATGCAGATGTTCATAGTAGCCCCAAACTGGAAACAACCCAAATGTTGTTTCATAAATAAATTGTGAATTGGTAAACTGTGGTGTATAAATATAATGAACTGGTATTCAGCAATAAAAATGAATAAACTATGGATACATACAACATTATGGATAAATCTAAAATGTGAAAGAGCCAGGTGCAGAAGTCTTCATATTGTGTAATTTCAATTATATGAAGTTCTAGAAAAGGCAAAACCATAGTGATAGAAAGCAGATCAGTAGTTGCCAAGGACCAGGGACTGAGGCGAGGAGAGTCTACAAAAATGTTTGAGAGAATTTGTTGTGAAAATGGAAATATTCTTTGTCATGATTGTGGTGGTGGTCACACAACTGAATCCATTTGTCAAAGCGTATTGAATGGTATACTTAAAACTGGTAATTTTAAAAAATGTAAATTGTACATGAGGGAATCGCCAGGTAACATCCTGTATGTTGCCCCAGTGGAGGACTTATTTTTAATATAAAAAGGGTAATTTAAGTTTTATCTAAGATCTCCTTAGAGGGTCCCATGTGCACGTGTCTTTCAGGTTTTACTGTATTCACTTTGGCATATTGCCACACCAACTTGTGAATCTTTCTGCACCATTATTACCCTGATGCAGTTGCTGATATGAAGAAAACAGGTTACTTGGCTTGGTTTGAATGCATTGCTATGGGTGTGTGACAGAGGCTGGTTGGAGTGTGCTGCTACGGATGTCCCAATAGAAATGCCTGAGCCACCATGCCACGTGTGTCAGC
Organism: Physeter macrocephalus; assembly: GCF_002837175.3. Classification (NCBI taxonomy): domain Eukaryota; kingdom Metazoa; phylum Chordata; class Mammalia; order Artiodactyla; family Physeteridae; genus Physeter; species Physeter macrocephalus. Next base: position 50,074,108 of record NC_041221.1, on the reverse strand, counting down.
CTATGTCCTTATAGGTTGAGAATATCCCTAAAAAGAAACTGAAGCTTAATTCTTGGCTAGAATTCCTTATATAGGAGTTTGGATGTCTAAACTAGAAGAAGCCATAAAGTCACAGGGCATTCAGAGACTTCTAAAAATAGTTTCCTTATGAAAGAGGGGGAACCATGGGCTTTTCAGATAGCTTCAACTGACTCTATATTTTCAGGCCACATCTATATTCCATTATGTTTAATTTTTTGGATCCATTCTCATAGCAACAGAGAGATGAAATGTGGTTTTTACTTTGGCAACTGGGTTGCTGCTGTACAGTCAGAAGGACATTTTATTTAGTGCCATCATTAGGTTAGCTGAAGCACTGGTTTTTAATGTATCCTGAAAGAAGACCAAATATCCATTACATTAGTGGTAGGTGGGAGGCAAAAGAAGTTATTAGGCAAAAATATGAAATATTCATCTATCAAGCCACTAATCAAATGTTATACCCTTTCTGAAGTCTTTCCTGACCACTCTAACTTCCCTGTTTGTTCTCCTGCAGCACTTGGACTGTCCCCCTATCATAGCAACGATAACATTGCATTAGAGTTACTTGTGTACATGACTGTTCCTCCACCCAGTTACGGTCTTGTAGAAGACAAAGGTAATATTTTTCAGATTGTATCCCTAGTGCCTGGCAGAGTTTGACATATAGTAGGTGACTGATCATTGATTGTTGGATTATGGAAACATGGAGATGTAAGAGAAATGGAAAATTTTCTTAAATGGATGTATCCTAAATAGCATATATCCTATATGAGCTCTTTTGGTCAAAACAGACAATATGGAAATGTGCTCCTCATTTTATAGTAGATGAGGAAGTGTGTCGTAGAGAGGTTCAGTGACTTCAAGTGACACAGCTGGCGAAGGTACAAAGCCAGATTCAGCCTGCAGGTTTTCCAATTCTCAGTTCCACATTCTTTCCAATCCACCTCAATGTAATTCACTTTAGAACCATGGAGGAATAGAAGTTTATTTTCTGAATGTATGGAGAAAACACCAAGCAAAATAAGCTTCCTTTATTTTATGGTGTATGTTGATTCCTTCTGGCATGTTTGGAATACTGCAAATGGAGAAACGCCTTTACAGTCAACGTGAGATTCTTGGTATCATGAGACTTCACAGAGAAGATCAAAGAACTGAATCTTCTCAGAGGAAGACTTTATAAAAAAGGTAATGTTTTAGTGTTAATGTCGCATAATGACAACTTTTATTAAGTGCCGTATTTGGACTAATGTCACGCCTATGTTTGTAATTCATCAATTTTTGTGAGTCAGATGAATTTCTTGTATAATACAAATAAAACTGTGTTTGACCCATAGTGTAGCAAGTGCTCAATATTCTTATTCCTTTTTTTTTTTCGTAACGTTCTTTAACCAGGTTTTTTTTTTCTGGCCTGTAACACTCAGAGGAAGCAACTGAAGCGCTTGTTAACGGTAGCTGGAAGAACCAATTGACAATTTGAAAGAAGTTATTCTGCGTAAAGGGAGGTTCTAGTAGAGAGAGTTGGCCGCGCAACTCTCTCAAGAGGATAAACTGATCAGTTCATACTCTTGACGGGTTGCTACATCAGGCTTTAATAATTAAGATTCCACTGAGTCTTAGAGAGGGGGAAGATCCATTAAGTCAATCACTCTTTTTCTCTCTTTTCCTTTCAAAAGCAGACACTAGAAGAAGCCAGTGGGGCTTCCCTGGTGGCGCAGTGGTTGAGAGTCTGCCTGCCGATGCAGGGGACACGGGTTCGTACCCCGGTCCGGGAGGATCCCACATGCCTCGGAGTGGCTGGGCCCGTGAGCCATGGCCGCTGAGCCTGCGCGTCCGGAGCCTGTGCTCCGCAACGGGAGAGGCCACAACAGTGAGAGGCCCGCGTACCGCAAAAAAAAAAAAAAAAAAAAAAAGAACAGACCTCTATAGCAGGAGTGGGCGTTGTCAGGGTGGAGGAGGGGGATGGGAAAAAAAAAGACAAATTAACATTTTGAAAAAAGAAAAAAAAAAAAAGAAGCCAGTGGAGGAAGGTCACAAGAGAACCAGGCAGTGCGCCTGCTTTCCCAGTAACGCAAAGGCATCAGGTGGAGGCAAAAACAAAAAACCAAAAAAACAAAAGTAACCTCTAAGCTTCTGAGAACTGGACGGTGACATCTGAGAATGGCATGGAACAAGACAAAGGCGAAGAGCATGGGGAGCGAGAGGCAGCACAGGTCTACGAATAAACTCAGTGGTCCACATGGGTTTCAGTCCAGCCTGTCTTCCCTGTTTCCCATCCAGATAGCTTTCCTGTGCCTCAGTTTTTCCATTAGTAAAAAGAAGGTGAGTGACCACTGAAGGTTCCTTGGTCTTTTGGAATAAGAAAATGCACCATTAGCTAAGAAGTCCATTAATCTAACTGTCACCTTAGTTCTAGCCTATGGATTTAGTTAACATTATTTTCTATGATTATGTTTCCTCACTCTTTCAGACCCTAAGCACTTTGGCAGGGATATGGTGGGGAAAGCTGCTGTAAATCAAGTTATGAATTGTATTGCTCTAATTGGGCTAGAAGCCCACAGGATCGATTAAATCCTCATTTCTTATCCTCTTGGTTCATATGATCATCATTCTAGGTATGTATAAAATCTCAGTGTGGCATAATTATGTAATTTTTTAAGCAATAGAACCCCAGTTCATTAGTAACATCCTGGTTAGGAGAGGCAGGAGTCTAAAACCTTACTGGGAACAACACTACAAGTATTATGAGAAGCTAGACTGTGTCTTTTTCCTTCTTGTCTTTCCACATCATGTAGCTCAGGCCAAGGAACATAGAAGGAGTGTAAATGGTTCCTTTGGAGACACTAATGCCTGATCTACCTTGTTATCTCCATGTTTAGTTGCTCATGGTCTATCAGATTCCACAGCTGCAGGATGGAATGGGAAGTAAGCAAGAAACAAGCATTTATTTGGCAAGCCACCGAGATTTCAAGGTTTTATTTGTTGTGGCAGCTAGGATTAATTATCCTAATGCATCTTGGAACTCTCATTCTGCAGAAGCCTTTGTAACTTCAATGCTACTTGAAGCTTGAATGTAGACTTCAACCTACCTGCCAGGTTACGGAACATGCAGCCTCTGTTGTTGGTGGTGGTGGTGGGAAAAGAGAGATGGCAGAGGTGCACTGGCTTTCTCAGCTGCCTTGGCCTGGAAGTCACATGCATTTTCCACCCAGAGTCCTTTTGGCTGGAATTAGTTATGTGACATCAAATGTACCTATAATGAGGGCTGTGAAATGTGGGGGAGTTAAGGAATATTTGATGAGCGCTGTCTTTGACACATTAGGATTTCTGTAGGGGATTCCACTATACCTTTAGGTACTGAGCTATAAATGGCAAATAATGTAAACATACAGATGAGCCAGCCAGTTAGGTCCGTGGGAAATTCTTTTTCTTCTTAATTTAAAATTAATATTTATTTATTAATTTTTTTCTCTTTTTAAAATTGAGGTATAGTTGATGTACAATATTATTATATAAATTACAGGTTAAAACATAGTGATTCCCAGTTTTTAATACTTATTAACTTTTAAAATTGAGGTATAATTGACATATAACATTATATTAGTTTCAGGTGTACAGCCTGATTCGCTATTTGTATATATTGCAAAATAATCACTGCAATAAGCGTGGTTAACATCTGTCACCACACATGGTTACAAAAATTTTTTTTTCTTGTAATGAGAATTTTTAAAATCTACTCTCTTAGTGACATTCAAATATGCAATACGGTATTATTAACTATAGTCACCATGCTGTATATTACATCCCTGTATATTACATCCCTTATTTATTTTATAACTGGAAGTTTGTACCCTTTGATGCCCTTCACCTATTTTATCTGCTCCCCACCCCTGCCTCTGGCAACCACCTATCTCTGTATGTGAGTTCAGTTTTTGTTTTGTTTTGTTTTTGTTTTTTAAGATTTCACATATAAGTGAGATCATATGGTATTTGACTTTCTCTGTCTGACTTCTATCACTTAGCGTAATACCCTCAAGATCCATTCATGTCACAAATGGCAAGATTTCTTTCTTTTCTATGGTTGAATAATATTCCTTTGTATACATATACCACATCTTCCTTATCCATTTGTCCATCATTGGACACTTAGGTTGTTTCCATATCTCGGCTATTGTAAATAATGCTGCAGTGAACGTGAGGGTGCACATGTCTTTTCAACCAAGTCATCATTTTCTTCGGGTAAATACCCAGAAGTGGAATTGGATCATATGATAGTTCTATTTTTAATTTTTTGAGGAACCTTCATACTGTTTTCCCACCGATAGTGCACAAGGCTTCCTTTTTCTCCACATCCTTGTCAACACTTGTTATTTTTTTGTCTTTTTGGTAATAGCTATTCTAACAGGTGTGAGGTGATATCTCATTGTAGTTTTGATTTGCATTTCCCTAATGACTAATGTCATAGAATATCTTTTTCATGTACCTGTTGGCCATCTGCATATCTTCTTTGGAAAAAATGTCTCTTCAGATCTTCTGCCCATTTTAAAATCAGATTTTTTTTGCTACTGAATTGTATGAGTTCTTTATATATTTTGGAAATTTGTGCCTTATCAGCTGTATGATTTGCAAATATTTTCTCCCATTCAGCAGGTTGCCTTTTCATTTTGTTTGTGGTTTACTTGTCTGTGCAGAAGCTTTTTGGCTTGAGATAGCCTTACTTGTTTATTTTTTGCTTTTGTTGCCTTTGCTTTTGGTGTCAGATTTTAAAAATCATTGCCAAGACCGATGTCAAGGAGATTACCTCCTATGTTTTCTTCTGGGAGTTTTATGGTTTTAGTTCTTAAGTACAAGTCTTTAATCCATTTTGAGTTAATTTTTGTGTAAGGTGTAAGATAGCAGTCCAGTTTCATTCTTTTGCATATGGCTGTCTGGTTTTCCCAGCACCATTTATTGAAGAGACTGTCCTTTCCTTACTGTACATACTTGGCTTTTTTGTTGTAAATTAATTGACCATATACACATGGGTTTATTTCTATGCTCTTTGTTCTCTTCTTGATCTATGTGTCTGTTTTTATGCCAGTACCACACTGTTTTGATTCCGTTTTGTTATATTACTTTGTAGTATAGTTTGAAATCAGGGAGCATGATGTCTCTAGCTTTATTCTTCTTTCCCAAGATTGTGTTGGCTATTTGGAGTCTTTTGTGGTTCCATACAAATTTTAGGTTTGTTTGTTCTATTTCTGTGAAAAATGCCATTGGAATTTTGATAGAGATTTCATTGCATCTGTAGATAGCTTTGAGTAGTGTGTACATTTTAACAATATTGATTGTTCCAATCCATGAGGACAGAATATTTTTGTCTTTTTCCATTTCCGTCATCAGTGTCATAATTTTCAGTGTACAGGTCTTTTACCTTTTTGGTTAAATTTATTCTTAGTTTTTTTTTTTTTTGGATGTAGGAAATTCTTTTATTAAAATAAATTAAACATGCAAGGCAATTTTTTTTTTTTTTTTGTGGTATGCGGGCCTCCCCCTGTTGTGGCCTCTCCCGTTGCGGAGCACAGGCTCCGGACGCACAGGCCCAGCAGCCATGGCTCACGGGCCCAGCCGCTCCGCGGCATGTGGGATCCTCCCAGACCGGGGCGCGAACCCGGTTCCCCTGCATCGGCAGGCGGACGCGCAACCACTGCGCCACCAGGGAAGCCCCACAAGGCAATTTTTAAAAATCTTTTTTTTTTTTTTGCCATGTCATGCTTCTCCAGAATCTTTATTCCATGGAAGTCCAACTGAAAAAAACTATACAAGTGAGTTACATTGTAGATTTTAAGTTGCAAATGTTCTTTTGTTATATGGTTCTCATTCAACCAGCAGCATATTTTCTTTTTAACTCAGTATCTGTATTAGTCTACTAGGACTACCATAACAAAATACCATAGACTGGGGCCTTAAACAACAGAAATTAATTTTCTCACAGCTTTGGAGGCTGGGAAGGCAAAAATTGAGGGGCCAGCTAATCTGGTTCCTGTGAAGACAGACAGTCACCTTCTCACTGTGTTTGCACATGGCAGAGAAAATAAGCATAACTCTCTGGTGCTTTTCCTTATAAGGATACTAATTCTATCAGGCCAAGGCCATACCTTTATGAGCTCATTTATCCTTAATTACTTCCATAAAGGCCTTATCTCCAAATACAGTCACATGGAGAGTTAGGCATTCAGCATGTGCATTTGTGGGGGGGGCATAAATATTCAGTCTATTATAATGTCTAAGGATTTCTTTTAAGAGATGAGTTCCTCTTGGCTAAGGGAAGAATAAGAACACAGGGGAAGTTACCAGAATGTCTCTCAAAAGAATCCTCCATAAACCAAAAGAGAACCAAAGTTTCATACTAAAGGTCAATCTGGATTTTTATATTGTTCAGGACGTTGAAATAAGATTTAAGGAGGCTGGTTCAAGTTGTTGTTACAATTTTTCAAAGGCCCATCCATCTGTCAAGAGATCTGTGGGCTACATTTTATCTCTTTCTTACTGGCTCTAAGAGCTGGTGTTTCTTGAATGTTACATGTGGTCACATTTCTGTACAACATTCTATTTAGTTTGGATTGCACTTGTGTGTCTTTGGCTCTAGGAACCCAAGAAGGGTCTCATGTATTTCTCCAGAGTTAGTTTCAAAGTTGTGCCCCCAAAAGATCATGTTTTCATGCAAATAATGGTCACTTGGAAATCCTTAAAGAGAGCCTTCAAATAATGGAGAAATTAATAGAGAAATGTTTTGTTAACTATTAGAACACATTACTATAAAGCAATAGGGTAAACTAGCCACAATTCCATATAGAAGCCAGCACCAAACCAGGGAATTGTCATTTGGTCGTCTGAAGCATTTCCTTAGGTTTTAGAGGGCTGGTTGGCAACAAACTCACATGTGTTTACTTTTGGCTTAGTCTTTTATCCAGTCTGAGGTCAACTCTTATATAATAGTTCACTGGGATTTCACCTTTCCCTTACATCATTTACCACATCATAATAATTGATGGAAGCCACTTTTTAAAATAGCAAATTATATGGCTAAAGGAACATATTATCAAAACAAGTGCCTTGTGAGAAGCGTGGCTAATAAATGGAGAGATTTCAATACATTTCCAGTCTTTGTTCTTACTTTCTACTCAGTCCTCACCATGTTCAGAAGGCAGCTCCCCACAAAATGAGCGTCAGAACCCCCTTTGCTGCCAGGCAAGAGTCAAAACTGCTCTACTGTAAGACACTTTTATTTCCATGGGTTAAAAGACATTTAATATTATATTAAAGTACCAATTAGTTAATGGTTGTAAAGGTCTTTAGGAAGGAAGTTGCACCCATCATATGAGTTGCACCATCGTGTTACCTTTTCATTATTTATAAAACACCTTGAAGTGCAATTATCCTTGTTTTTTTAGAAAATTATTTTGTTTGAACTCAACAGGATATTGTGATAATCATCTGAATTAGTGAGTCTCCTAAAGCTATAATTAGAGAAACCAGAGGGGGATGGGATAGACCAGAGGCTTGGCTAAGGGCCAGGGCTGGAAAGGAGGTACATGCAGCTAAAGGACTGGGGTGGGCGCATAAGTGATTGCAATGACCTTCTTTCTGCCACTGGCTCTAGATGGCAAGAATATGATGGAGAAAAGGGAACTTTCCCCACAAATCAACTAAATCTATAACTTTATCATAGGTGCAGCCGTCTCTTGGCCTCAAGTATTATAAGTACAGTATAGAAGGAATGTGGGCTTTTGGTTTCAAACAGCTCTGGTTGGAATCCTAACTTTGTTTCTTAGGAGCTATGAGACCTTGGACAAATCACCTAGCCTCATTGATCTCAGCTTCCTAATCCATGAAATGGGGAAAATAGTACTTTATAAAATTGTATCAGTATCAGAAATAATGTGTGGCGAGTACTAACTACTGGGTACAATTCATTATGGGTGCTTAGTAAACTGTACTGATAATCGTGATCATTATAATTAGTAGTAACCTGAGAAAAGATAAGGAAGGTAAACTGTATCAGCAGTGACCATTATTTGGAGTTGGGCCTTGCACCATAACGGTTTAATCAGGTAACACTGTTGATTCTAATAGTTTAATTGGTTATTCCTTAAAAAAAAACCCACTATTTGTATTTTGAAGAGGTCTCCTGTAGGCATTACAACAATTTAATCCAACAAATGGCTTTGGAAGGAATTTCAAGCAGAGTCAGGCTGGTTGAGAAGAGATTTAGGGAGCATGACTGACTTTTGACTTTTAGATCACATTGTATGGGGGACAGTTTGCATTACAAACAGACACTGGCATTTTACACTCTTCAGAGTTTAAGAGTTTGGTGTTTGATGTGAGGATTAATGCAGTGCAAAGGCAAGGACACGAAGCATCTAAATGTATTTATAAATCAGCTGTTGTTACATTAAGATAAAGCATGACCATATTAGTCCTTTGTTGACATATATAATGGGCTTTTCTACCTGCATTATCACACCTCATAGTTTCTGGACTTGAGCTATGATTGTGCCAGAAAGAATGAAAAAGATATTGCTATGACTATTTTAGACAACATTTAATTTCCCTGCTGATCATACTTATTTTTTAAAAATTACTGAAGTAATACACATTTATTCTTAAAAATCACAACAATTCAGAAGTGTACAGAATAAAAATTGAATACCCTTTACTCCAAAGAAATTCATACCATTTTTATTTTGAAAATTTTATGAAAAACATTAAAAATTAAATCAACATTTCACTTTTCCTTGACATTTGAAAGATGATGAGGGGCCTAGTGGTATTCTGGTGAAGGTTTGTAAACTCTAAGCATTTGAATGAGCACACCGTAATAATCTCTTTTATCCATGAATTCTTTCAGGATGACTCCTTGGCATAGGGTGGCAAGATGAGAACGCAAGCTCTGCCCTGGGAGTCTCCACACAGGTGTCAGGGATTTGTCACACAGGAATGCATGGCAGAGGAATTTAAAATTTCCCTTCAGAATAACTGACCTCAAAACTAACCAATAAAAAATACTCCTGTAGAATAAGCCCGTAGCCACAGCGTAATGCATTTTATTGTTGGGAGGACCGCACTGAAAAGGGCTTATGATTTCAATGCCCTTTCGAGTCAAAAGGATGACATTGGATTTTCAAAGTGGAGTTTCTCTCTGAGGTTCCATTTCTGGACTTCTCAGTGTGGAAAAGTAGTAAGACTTATAGGAAACAACATTGATCATTGCTGAAGGCCTCTGCTGAAATTCATTATTGCTAAAAAGCCTTTATGAACGACTTATTAAGAGTTTCTGGCTCCTGGCCATCAGGAGATTACAGCTTATGACTGCAAGGATGGCCACAGATATTAAAAACATGTGCACAGTTGAGAAAGTGTTGGATGAATTTATGGATGTGCCATTGTAGACAGAAAGGAGTAGGTATATGCTGGAGGGTGGAGTGACTATGATAATAGTTTAGAAATTTCATTAAAAACATCTTTTGGGGCTTCCCTGGTGGCGCAGTGGTTGCGCGTCCGCCTGCCGATCCAGGGGAACGGGGTTCGCGCCCCTCTCTGGGAGGATCCCACATGCCGCGGAGCGGCTGGGCCCGTGAGCCATGGCCGCTGAGCCTGCGCGTCCGTAGCCTGTGCTCCGCAACGGGAGAGGCCACAACAGAGGGAGGCCCGCATACCACAAAAAAACAAAAACAAAAACAAACCACATCTTTTGTTTGCTATCCATTCCTTCTTCGTTCAAAGACGGGATTAGGCCAGCTTCAGGGATGTGTTTCAGTTATCTATTGCAGTGTAACAAACCACTCTGAAACTTAGCAGCTTGAAATATTAACAACCATCTAGAGACTGAGCTCAGGTGGGTAGTTCTTCTGGTGGTCTTGTCTGGGGTTATTTATGCAGCTGCAATTATCTGAAGGATTTCTAGGGCTGGAAGTCCAAAATGGATTTACTCATATGTCTGGCACCTCAGTTGAAATGTCTGGAATAGATGGGGGCTGCCTGGGAATCAATCAATGAATCAATCAATCAATCAATCTCTCTCTCATTATATTTCACATAGTGGCTTAAGGCTCCAAGATATGAAAGCAAAAGCACCCATATCTCTTAAAGCCTAGGCCAGAACTGGGAAAGTGTCACTTTTGCCATATCCTTTTGATTAAGGAAATCACAAAGTCAGCCCAGATTCCACGTCAGTGGGAAAATAGACTAATTTATTGATGAGAGGAACAGCAAAGAATTTGGGTCATCTTCAGTTCACCACAGGGTATATAATATACAGCAAGACAAGCAATAATAACCTCTAAAAATTGCTATTAAACTTTTGGGTTGAGAGACAGCTGGCAGATGTGACATGTTTTCACAGGTAGCAACAAAACAAATGATCTAATTAAGGGGCCTGAAAGGTCAACTTGTCAACTAGCTTGGCCCAAGGTTTAAAATTTTTCTGATCAGAGTTACTCATAAAATTTTATAAGAGTTGGGAGAGATTTTGAAGGTCACCCGGCCCAATCAAACGTCTGTTGACAAAAACAAGCTTTTAAACAAGATTGCAGATATTAATCTGTAGCACATCAGTGTAGCACATCTGCTGGCTGATTTGATTATATGACTAATTTGTTGTGGCTTTGGTTGAGGACAGGACTTAGGAAATAGAACATAGGACAGATACATTTTACATGGAAGGGAAAAGGAAGGAAAATACTCAGAGTATGGGGTGTGTTTACATCCTAGTAAGGTCCGAGGAATGGAGATGAGCGCCGTACTCAGAGGAACTACACAGCGCTTAGCATTGAGGAGGGATCAGAAAACTGTGAAGTGTCTTTTGCTAAATTTGCAACTTTGCCTGAGGGAGGAATCTTAGAAGTGATTTGCTACGACTCTGTTCCCATTAGTCAGAGAGAAGACTTCTTGGAAGAAGTGTTTCAACATCACTGGAAACGAGAAGCAGCTTTCTCATGAACTGCTCATTTAGTAGAGAGACATGCTTAATTTTCCTCCTAGAGATTATCCTTCTCATATCCTTGTATAAACTCAAGGTCTACCAAAAGATAGATAGTTAGCTGATTTTCACCTTTGTCTTCCTATAATTCCTCTTCCTCATCTTCCTAGCATTGGAAGGTGTTAACTGAGTGATCTGAGACTGGGTTACTCACTGGCCTTCCCTGTGATTTGAGGAATGTATGTTTTAGGTGTGGGTTAGCATTCTAGAGTGCGTGTTTATCATGACAGAGCCCAGAGAAGCTCAGCCTGCTGAGCTTTTGAAACACATTTCCTGTTTCATGTTGTAGTTGTCATCCTGGCAAGCTGGGCTCAACAGCTTTGGTCACATTTTCCGAAAATTATGGGAATACTTGGAGGTATCAACATGCCCCAACATGTTCTCAAGGAAGCTTCCAGAGGAGCTAGGGGCCCTGTGAAGCCAATACATTTCATCTGGAGAAGGAAAACTCTGTAGAAGAGAAAATAATAGGCAAGGGATTTTCCCCTGAAAGTGATAAGCAAGGGATTTTCCCTCCAGCCTCCATCTCTGCCCCTGACCTGGCTGATGGCCTCGCTCTTCTTCTTCCCAGCTCCTGGTCTTTCTGTCTCTTTGTTGACCAGCTCTGTGTCCGTAGCAGGAGCTGTTTCTGTCTGCAGTTTCTTAATGGGATAGAGTGCCTTTTCATAAAATTTGCTGGGTTCCTGAGTATTATTTTTTCTTATCAGTATATAAGCACTGAGATCCTTAGACTTAGACAGAATTTGTGAATATAATGGATGCATAAAAAAACCTAATGCAATTAAATATTTTTTTTCCTTAGATGCAGAATAATTTCAAATCATCCTGAAGTATTTAAATAGTCTCAGTATTTGGGGGCAAAATATACAGGTCCTTCCTTGTTTCTTCTCAACGTAAAAGATTCCTGGAACTTGGAGCTAATTCACAACTCTGGGTCCTGCTTCACTTGGTGCTCTTATTATTGAATTAGCTAAAATAGTAATTATTTAATGAGTTGAAAAGACAAATTTCCCGGTCCCACATGTCATATTTGCAAAAACTTTGGATTTCTATTTCCATGAAGCTTAAACAGAAACTTCGTTCCTATTCTATGCAGTTAATTTGTGGTACTCTTTTCTTTTTAACTTTTTATTTTATATTTGGGTATAGTTGATTAACAATGTTATGTTAGTTTCAGGTGTACAGCAAAATGATTCAGTTATACATATACATGTATCTATTCTTCTTCAAATTCTTTCCCTATTAGGTTGTTACATGATATTGAGCAGAGTTCCCTGTGCTATACAGTAGGTCCTTGTTGGTTATACATTTTAAATATAGCAGTGTGTACATGTCAATCCCAAACTCCCTAACTATCCCTCCCCCTCCACCCTTCCTCCCTGGTAACCATAAATTCATTCTCTAAGCCTGTGAGTCTGTTTCTGTCTTGTAAATAAGTTCATTTGTATCATTTTTTTTGTTTAGATTCCGCCTATAAGCGATATCATATGATATTTCTCTTTCTCTGTCTGACTTACTTCACTCAGTATGACAATCTCCAGGTCCATCCTTGTTACTGCAAATGGCATTATATCATTCTTTTTAATGGCTAATATTCCATTGTGTATATGTACCACATCTTCTTTATCCATTCTTCTGTCAGTGCACATTTAGGTTGCTTCCATGTCTTGGCTATTGTAAATAGCACTGCAGTGAATATTGGGGTGCATGTATCCTTTCGGACCATGTTCTTCTCTGGGTATATGCCAAGGAGTGGGATTGCGGGATCATATGGTAGCTCTAATGGAACAGGATAGAAAGCCCAGAAATAAACCCACGCACATATGGTCAATTAATCTATGACAAAAGAAGCAAGACTATACAATGGAGGAAAGACAGTCTCTTCAATAAGTGGTGCTGGGAAAACTGGACAGCTACATGTAAAAAAATGAAATTAGAACATTCTTTAACACCATACGGAAAAATAAACTCAAAATGGATTAAAGACCTAAATGTGAGACCGGACATTATAAAACTCTTAGAGGAAAACATAGGCAGAACATTCTCTGACATGTATCGCAGCAATATCTTTTTCAGTCCGTCTCCCAGAGAAATGGAAATAAAAAGAAAAATAAACAAACGGACCTAATTAAGCTCAAAAGCTTTTGCACAGCAAAGGAAATGATAAACAAAACGAAAAGACAACCCACAGAGTGGGAGAAAACATTTGCAAATGATGTGACCGGCAAGGGATTAGTCTCCAAAATTTACAGTTTATGGTACTCTTGATTAACCTTCCCAGGAGAGTTGGTTCCTATTGCTGTGTGCCTCTGTCGGGAATTATTTTTCTTTTGAAACTTCATTAAAACACCACAGGGGTAAATCAATACCTGTTCACTCACAGTTTTTGTTTCTCATTTGTTTGTTTCACTGAGCTGATGTGATGAGAAGGCTTTTTAACCCATTTAGCACTATCAGAAAGGACACCTCTGGCTAGAAATATCCCCACTTGTTTGCAGTATCTATAAATTTGCCTTCCACCCCCACCCCCCATTCACCCTCCCTTTTCCTGTCTGCTTCCTGGAGGTTTTCTAAGAGACCTTCTAATCTGGTCCATACCAGAAGATCTAGGTGGTCATCAGAAACAGCAGTATCTTAGGGTTCTGAGCCTCAGAGAAACGTCAGTGACTTTAAAACAATTTAGGCAAAGGGCCAAAACATATCTACCAAAGTCTGCCTCTCAGGTTCCATGGGAATCTGCTAGCAGGGGCCTGCCCTGGGTGTTTCCCCATTTGCTTCACTTACAGGGACCTAAGTTGGCTTGGAAGGGAGGTGGTGTGGCACACATAGAGTGACTGGCATCCCCACCCTTTCCACTAGGGGAAAGAGAGCAGGGGTAACTCCTCCCACCCACAAGTTGGCCTCCATGCCTGGAGTCCCTGCCCCCTGTTACCAGAGATCAGATTTCAGTGACAGCCTCTCAGAGAGCAGCAACCTTCTCACAGTTGTTGGAGACTCCAGGAACAGGATAGGACAAGAGAACAGGTCGTCAACCAATTTTGCTCTAATTCAGGCTGACTTAGCTGTATTGGGGAAAGAGAGCAATTTTGCCTGAAGGCATTTCTGGGACTGGTTACAGGCTGAGAAGGGCAGAGGACAAGCAGCTCCTGACCTGGAATAGCTTGTTAGTTTCTGGCTGGTGGTATGCAGAGGAAGGTGGGGTGGTGAGGAGATACATGATTAATCATGTAATCAGTGGGCCTAGATGAAGAGAGAGACAGGAGAAGAGAGCAGAGGTGGGGAGAGGAGAGGGGAAGAAAGCGGAGAGACTTGGGTCGTGAAGGTTTTCCAAGGGAGGAGAATTTGAAGAAAGGATTAGGAGGCTAAAGACAGATCCTTGAGGGACTCCTGCTCTTGATGGCATCTCTGTTAACCCATCTTCTACAGTAAGGTGGGTTGCATGTAGAACAGTCTTGTCTTCTTTAAAAGTCTTGAGAAATATGTCTAGGTTTCTGGCATGCAGCATGTTTTCTTTCACCTCTAGGATATATATTTTGAGTAAACTCTTCAAAAGAATTGCAAAAAAAGGGAAAAAACAAAAACAGAACAAAAGAATTGGCCGTATTGCCATCTCAAACTCCTCCCTCCCCAGTCTCTTATGAAGCCTCTCCAGTTAGACTTCCTTTCCCTCCATGCAGCTTAACAAGATCTCCAGTGCACTCCATAGATCCACCCCAAACCTGTCATTTACCAGTCTCCTTCCACCCTATGTTGGCCTTACTGTTCCTCCAATACCTGAAGAAATCTTCCACCTCAGGACTTTGTACTTGCTGTTTTCTCCTCTGGAATGCACCTTCCTACATATGACTTTGTTCCACATTTCATTCTTCAAATGACCCATTTCTCAGCAAGGCTTCCAAGATTACCTATTCCCTATTTCCGTGTCCTGCATTCTTCATATCATTGCTCATGACATGACTAGAATGTAAGCTCCGTGAAGGCGGGTGCCTTGCTGATTACTGCTGTATCCTCAGAATCTAGAACAGAGCCTGGAGCCTAGTTGGTGCTGATTCATGGATGACAAACCTGAATCAACCAGCTGTCACACATCACCACGTGGCATTCGAATAGCTCTCAGGATGATGGATATGTGTCTGTACATTCATTTTTGTTATTTATTCAGTGGGTTGTTTTTGACTAGTCTTAAGTTAAATGAAGTGGGTCGGTTTGTATTCCCAGCAGATTGCAAACTACTAGAGAGAAGGCATTATTTAATATCCTACAGTGTTTCAACTAAGCAAAATTTTGACAATAACACATCAACATTACCTTCAAGATTACGTGTGTGTATATGTATGTATATTTACATATTTGCATATATATGTATATATATTTACATATATATGCATACATATATTTATATATATATATTTAAGGACTTTTTTTTAGAGCTCTCTTAAATTTATAACAAAATTGAGAGGAAGTTACAGAGATTTTCCCCTAAGCCCACTGCCCCCACACATGCATAGTCTCCCTCATTATCAACATGCTCGACCAGAGTGGTACATTGTTATAGTTGATGAACCTACATTGACACATTATAATCACCCAAAGTCCATAGTTTACCTCAGGATTCACTCTTGGTGTTGTACATTCTGTGCATTTGGTTAAAAGAATAATGACATATAGCCATCATTATAATATCATACAGAGTGTTTTCATAGCCATAAAAATCTTCTGTGCTCTGTCTATTCATCTTTCCCCCTTCTCCCCTCCCCTGGCAACTACTGATCTTTTTATAGCTTTTATAATTTTGCCTTTTCCAGAATGTCGTATTGTTGAAATCGTACCATATGTAGCCTTGTCAGATAGACTACTTTAACTTAATAATATGCATTTAAATTTCTTCCATGTCTTTTCATGGCTTGATAACTTAGTTCTTTTTAGTGCTAAAAATATTCCATTGTCTGGATATAACACTGTTTATTTATCCATTCATCTATTGAAGGATATCTTGGTTGTGTCCATGTTCTGACAATTACGAGTAGAGCTTCTATAAACATCTGCATCTAGGTTTTTGTGTGGACGTAAGTTTTCAACTCGTTTGCATAAATACCAAGGAACACAATTGCTGGATTGTATGGCAAGAGTATGTTTAGTTTTATAAGAAACTGCCAAACTGTGTTCCAAAGTGGCTGTACCATTTTGCATTCCCACCAGCAATGCGTGAGAGTTCCTGCTCTTCACATCCTTGCCAACATTAGGTTTTATCAGTGTTCTGGATTTTGGCCCTTCTACTGCTAGAATATGTAGTGGTATCTCATTGTTGTTTTAATTTGCATTTCACAGATGTTATATGATATGGAGCATCTTTTCATATGCTTACTTTCTATCTGCATATTTTCCTTGGTGAGGTGTCTGTTAAACCCTTTGGTCCGTTTTTAAATTGGGTTTTGTTTTTATTTTTTAATTTTTAAATTTCATTTAATTTAATTTTTTTATACAGCAGGTCCTTATTAGTCACAATTTTATACACATCAGTGTATACATGTCAATCTAAATTGGGTTTTCTTATTGTTGAGTTTTATGAGTTGTTTGTACGTTTTAGACAATAACCCTTTATTAGATGTTTCTTCTAATTCTTTTGATATTGTCTTCACTTAAAAAAATGCAGAGAGCCAGAGAACTGTCAGACTTTTACTTGGCATTTGACTGCTGCAACAAAAAACACAAAACAAAACAAAACACTAACAAAAACTCAGGCTTGTATTGAAAAATAATTTGATTCAACCAAATATCGACCAGGTATTTTTACGTGAGAAACATGATAAAAACATCAGTTTGCTTCTAGACTTCAACACAATAGTGTTGCACAATATATATAGGTATTTAACCTTTATTTTTATTTTTAACCTTTTCTCATTTTTATCTTGATTTTGCCTTCAAAGTGCATAGAATTGGATAAATCTTAATGCGTGTCTCATGATACAATCTCATCATTGGCTTATGTATGACCTGCTTTCAATCTACCCATCTGTCATTATTAATAATGTCATCATTCATGAACCCATCATAAAAGTAAGAGCTAAGTTCTTGATAATAACTTACATCAAATTACATGGTTTCCCTTTCTCATACCAACCCTCACTTTTCTTTTCCTGAGCAAGCATCATTCTTAATTCCGTGTTTTTCTTTCCTTTGCTATCTCTCTCTTTTCTTTTAATATAGCTTTATTGCATTTATATCTATTTCCAAATAAGGTGTCATCTTTATGAAATCTTATAAGACTTGTATTAACAGCAGATTGCTAAAATTTGTCCATATTGTTGTGTATTGTTGTTAATTCATGCTGATTTTAGGATAGTATTTCATTGCATGGATATACCAGTTTTTTTCATCCATTCTCTTGTTGATGGGCTTTTGAGTTATTCTTAGGTTTTGGCTTTTGTGCTGCTATAGACATTCTTGAGCATGTCTTTTAAAATACTGACACAAAAGTTTCTCTTGGGTATATATCTAGGAGTGAAAAAGGGCATGTGATAATGACAAATTATTTTCCAAAGTGATTGAGCCAATTTACACTCCCTCCAGCAATGCACAGAAGATTCTGTGGGTCCAAATCCTCTCCAACACTTGGCTTTGTCAGACTTAATATACATACATATTTTCCAACTGAAAAGGTTTAAGATAGTATCTCATGTCGTCATTACTTGATTAATTAGTAACAATGTTGAACAGTTCTTTATATATTTATTGACCATATTTGGTTTATTCTGTGAAATATCTGCTTTTGTCTCTTGAACATTTTTTACTGAGTATTTTAATTCCTTTTCTGTGTGCAAAATAACACTCACTCAATTTATAAGATGTCAATAACTTCAGAAAGAAGTCAGTAAAAAGCAAAAGACCCTGTTGTTGTGAACCAACCTAAGTCATGTTAGTCATGTGAAATTTTAGGTTCTTTCTTTTTGGTAGATATCAATAGCCACAAAAGATATTTGAGGTGGCACTGGTTTCTTTCCACAAACTTGCTGCCAGGTTATAATGAATTCATATCGCTGACTAAATTCTGCTGTATATTCAAATATCTATTCAACAACATTTAATAATAAGCAGGCACAAAACCATTTGTAAACTTCATCTGTAGGCTCCATGAAGTCCCTGAAATCTTCCTTTCAGGTGTCAGAGTCCACATTGCCATGATTCTGTGTCCTCTAGTCAGTCTTATGCCACAAAGTCAATGGCTGGATATAGGATATATTAGGGATTATCGGTCCTCTAAGGGGACAGGGTATTTACTTCTTTTGTGCATGCAAGGGTGGATAGATTTTTAACAACTCTAGACAATTTACATTCTTTGAATACCTTTAATTGCACCACTGGGAGAAAATTTCTACATGCATGATGAAAGTAAATCGTCATAAATTTTTCACTGATAAAAACCCATTTTTGACATAATATGCTAATTAGCAGAGGACCAGTTATCCATCAAGACATGGATAGCAGGACTTAGAGTAGCCAACCCTGGAGAGTGGCTCTTTCTGATGTAATGCTAGCTGACATCTCTGGACTATTCATTCTTGAAAGAATGTTGCTGATTATCTTTGGAATTAAAATTTGAGCTAATCAGCACTTATATAATATGATACTGAAGTATTTTAAGGAAAATAACAGTCACTGTAACAGGCTGTCACAATTCTACCACTCCCCACTGGAAATAACTACGTTAGATATCTACTTCTTTCATAAGTGCCTTAATGTTTCTGTGAAAAACTGATTTAGTTTAATGAATTATGAAACAAACAACTGTATACAAAAAAACAGGTGTATGTAAAAAAAGAACAAACATCAGTTTATAAAAAAACAAACGCCAGTATAAATCATCACTAAAGCGAAGAAACAGACATTTGTTGAAACCTTCCTGAATGACCCCACCTAATCTAGCCCTCTTCCTTCCTCCCATGGGTAAGCATCTTGACAAAGATAACAAGGCATTCATGACCTTGCTTTTCACTGTAGTTTTACCACATAATTATGTAGCCCTAAACAATATAGTTTTAGTTTGCCTTAAATCTTATGGTCTAAATAAGAGGCATTTTAACAAAACAATCTGTGAGAGGAGTTTAAATGAGTTATTTTCTTCTACCCCATCAAACAGACCTCACAAATTAGCTTATGCTGTGTATGCCCTCATAAATCAGAAATGGTTCCCTTTTAAGTTAAGTTAGCAGATGGTCCACTTATAGTATAATCACCCAACGAAGGAACTCCTTATTTGCTCGGTGTTAATCAATGATTTTATATAGAACTTCCCTCCTCCCAACACATAGGCTTTCTCAGAATGTTTGCTTACCCACCCAGCAAGCCCTTCAGTCCTTGATAATCATAGTGGATCTTTAGACATTGTTGTGTTATATTCTAAACCTGAGGCCTTTTGTTGGGCTGAATTAATGTTATTTTCTTAATGGATGTTGATTTAATTTGTAGAAGGTGATTTTTTTTGTTAGCTGAAGTATAGTTGACTTACAATGTTGTGTTAGTTTCATGTGTACAGCAAACTGATTCAGTTATACCATATATATGTATAAATATATATTCTTTTCCAGATTCTTTTCCATTATAGGTTATTACAAGATATTGAATATAGTTCCCTGTGCTATACAGTAGGTCCTTGTTGTTTATCTATTTTATATATAGTAGTCTATATCTGTTAATCCCAAACTCCTAATTTATCCCCCCCTCCACTTCCCCTTTGGTAACCATACGATTGTTTTCTATGTCTGTGAGTCTGTTTTGTAAATAAATTCATTTGTATCATTTTTCTTAGATTCCACATATAAGTGATAACATATGATATTTATCTTTCTCTGACTTACTAAACGATAATCTCTAGTTTCATCCATGTTGCTACAAATGACATTATTTCATTCTTTTTTTATGGCTGAGTAATATTCCATTGTATATATGTACCACATGTTCTTTATCCACTCATCTGTCAATGGACACTTAGGTTGCGTCCATGTCTTGGCTAATGTAAATAGTGCTGCTATGAACATTGGAGTGCATGTATCTTTTCTAATTGGAGCTTTCATCTTGTAGAAGGGGATTTTTGATTATCAGAAAAGAGGAAATACATTTAGGTGAGAAAGGAGCACTAGTCCTCAGTGAGGGCCTCTAGAACTCAGCATCCGTGTCCACCAAAGATGTGCACTGGTGTTTGTCATGTGTTATAGAACATATTTTTTGATCAGCCCATTTAGCCTGTCCTAATCCATTAGCAGGGAGGAAATGTATTATCCATGTTCTAAGATAGTCCCACTTCTGTCTCACTGTCTCAGTTTTTAACTTCTCAAGGTTAAGTACTTAACCTTGCTTCCATTCCTCCTAATGACCTTTACCTTCCAGAACCTGGAGGCATTTTGAGATTCTTACAATTGAGGGTTGGGAACAAATCCTCATAGACCTGAGGATAGGTAAACACCCTCCCCTCCTCCATCTACCCCAATACCTACACACACTCCTTCCCCCTTAGTTGGGACCATGGAGACAATTGGGAGGATTCAGAGATGATGTTGGACTTGACTTCTCCATTGATAAGTAATAATGTGAACATCTATTGAGTGCTTGGTAAGTATTAAAAGAATGTCACATACAGCATCTCATCTAATCCTCATGGTAACCCTGGGAGGCACATATTGAACGTCATCAGTCCCATTTTACAGATAGGAAACTAACCTAGAGACGTTAAGTAATTCCCCCAAGATTCCATATTTAGTTAGTGGCAGACCCTGATTTGACAGGTTTGACACAAAGGTGTGTGATCTTAATAACCATTACATTCTATTTCTATGTCCCGTAGGAGCGGTCAAAGTACAGCTCTAGGAAACGACTTGTTCTTTTCTGTGGCTTGGGGAACAGGTCAGTGTTCCATTGTGAAAATACAGAATTGGCCACCTCTCTGGTCTGGAGTCCATTATGAAGAGCAAAGATGTGGTTGAGTCCTTCTCTCTTGTTTTGGATGATTCATTACATGTTTAGGTATCAGAGTATCCTTAGTCCAACATTTCAAATTCATGGAGCAAATATATTGGCTATGTGAGCCCTTGGCTTTATATAAGGAAATTTAGTGCATAAAATCTTACAAGTTCCTGGAATATCATCTGGTTTTCTGTCATCCTATAACAAAATATCCCTCCCATGTGCTGAATATAATATGTTTACGGATCCAACAAACACAAAATAATTCACTATTAGTAATCTGAAATTGTGTGTCTTCATTCACTAATTTCAAGTAATTGAGAGTTTGTTGGAGGTCTAATAGTATAAGAGAAAGAAGGTGGATGAAATAGCCCTCAATTTGAATTCCAACTCTTTTACTTGCTCTGTGACCTTGGGAAGGTTACTTAACTTGTCTGAGCCTCAGTTTTGTTTTCTGTTAAATGGGAATATATATTAATACTTACCTTGCAGGGTTCTTGTAAGAATTAAAGGAGTCTAGCATAATGCTTGACATGCTATATATACTCCACAGGTTCTCCTCCAAGCCCTGGTCAGTTTTCAAGAGTCATGTACTCCTTTAAAAAAGTTATTGTGATTTTTATTTAATAAAATTATAGAATCTGAAGATTGGAAAAAACCTTACAGATCATCGAATGCAGATTTCCAAAACTGTCTGTGTGTCAACATCAAGTGAAGTGCTTTAAAATATGCAAATTCCCAAACTCCAGTGCCAAGAGATACTAATTTAGTAGGTTTGGGGTGGAGAGTAAGAGGTCTGATATTTAAAAAGTTCCATTGATAATGATGGATACGTGTCATTATATATTTGTCAAAACCCATAGCATGTACAATGCTAAGAGTAAACTCTAATGTGAACATGGACTTCTGGTGACAATGATGTATTAATGTAGGTTCATCAGTTGTAACAAATATACCACTTGGGTGCAGGATGTTGATAGTAGGGAAGGTTGTGTGTTGGTGAAGGCAGGGAATGTATGGATATTCTCTGTATATTCTGCTTAATTTGCTGTGAACTTAAAACTGCTCCAAAAAATCTATTTTTAAAAACAGTTTCCTTGAGGATTCAGATGAACACGTAGGTTTGTAACCACTGATCTTTCTAGTTCACCATCCAGATCAGAAGCATCTGCAGCTGCTGCACTATTCTCAGAGTCATTGCTCCTTCCTGGACTGCTTCCTGAAGCTCACTATTCACACAAAGCCATTTCCATTGTTGGGCGGCACCAGGATTCCAAAGTTCTTCCTTATATGGAATTGACGTCACCTTCTTTGTAATTTCCAATCACTGTGCATAATTCCCCCCACCGGAGATACTCGGAATAAATCTAATCTCTTTCCCACATGAAGCTCAATCGTGTATTTGAAGGCAGTGCTCATATTCCTCCTGAACCCACCCCATTTCAAGTCTTCTCCTTTCAAGGCTAAAGATCCCTTGAACTTCGATTCTTCCTCTGCTGAAATTTCCAGGCACTTCCCACTCCTGGCTAGCAGCTTTTCTCATTTATTTCCAATTTGAAAATATTAACTATGCATCTGGCATAGAATGGAAACCCTGGCTGAGTCTGGTAGTAACCCTTTGGTTGCTGGGGAGGGAGGTGAGGTCTTGGGGGAGGGGCTGAAATGACTGGAAGCTCTGAGAAGTAGCTATTTACCAACCGGTACTAAAGTATTTCATTATTTTAACATTCAACCTGGCCATACTGGTGCACACCTGCCAAGTATCAACCTAGTCAACCTCCCTCTTACAACCTCTTATAAATCCAGTACAGAACCTGAGGGCTGAGGCACAGAGTACTCGGACTGTGTCAGTTTGCAGACCTCTGCATCACCCGGTAAGCTGTGTTTCTGGAAATACTTTCAGCAGAAGAGCTGTGAAACCATTTTTATTGTACCTTATCATAGATAGATAGCTTATTGTTTATTGCAATTTTGCATTTGACTTTTGAACCTGAATGCAGGTTCATTTATCATGAGACTTATGGTTCATTTTTTGCTGCTCATCTTGGACTCTCAGGTTGGTTAGGCAACATGTGCCCCTGTCTCATGACTTCATCCTGTCTGCAGCTGATGGCTTTTGACATAGTTATTGATAACAAGGTCGCAGGAGGTAGGAATGAAGAGAAAATTCATCTGCACGCCACTGGAGACTTCTCGGCAGCAAGTGTTCTAGCCAGCATTCTGACCTGGCTGTCCTTGGAAATCACTTGGGAGAATTGGAAAAAAAAAATGACACCTGAACTCTACCTCAGACCTCTTGAATCTGAATCTCCAGGGTGTCAGTTTTTACAAAGAAATTGTGACACATGGTCAGGTTTAGGAATCACAACTTTAACGTATGCTCTTGCGCGCCCTGCTAGCTATCAGTAGAGCATGAGACTCTTTTTTTTTTTTTCTTTTAAATTGAAGTATAGTTGATTTGCAATATTGTGTTAGTTCCAGGTGTACAGCAAAGTGATTTGGTTATATATATATGTATATCTCTATATCATTTTTTCCTAATCTTTTCCATTATAGTTTATTACAAGATATTGAATATAGTTCCCTGTGCTATACAGTAAATCCTTGGTGTTTATCTTTTTTATATAGAGCATGAAACTCTTTTTTTTTTATGGAATGTTATTTCCTTTATTTGTAATTTCTATTTGGGCCTCCCCGTCACCACCACCTTCCCCACACATATAAATCTGCCCTTATAATATGATCATCACCATTAATTATACAGTTGTACAAAACCAGAATCAGGAATTTAAAAGTTTCCTTTTTTTTTTTCCACAACTCACACACACACACTGTATTTTATTTTTACAAGAGATAAACTGACACCAAGCATTGTAAATGGATGACCACAACAAAAGCAACAATGATTGCAATTACCAAACACGAAACACATTCATACTATGTCGTAATATTGACATTCAGTCCAGTAATCCTCCACTGTAATAGCTCCTTTACTTTGCAGTGAAAATTGACTTGTATATTTTTTGTCTCTGAGTCCTTGTGGGATTTTTTTTTTTTTTATTCAAACAGAAAGTCACAAAAATTATAATCATCCTCATCAGTTCACTCAGTCCATCAGTACATTAATTAATTAATGTAATTAATTTATTTTTTCATCTTGATCTTTTGTTAGCACTTTTATGAATTCATCAGTTTTCCATTAGAGTTCTGAAAATGCTTATTCATTCAGTTCAGCAGTATAGTCAGTTACCAGAAACCTGTACTTGTCAGAGTCTTTTCCATGAATTCCTTGAAGATGAAACCCTTTTATAGGAACATATTTGTGCAGTACACGGGCCTCTCACTGTTGTGGCCTCTCCCTGTTGCGGAGCACAGGCTCCGGACACGCAGGCTCAGTGGCCCTGGCTCACAGGCCGAGTCGCTCCGCGGCATGTGGGATCTTCCTGGACTGGAGCACGAATCCGTGTCCCCTGCATCGGCAGGTGTACTCTCAAACACTGCGCCACCAGGGAAGCCCAGTCATCAATTTTATATACATCAGTGTATATATGTCAATCCCAATCGCCCAATTCAGCACACCACCATCCCCACCCCACCGCGGTTTTCCCCCCTTGGTGTCCATACGTTTGTTCTCTACGTCTGTGTCTCAACTTATGCCCTGCAAACCGGTTCATCTGTACCATTTTCTAGGTTCCACATACAGAAACTCTTAATACATGATCTTTAGGTACTAATTATGAATGCACTTACTGGATAGATTTTTACTCCTTTTCACTAAATTTTGTTAAACCGAATACCTTTAAAAATCATCTTTATGCACTGTTTCAAAAATAATGTTACTGTTGGTATTCTTTCTAACTTTGAGTCGTCACTTTTCCCTGAGGGGAATTTTTCTAATGAGAAAATGGAAGCAGTTAAGTGGCTTGTTTTCATCCATTTTAGCATGTTCTAGAATTTTTTTTTTCTTCTCTTCAAGCACTCTATTCAACCAATTTATTTTAATGCGGGTTGTTCTGAATCCACAGCCTTCCTCTTTGAAAATTTCACCAGAATAATTCCAAAAGAATTGTCTTCATTATGCATTGTCTTTCACTGCTTTAACCCATTGGAGTAGGCTGATGGTGTATTGATTTGATTTTATATATTTAGCAAACACTTAGAGCTTACCATGTGACAGGTATTCTTCTAAGAGGTTTACACATATTAACTCATTTTCATAACAACCCTATGAGGTAGTATCATTGTTCTTATTACTCAGATGAGGAAACTCAGGCAAAAAGTGATTAAGTAACTTGCTGAAGGTCACATATCTGGAGAGAACTGATTTGGTTCCAGAATTCATGCTCTTAGCTACAGCAAATAAAAAAAATGATAGTAATAAATCTAAAGTGGTTTTTAATTTGGTGTTTGTCCTTTTCTGGTGGTGGTGGTGAGTTTGACATAATGTGACAAATGTCACGTGAATGAACCAAAACCAAAAGTGGTAGTGGTTACCATCTGGGCTATTCATTTTTCATTTACATAAATTCATAGGTTCTAGACATTGAATTCCACATAGAAAATTCTTTATTTTTACAAATGTTCTATAGCTCTATAATGTTAAATATGTGTTTTGGAATGAATGAAGGAAATGGAAATATATGAATTTTTTTCTTTATGTCTGCAATATAATGAAAAATACAATTGACAAGGAAATAATCTGGACTTCTAGAATGTGGCCACTAACCTTGCCCTTAAGTGCACCTGTTTCCTAGTAGACTTAGGTTCACTTCTTTTAAGTCCCTGTTAGTTGGCCATTCATTCATTATTTTATTTACTCAACAAGTGCTTTTTTTATTTTTTATATTTTTTATTTTAATTTTTTTTTTTGGTGGTATGCGGGCCTCCCTCTGCTGCGGTCTCTCCCGTTGCGGAGCACAGGCTCCGGACGCGCAGGCTCAGCGGCCATGGCCCACGGGCCCAGCCGCTCCGCGGCATGTGGGATCCTCCC
>NC_041221.1:50019588-50047422 GCF_002837175.3 Physeter macrocephalus | reverse complement strand
CTGAGCCTGCGCGTCCGGAGCCTGTGCTCCGCAACGGGAGAGGCCACAACAGAGGGAGGCCTGCATACCACACACACACACACAAAAAGTTAGAAATTTTACCATTATCTTTTCCTAACATAAACAATATGAAATAGAGATGAAATCTCTCAATCATTTAAATTTTTGAGCTCATAGAAACATTAAAGATCACCCGACTCAACTTCCATATATTGTTGAAGAGGAACTTGAGGGCCAGAGTGGGTGATTAATTTAAACAAGGCCATGCAGCTATTAACAGAGCTACAGCCAGAAACTGGACTGTGTAGAGTCCTCTTTAAAGCAAGACAAAACGAAAAACATCATAGTGCTAGTTTTTCATTTTAAAAAGGAAGACTGTGAATTTATTTTCCCACCTCAGTTTACTAAAATTTTAGAATTTTATTTATCTATTGACTGACTGAAATGACCTATCATTCTTACTATTTAATGACAAAAACGTGAGTACAGGTTGTTCATGAAGATTATAAGTGTTCTGTTCATTCTTGTCTTCTTTCTTGAATGGCTAGTCAAGCAGCGCATAGGGTAAGTTATGGAGATTGTGGTCAATAGGGAGTTCTCTGGATTCAAAGGCAGATTGCACAGGGAGCTTAAAAGGCAGGTTCAGATCTGCCGAAAGGAACAGCAAAAGGGTCAACTGACCAGGTTTCCCTAGAAAATAAATTGAGTGGGATTGTGTATATGCAAATTCCAAAATGCATTTTTTTCAGTCATGAAAAAGTGAACTAAGTCATTCTCTGTTTTACTCTACTCTATAGTTTCTCTTTCTGTATTATGCCTGATCAGGACACAGATGGGAGAATTAACAGTGACAAGACAGTGTGTTTGGTTTAGCGGCACCAAGAAATGTCATGACATAGCCCTGTTATGGTGATTCTCCCTCATGTCACCCTAAAGGTTGTGGCCTCTGAAAACACAATTTTCTTTAAAACTTATTACAGAGACATCATCTGGTGACTTATATAAACATTTTGGAAAATTTCTATTTTTCATTTTATGCTGTTTCTGAGGTAATGTTTACAAATCTTCCAAAAGACTACTGTGTTCTAAATAGAGCTCTTTCAAGTTTCATTTTAAAAAAATGTAATTAAATATTAGCTTTTGGGTATTCGGTGACAAGATACATATTCGCCAAATTCAGGATTTTATAAATTAAGACAGTGGTTCCCAAATGTGGTCTGAGAATTTCTGGACAGGTGTGGGATGGTGGGTGGTAGTTCAAAATTATTGCAAGGGAATTGCAGTTTCATATGTGTGCCCAAACACTGTTTATAATAGGATAAATATATAACGTCAGACATAACAGATACACACATACCAAAAATATGTAGATGTTGCTGAGATTATTAAAATGCAAGTTAATTTAAAAAATGATTGAGTTTGTGAATGCTTCTTGTCATAATGTATTTTCCCAATCAGAAATTATTAAATGTTTAAACACTATCATGTGTGTTCTCAAATATTTTTGATATTAAGAAAGATTTTTGATACCCAGACTAGAAGCCACTGAAATGAAACACGTTCCTTGATAGGCTCTGTTTTCTTCTTGGTGAAAAGTCCAAATCTTGTTTTTCAGCGCTCCTATAATGTGCTTCCCATCTGCTTTAGCACTTGGTCCTTCCTGTTTTCTGTACTTTTCCCAATACTGTCACATCTTTCTTTAGGTGTGGTTATAGAAATTTCACGGAATGTTTCTCGTTGTCGTACAGAAGTGAGATAATGTTCCGTATTGTTTCCAACACTTTTTCTGATTATACTACTAAGTATTTTCCGGATTTTTCTGGCCACCGCTACTCACTGGTCCTATTTTCTATGAAACTGAAGTTATGATTCTTTCTATGCGCTGTCTCTGCAGTTTGAAACTAAGCGATGATTTCCTGTGATGTCACCTGACCTGACTGCTGGAGTCCTCAGCCTTTCACTCCTGTCCTGCAGCCCCTCTCACCATCCCCGACTAGAAATATCAAACTATCATCCACACCTTCCCATTCCTTTTTTTTTTTTTTTAAATCATCCTCTCCCTTTATATTGGCTCTTTCTCCCATTAACATCCTTCAAATCTCCCATCTAAGAAAATAAAACCTTTTTACAACTGGATATCCCACTCCCATTCCCCTCTCCCTCTTTTCATGGTTGTATCAGCACCCCTTGAGCTGGTGTCCACCTTCACCCATGCTTCCTCACCTCCCATTCCTGCCTTAGCTTGTGACCGTCTGGCTTCTGCCTTCATCTTTTCACCGAGACTACACAAACTTAGGTCAAAATTGAGTTCTCCTATTTCAAAATGGAGCAGATACTTTTAGTTCTTATTTTAATTACCCTTTCTGCAGCCTGTGAACTACTCATACTGCTTTGATTGGGTCATGCTGTCACATTCCTCCAAGGCTTTTCCTCATCCTAGAATGCTCTTTCCCTTTTCTTTAACTGGCCAACTGCTATGTATCCTTGAAGATTCAGTGTGTGTCACTAACTTGTGAGGCCATACCCAACCTTCCTCTAAGCTCCAGGCTGAGTTAGGGGCTCCTAGAGCACCCTGTATTTATCTTTATAATAGTATGTACCACATCATGTTAATTTCTACTTTGGGTAAGTATTCTGTGCTCATTATATATAAATTAGAAAATCCAGTGAACATGAAAAATAGTTTCCAGTAAACTCATAACCCAGAAAGGATCATGACCAGTATGTTGGGTTTTATCTTTCTAATACTCATACAAACATGTTGACGTAAGCTGTTTTCAAAAAACATAATCAGTCATAAATATGTCTTGAGTATTTTTTCATAATTCTCATTATCATTTTTAAGGCTTCCCTGTATTCACTTTGGATGTATCTTAATTTATTTAAACTGATCTGTTTTTATGGGTAGATTGCTCACCCTTCCTCCTGTTAATTAACATACTGTCATAAATATCCCTGTACAAATATCTGTAACTTGTTCTATTACAGACTAAGGATAACTTTCTAGAAGGGAAGTTGCTGGGGCAAAGGGTATTTACATTTTCACGACTTTTTTTTTTTTTTTTTTTTTTTTGTGGTATGCGGGCCTCCCTCTGCTGCGGCCTCTCCCGTTGCGGAGCACAGGCTCCGGACGCACAGCCCAGCGGCCACGGCCCACGGGCCCAGCCGCTCCGCGGCATGCGGGATCCTCCCAGACCGGGGCACGAACCCGGTTCCCTTGCATCGGCAGGCGGACGCGCAACCACTGCGCCACCAGGGAAGCCCCTTTCACGACTTTTGATATATCTAAGCAAATTAAACTCTAGAAAATGTTACCTTAGTTTATAAGAGTGGCTGACCACATACTATTGTAATTGCTGGCTTTTACTCATCCTGCTCCTTAAATTTTTGGTGCGTGAGTGCGATGACGTTGTCTTCATGGAGGTTCCCACGAGCGTGTCTGGTAATCATTTGTTGATGGGATCAACCTGTATTAATTTTTGTGAGGGGTTTCCTTCTGTGTTTTTCAAAGAGGCATGTTCATGCCTGGCTTTGAGAAAAAAAAACTTCCCCCAAATACGTAAATTAGGATACATTTATAAGCTGACTACTTTGCAGCCATTGTAATCGTTGATATAGATGTATGTCAGTTGTTTACAATATGCTGTTACCCACAAAGAACAGGCTATAAAAGAATATGTATAGTATGATATGATTTTTGCAACACTCACCCATATGCGTAAGTTACATTTACAAAGTTGAAATTGGGATTTATCACGTTTCTCTGTGTTAAATGAGTGCCATGAGCCATTCTATAACATACAAATAAGCAATTTAAATGATCCATTTTGCCAGTGATATTTCCTACATCATCCTTCCTTTTCCCTTTACTAGGAAAGACAAGTGTTATAATCCCAGTTTAGCCACCATGTTATAAGATAGTTTATTCAGCTTTCCTTTGTAATTCTTCTAACCATATAATGGCAGTAATGACACCCATCTGTATTCTCCTCCAAGGAATGTTGTGAAATAATAGAGATTACTTGGTGTTCTTGGGAGGAAAATTGGTGTAGAAATCCTGGGTGTTTTTATTTATTATTAATAACTACACCTTGCCTTCATGTTTTGAAATGACACAGGACTTAATGTGACTTAATGTGTGGAACAGGAGGCTACCTGGGAGGAAGGGAAGGAGTCTGATGAAATATAACATAATATTACTGATAAATAGTTATTTTTATCACCCTAGGAGACTATAACATTTTGTTTCTTAGCATCCATCACTAAATAATGGTACACTTGTCTCTTCTGTACTTTCCTCTCTTTCTTTCTGGTAATTTTGCCTGTTTAAAATAAAAGAACGTTGTCTTCCTAATGACCGTGTTAAGAGAAAATATTTACAAGTTTCAATTTGTGTACCTTTGTTTACCACCCTTTTATCAACATTAAAAAAATCCCAAACTACCTGGCAATATTGGAGGTGAAACTATTTCTGTTTCTCATTCTGGTGCTTTGCGTCTTAAAATCCTCAAATTGATGAGCTGGGCTGAGAAGCACACCCTACATCAATCAGCTGTGGCCACGGGTAAAGTTATGGAAGAAGATGGCAGCTTACTTGGTAACCATATCACTGTGTTCTGGGTAAAGGGAAGTTCTGGACATTCTGTATTATTCTCAGAAGCATAAGAATACTGGGAGGGCAGAACAATAGATGTCCAAGACATAACCCTTTGGAGAGATAACACAGCTAAAAAAGCTATGTGTTAATGTCTTAATGGAGAATTTTCCATGGGTGAAGTAGATAATTTGTGAGTTGCTTTTTCACTGTAAGTTTCTAAGATCAATATTTTATTTCCCCTTCAAAGGTAGAATAAGACCCTGAAGAAAAGGATTATAGGAGAGACTTGGCCTGGCAAGAAAACACATGATTATTTGGGAGGCGGGATGCTTGAGTTAAACTCTCCCCAGGTCATTAACCAGTCATGGTCATCGTGATGCCCCTGTTTCTTAGCTCCCTGTCCTGATGTAAAGCAGCTATCTCTCCTCTACCTCTTGAATATCTCTCCCTCATGACATTTTTTTTTTTTTTAATTTTTAAAAAATTTTATTTATTTATTTATGGCTGTGTTGGGTCTTCGTTTCTGTGCGAGGGCTCTCTCGAGTTGCAGCAAGTGGGGGCCACTCTTCACCGCGGTGCGTGGGCCTCTCACTATCGCGGCCTCTCTTGTTGCGGAGCACAGGCTCCAGACGCGCAGGCTCAGTAGTTGTGGCTCATGGGCCTAGTTGCTCCGTGGCATGTGGGGATCTTCCCAGGCCAGGGCTCAAACCCGTCTCCCCTGCATTGGCAGGCAGATTCTCAACCACTGCGCCACCAGGGAAGCCCCTCATGACATTTTAATAGAGAGAGGAATAGTCTTCTAGGATGTGCTGTGTAATCTGTCCCTTTTTGATCAATTAAAAAAAAAACTATAACCACTATTGGCATTTATGGAGCACTTACTAGTGGCCAGTTATTGTATTATTTCATGTAATTGTAAAAACTTTTCCATATTCCCTATTTCCCTATACCTGTTTTTTAGATGAGGAAAGTATATAGGTTAAAATTTGCTCAAAGTCCCACAGGTAGTAAATGTCAGAACTGGGACTAGAACCCAGCTCAGAGTGATTCCAAAGAGAAAGGCCACTTTATACTCTACCACCCATTCTATTCAGCATACGGTGAAAACAAGATAAATTCTGTGAGTTAAGTGAATAATAAAATATAAGGTACTCGAAGTGGATATTAACAACAGGAACCAAAAATAATGTAATTAATTAAGAGGTGCCCTAATTTACAAAATTGGCTTATAATTTGGTTCTATTCTTATTGGCTAAAAAATGAGTAAGCCAAGTCTTGGACTCTCTGCTTTTCCAAAGTTTCACTGGATCATTGGATAAACAGATACAATTTCAAGTTCAATTCACTCAACATTCATGGAGCACCTGCTATATGCTGGGTGCCAGTGTATTAAGCTGGTTAATGAATATCTGTTTTTACAAACAAATCACAGCCACATAAAAGTGAATGTTGTGTTACTAGGGAAGGGGCCTTAGAAATCATATAGGCTATTGGTTGTCACTCTGGGTTCTGCAGAACCTTTAGGTTCGGCCAAGTTTTATCTACGGCCATCTTTGGGTACAGGGAAGAAATGGAGGGAACCAAAGGGGAGGCTGAGTAATAGAATTCTGTTTCTGTCCTCCCACTTCAACCAGAGAAGCTCTAAACTTTTATTTATTGGGCTTTTGAAGTTTCCTCCTTTTACAAATGAAGAAACTTAGGGACAGTGGGTGTCTGAGGTTGACAACATGGTGGGTTAAGAAGGTGCAGAAAGAGGATCCTTCCATTTGCCATACCAATGAGCTGCAGGGTATTCTTCATGTTCTTCATACCCTTCTTAGGAGTGAGCTTAGCTTTCACTGTAAGTCTGAGATCCTCAGCCAAGTCAGCCGTATTGCACTCAGATGGCCATGTTATAGGCATTGACTAATGGCAGATGTGGTGACTTTGGGGTTATTAAGAAATTGCAGTCATTGAATATGATGTAAATTGCTTTGACCTTTATCAGCATCGTTACCAGGTCTTAACAGATGCCTTTGGGTTTGTTACCTATGTCTCCAGCTGAAGTCCTGAATTTACAGTCAAAAAATTTCAAGGTTACATTCTCAGCAGTAGACTAAGAATTAGCATGCAACCCCAATTCCGTGTCCTCTTAATAAACACTCTGATAGAGGAGGAGATTTTGGGTTGGGGAAATTACTCTATTAATTCCAGCTCTTTGTGCTGTAACACTATAATTCTGTAGCCTTTCTTGGACACTATATTAAAGAAAAGATACATCTCACTCTGTGTTTGTAGCATTCCAACTCATATTGCCCTTATCCATTAAGCTAATTAGAGGACATGGAAACTCAAGTATTTTACATCAAGTCAAAGGCTATAGCTGTTTAGCCAGGATTTTGAAAATGATATTAAATTATTAATGAGAATGTCTAACATTCGTACTAGTTAAGCTTTAGAGCCCAAGACATGGACTTTTCTGCTGCTGGACTGGAGGATGGAAGCAAGGAGGCAGACTTGGACTTTAAGATTGGGAGGCCTCAGCCAAAGTGGAGGGCAGAGGGGAGGCAACTAAATTCAATTAGGAATTGGTAGGAGCAGATCAAATCTGCAGCTGGAAGAGATCAGTTAACAGCTGCAGCTTAATCATCACAGTGACTGTAATCCAGACAAGAAAAATATAGCATGGGAGGCAATCCACTTGCAATTTCCTTGTGCCAGTATTAAAGCAATGTTAGGGCTTACTGATTTTTTTTTTCATGAAGAAGAAAATGTTCACCAAAGATGGATCATGATGGATTTTTTTTTTGTAGAAACAAAAATGTAAAAATGACTTTCATTAATTAAAAAAATCTCTTTTTCTAGATATTTAAGTAGTTACCTTTTATAATTTTTCTATGAAAAACAATGCTGTGACAAGGATTTTTTTTTGGCTTATTTCTTACTGGACACACCTTAATTTTTTCCTCAGAATGAAAGCCTAGAATGTGTACATATATACAATGGAATATTACTCAGCCATAAAAAGGAACAAAACTGGGTCATTTGTAGAGACGTGGATGCACCTAGAGACTGTCATACAGAGGGAAGTAAGTCAGAAAGGGAAAAACAAATATTGTATATTAATGCATATATATGGAATCTAGAAAAATGGTACAGATGAACCTGTTTGCAAGGCAGAAATAGAGACACAGATGTAGAGAACAAATGTAGGGACACCAAGGAGGGGGAAAGGAGGGTGGAATGAATCGGGAGATGGGGATTCACATATATACACTACTGTGTATAAAATAGGTAACTAATGAGAACCTGCTGTGTAGCACAGGGAACTCCACTCAATGCTCTGTGGTTACCTAAATGAGAAGGAAATCCCAAAAAGAGGGTATATATGTATACATATAGCTGATTCACTTCGCTGTACAGCAGCAACTAACACAACATTGTAAAGCAACTATACCCCGATTAAAAAAAAAAACCCTAGAATTTAAATTTCTGAGGTGAAGAGTATGTATAACATTAAGGCTTTTGATATGTAATCAAATTATCTCTTTAAAAACTCTTGCAAGAATTAAATTTTTTTCTATGGATTGTCTACCATTTGTTGGTGATTCATAAGAATTAAGGATACATGGTTGCTTCAGAGAGTCCTGAAGTTAGATGGAACTCTCCGGGGCCAAAAGGGTCATTTCTACCGTATTAGATTTTCTGAGCACTCAGCCCTCTGTTTTGCCCTGTTAATTATTAATACCCGAGGCCACAGCTAATTGAACTGTTGAACCATATTGGGACTATCAAATTCTTTCTCTTGAGAATTTGAACCAACAGGCATGATGTCCAGACACTTAGAGAGTATAGCTAAACATACTAGATCCTGGAGCTCTAAGGTCTAATAGAGTTGGGGCGAGGGGTGGACGTGTGGCAAACTATAGACAAGCTGAAGCAGAAAAGCTTTTCTGTAGAGGGGATGCAAGGAAAGAGGTGGACCCTGAACATCAGGTACCACGTAGCCTGAGACATTTAATGGTGTAGTCCCTGTGGTCCCATCAGTATATCCGGTAGTTTGTTTCATAAGACCCTCCTGTGCTGTCTGAAGTTTCATCTATGTTGATCACCATGCAAGACACCTGACTCCAGGTAAAGTGCGAAGCATTTACTTGATCCCTCCAACGGGAGGCTATTGCTTATCTCTTTCTTGACCTTTATCGTCAGAATGTAAGTGGCTGTGAGGATGGAACGAGGCAGGGTAAGGGAGAGCATGTGTGTCTATGCACATGCATGTGTGTGCTTTGTTTTCTTTTTTTTATATTTCATTTTTGGTGTTCATCATGTGATACAACAACTGTGTGAGTCGGTGGATTTGGGCATCTCCTCTAGATCATGTACCTCCTTGAAGAATGTCCAGTTCATAGAGTTTTATTTTACCCTTTGTGGCTCACAACTCTTGGTTTTGCTTGAGTAGCAATGCCTACCCCACAAAACTATATTGTCATCCATTCATGTAATTTCTTTTGACTCAAAGGCATCTAGATATAGCACATCAAATATTAGACTAGAAATTAGCAAGCTAACACAGGGTTCTAGTCTTAACTTAGCTTTAATTATTTGCATGCCCTTAGCCAAGTCTCTTAAATTGGTTGTACAATGAAAGCTTTAATACAGGGACTTCCCTGGCAGTTTAGTGGTTGGGACTCCGTGCTTCCTCTGCAGGGTGTGCGGGTTCGATCCCTGTTTGGGGAACCAACATCCCACATGCCACACGGCACAGCCAAAAAAACAAACCTTTAATACAAATGATCTGAATGTTCTTTCCAAATCTTAACACTCTCAGCATCTGTGAGGCTGAAAGGAGTATGTTGTTGAGTGTGATATGCTTTAGGCATATGTTTATTATGTTTATTTTCATACTCAGGTTTGGCTCATGTGTCCTTTTAGGTATTAAAGAGATCATTTGCTGAAATAAAGACATTCCAAAGGGCTATATATAATATTGTGTAGCAGCAGCCTGCCCTGTGTTTCTGGATCTTCTAGGAGTGGATGGAAAAAAGTATTTAAAAGAAGGAGCCAGTCAGAAGGGATCTTTTGCATTTATTCCCATAAGGAAGGAAGCTAGAGTTTTTGCCCAGGTCTAAGTATTTAATTTTTCAGTAAGAATCAGACCCATCAAAACATTCTCTTATCTGAATGTTTATGGTTGGTTCTTTATCTTGTCCGTATGACTTTCTGAGCTAAGAGACTGTATGTTTGACTCCTGAAGAAGATAATGTGATCTCAGAAATATGTTTTTTGGCACCCGAAGAAAGTCCAGATTTAAAGTATCAGCATGGTCACTTGCTAACATCTTCCAAGTGTCCAGCTGCTATCATTACAAATGTTCATGTGTCCAGCTCTTATCATTACAAATGTTCATGTCTCGGTCTTGGGAAGTATAGTTTACAGCAGTGTCACAATGGCAGAATAGTTGTTAAGAATGTTTTTTCTGCATATTTGACTTTTAAAGAAAAGCAGTTTTGGGGAAGTGATGGTGAGGGTGGAGAAAAATATTTTCATGGTTATGAAGCCATAGCAAATTTCCGGAGGAAGGCAAGTTGTCACTTTCTTGACCTTTTAAGGTTCTCCATGAAGTTTAATCCTCCATCATTTTTTCTAATTCTTAGGAATTATGTCTGATTTTTAAAATTGGGGTAGTATGCCATAGATACTTTTTTTCATGGGAACTGTGTTTAAGGTGATCCTTAAACAAACTATTTGGTGTATTTAAGATGGAGTAAGATATTTACACTTCCATTTTCAGTTTTCTGATAATCTTTACCTAAAAAAAAAACAACCAAAAAAACCTAAGTCCATTGGATTGAATGTTGGCTGATCTGTGCCTCCTTTGAATAATATTTCTATTTCGTACTCACTGGGATTCTCAGAAAGCCTTAAAATCTTTAGAGGGTCATACTTCCTCTTTGGCAACAGGAAAGTGCTTTTGACTTCCTGGGTTCCTTTAAAAAAAAAACTTGATCGAAGTAAAATATGCATATATCAGAGAAGTACACACAGCATCAGTATAAAATACATTAAATTTTCAGCTACTGAACACACCTATCTAGCCAGCTCTTTTATTTTTTTTTTATTTTTTTATTTTTTTAACAACTTTATTGGAGTATAACTGTTTTACAATAGTGTGTTAGTTTCTCCTTTACAACAAAGTGAATCAGTTATACATATACATATCTTTTTTTTTTTTTTTTTTTTTAACATCTTTATTGGGGTATAACTGTTTTACAATAGTGTGTTAGTTTCTCCTTTACAACAAAATGAATCAGTTGTACATATACATATGTTCCCATATCTCTTCCCTCTTGCGTCTCCCTCCCTCCCACCCTCCCTGTCCCACCCCTCTCATGGTCACAAAGCACAGAGGTGATCTCCCTGTGCTATGCGCTAGCCAGCTCTTAGATCAAAAAGCAAAACACTATCAGCACCACACAAGCCCCTTCATGCTCTGCTCTAGTCCTTAACTCCTCTTACACCTACGGTAACCATGGTGTTGATTTCTAACAACATAGACTACTTTTGCCTGTTCTTATGCTTTCAGTCATATATTGGTCATATTAAAGACATTATTCGCTATGTGCTCTTTTGTATCTGGCTTCTTTCATTCAACATTATGTTGATGAGATTCATCATGTTGCACACAGTTGCTGTTCATTCTCATTTGTGAATAATGTGTAAATGTATATTATTTACTTATCAATTTTACTGTTGATGGGATTTGGGTATTTCCGTTTTTCTGGCCATCATGAAGAGTTTGGCTATGAACGTGCTAGGACATATCTTTGGTGACTAGATGGATGTGCTTGAATTGGATGTATACTTAGGTGTGGAATTGCTAGGTCATAGGATATGCATAAGTTCAGCTTTAGTAGATACTACCAAACAGTTTTCTAAAGTTGTTGTACAATTTACTATCTCATCCTAGGGTTCTTTTTATTGGTATAAAAAAAGTGCCAAGGGGAAAGGATGGTTCAACAAAAGACCTGATATTAAAACCAGATTGTGACAAAGGGTAAAACCCTGATGAATGCACTATTCACCCCACGGCTCTGATCTTTTCCTAACTCTTATTGAATGAAATCCTTAATTCCTATGTCTCTCTTGTTCAACTAAAGGTGACACTTAAATGATGTTGCTATGAACTTTCTTATAAGATATGAAGCTGTTTAAAATAATTTTTACATGGTCTTTACTAATGAAAACTTAAAGAAAATGAGTCTCTAGAAAGGATGACTTTTCTCTAAGTAGTGTCAAGAAAATGTTAAGTAAAACCCTTTTTTTTCTTGGTGGTCTTTATTCAACTTGCTACCGGCTTTCCACTAAACTAAGAAAGAGAAAGTGAAATGGTGGAATGTTGGAACAGTTCTTATTTGAAGAAAAAATGCTTTTCAGTGGGAGAAACAACATAACACCTATGAAAACATATTGACATACCAGCCTGAAAATATCGCTAAAGAAACTAGAAGGGGTTTGAATACTTCCTCACAGCAAGGAAATTTATTTTGAGAAAACACATCCATCCAGTTTTCTTTGGACAGCTTTCTTAGAGAGATTGAGGAGTCCAAATTACACAACTAAATATTTATAAATTCTCAGGATATAAACATTATCATTATTAATGAGCAATTTAGTATTTATTATAGCCTGCATATTAATTTTAGTAAAATGTTATGGGCTAGAGTAGTCTTGTTTGCTATAAATGCACCAGTCCTTTAGTGATATACAATATTTGATCATATTTACTTTTTGATTTGAAAGATAATTTTATTATATCTAGGAGTCCTAGGATATATATCTTCAGCTTTATTTTCTCACCTATTACTGTGAGCATATCTGTAATTGATTTTGTACAAGTTTCTTGGTTCAGAATACAATATGTAGTTAAATATGGCTTCTTTGGGGAAATAAATCATAGATTTCAGGACTATATTATGAGTGAAAATGGTGTCTCTCTCTCTCTGAGTGTGTTGTATAATATGACTGTACACACACACACACACACACACACACGCACGTGTATCAAGCCTTATGTGTGCAGTAGGGAAAGTTTATTATCGCAAAAGCAATGCATTCTGGTGTAGCTCAGGGGACCCCTGAGTGCTCTGCTCAGATGTTTGGATTTTGTGCCATAGGCAATGGGGAGCCAATTAAGCTTTTTCATAGAGGAGTGAGATCAGAGGTGCTTTAGGAAGATGATTCTGGGAGAAATCAGAAGCAGGAAGAAGATTTGGAGGCCCAAACTGGTTCATGTGCCAGAACTGTTGAAAGTCATAATCATCTTTGTACAACATTATGAACCATTGTTACATTAAGCTTAAAACAACTAGGAGTATAATTTTGTGCTATAAATACCATCTTCTACCATCACATACAAGCTGCAGATGTGTTAAATTTTTAAGAAAAATGTGTGGGACAAAAACATTTCATTGAGAAAAAAACAGTCCATTAATTGTCCTACCTCCTGAAAATCTTAAAAAAAATCCCACTAAGATTTGATCTAAAGAGGAATCTTAGGCCATCTCTTGAAACCTCAGTGTTCTACAAGAGGGAGCCTTGAGGACTGTTTATTCTACTGTTTCTGTTTTCTTTTGGCAATGAGGGCTTGAATAGAAAGGAGGCAATAACAGCAAGAAAATAAGGGATATTGTGAAGGAGTTGACAAATGACTGATGGTGGATGATGAGGGGCAGAGAAGGAATAAAATATTAATAACTTTCTGTCATGCGGAAATCCTTTTCAGAGAAACCAAAGCTTCCATTCTGATTTGAAATTGGTGGTAGATCTTTCATGTTTGGTAATCTTCCTTTTAACATTTCTTTCTTTAGAAAGTACGTGCGTATTCATAGGCAGGAACAGCTAGAGAAAGCATTCTTAGAAATCACATGTGTCTTATCTCTCAGTATTCATGCTGCATTGCTACTGTTCAGAAGCATGGAAGCATGTGAATTGGGCTTTTGGAAAAACCAGCCTCCTCTCTTAAGACAAAATGTTCTGTAAAGTGTACACTCTACACTCCTGCATGATATTAATAGATAGGTCCTTGATTATGTCATGCACTTCTTCTAGTGAGGCAACCCGAGATATACAGCAGAGCTGGAAAATCTCAGGTGGTTTATGGTTAATGACATAGGAGTATCAGCAGCACTGAGTAATGAAGTATTTAAAGAATGATACAGCCTAATTTTTGTTAAGCCACTGCACAGATAAATGAGTTCTTTGGATAAATAGTTCTGCATTGGCCTTAATAATAATTGTGTACAGGGACTTCCCTGGTGGTCCAGTGCTTAGGACTCCTCAGTTTCACTGCCGAGGGCACAGGTTCGATCCCTGGTGGAGGAACTAAGATCCTGCAAGCTGTGTGGCACGCCCCCCCACCCCCCAAAAAAAAGTACAAAAAAAAATAATTGTTTACAAAACAAAAGAAAAAAAAAGTCCCGTACTGCCCTGGCGGCGCAGTGGTTAAGAATCCGCCTGCCAATGCAGGCAACACGGATTAGAGCCCTGGTCGGGGAAGATCCCACATGTCACGGAGGAACTAAGCCCGTGCGCCACAGCTACTGAAACTGTGCTCTACAGCCCGCGAGCCACAACTACTGAACCTGCACACGTAGAGCCCGTGCTCCACAACAAGAGAAACCACCGCAATGAGAAGCCAGTGCACCGCAGCGAAGAGCAGCCCCCGCTCGCCGCAACTAGAGAAAGCCCGTGCGCGGCAACGAAGACCCAATGCAGCCAAAAATAAATAAATAAATAAATTTATTTTTAAAAAGAAAAGAAAAGAAAAAAGAATCCCAACAGAAAGCTCTTGGCACGATCTTGGCCAGCTTACTTGAGCCCAAAGCCAGCTTAAGAGAAGTGTGAAGTTAACTGTCTTATAGTTGCGAACTAGAAGTTACCACATACGTTTGGCTCAGCACCTGGAGTTGTAATTTTGTGTACCAGGTATATATTTGAAAAGGACACTGGCAGTATATCTTGAGCAAGGAATCACAGAGGCTGTGGTCTCAGTTCCATGAAGGACTGTCACCTAAGGCAAATCCTTGGCTTTGCTTCCCTTCTAATGGAACCAACTTATGGTTCAATAATTATTATAACACAGCTTTTAATACAGCTACTAAAGCTCATCTCCTGACTTTTTTTTTGGCTGCGCCACTTGACTTAGTTCCCCGGCCAGGGATCTTAGTTCCCCGGCCAGGGATCGAACATGCGCCCTCGACAGTGAAAGTGCGGCATCCTAACCACTGGACCACCAGGGAACTCCCCATCTCCCAACTTTTAAGGGGTCCTTTAATTTATCCTAAATTCCTTCACCACTTATCATGTAAAATTTGTGGGCATAAATAAGATGTTAGTTATAAACATGCATTGAAAATAAGAATGCTATATTTAAGGGAGATACTTTTTTTTCATGGAGAAGCATTTTATTTTAAATATAGCAGTGTGTACATGTCAATCCCAAACAAGGGAGATACTATTATGTGAAATATTAAGTCATCTTTTGAAACACTGAATACACCTAGAACTGGTTTTAATCCACCTCAGTAGGCTGTAACTTTCAAAGGAAGCGCTCATATGGGATGTTAGAAGGGGCCAAGCTATGTGAATAATTATCAGCTGGGGGCAGTTTGTTTTGTTGTGAGTCTTGCTCAGCCGCTCTGAACTAGATTCCAGCACAGCCCCAAACTGCATAAAATGACAGTGAAAGTAAATGAAATGAATGGACTCCTGCTCACTTTTAGGAAAGTGAGTTTAAAATCACATACCTGAGGTGCTGTAATAGAGAGTCAGGATGCTGCCTCATAACACGTTATTCTGAGGAAACCATATCTAGAATTGAACATTTTTTAAAAACATTTTGTTTTTTATTGCAACATAGTTGATTAACAATGTTGTGTTAGTTTCAGGTGTACAGCAAAGTGATTCAGTTATACGTAGACATGTATTTATTCTTTTTCAAATTATTTTTCCCATTTAGGTATTAAAGAATATTGAGCAGCGTTCCCTGTGCTATAGAGTAGGTCCTTGTTGGTTATCTGTTTTAAACATAACAGTGCGTACATGTCAATCCCAAACTCCCAATCTATCCTTCCCCCACTCCCTTCCCCCTTGGTAACCATAAATTCATTCTCTAAATATGTGTCTGTTTCTGTTTTGTAAATAAGTTCATTTGTATCATCCTTTTTTAGATTCCACATATAAGCGATATCATATATATGTCTTTCTCTGTCTGACTTACTTCACTTAGTATGATAATCTCCAGGTCCATCCATGTTGCTGCAAATGGCATTATCTCATAGAATTGAGCATTTTAATCTTGGCACATAAAGACTTTATGAAAGGGATTGGGGAAAAAGAACTTTTGATATTTGTAACATAGAGGCGAGATTTGAGGCAAGGTTAAAGCGCTCTTTATTGTATATATAGGTATATACATCATACCTAGAACTGTATATGTATATGTGTTTATACATATAAAATATTAATACAAAAGATTTATACATACGTATGCATGTATATATGTGCTTTACGTGTGTGCATATTTATATAGTGCAAAAAAGATAGCACAATGACAATAATCATATATTTTAAAGCAAAATAGGAAAACTGACAAAAACCCCTTAGGAGTGATTTTTGAAGGATCAGTGAGATTTTTAATAAATTCATATAAACACTTATAGCTTCCTCAAAAACCAGAAGAATCTAAGGCAAGCCTTTCACGTCATTTCCCCACTGTGAAATAAAGGCAAGCAGTAGCGTCTTAGAGGAAATGGCTTAGTGCAGTCTTCACCTCACATTAAACTTGTATTTTAGAATAATTTTTTTGAAAGAACACATCAAAGCATGTGAAACTGGTGGATAATTATATTATCATTAGTATACAGTAACACAGTGTTATCATTCTTCGTGAAATACTATGAAATAAGTATGTTAAGAATATTTAATTATGTGGATGAGTGAAATAATAAAGACAAATTGCTAGTTAATTGCTTTCCTTAGAGATGCTATTAGGGCTGGCAGTTGCCAAGCACTCTCATGATTCATCCTAAAGAGATATGTATGCTGTTGGGCTGCTGTCTTTGGAATTAATCTGGGGAAACTAGGAGGAAGAACTAGGACTTGCCTGCACAGATTTTGCAGAGGTCTGGTCTTTATTCTCTGTAACATGCCACTGCCTCTGGGATGCCTTCCCTGACCTCCAACTGGAATAACTGGTCTTATCCCTTCTATGAGCCCCAAACACTTTACTGATCTCTATTATGCTTCTCAGCACATTGTATTTTCATTATTAGTCCATGTGTTTGTTTCTCCTTCCAAACTGGGAGCTTGTTAGAGACATGACTATGTTTTACTCTGCCCAATCCCTAGCTCAGGGCCTGACACAGAATAGGTGCTTGATGCAGGTTTGTGGAATGAACTGAAAACTCTCCTCATAGAACTAAAGGCAGGGACTTGAGAAAGTGGGTCAGAGACCAAGGTTCTATCATTTTTGTTTTCATTTCAGGAGGAAAACAACTCCAGGATCTGAAACAATCCCACTATCTCTAAAAAGATGTGCCTAAAGAGATACAGTCTATTGACAACTCCTCTACTTCCTTTTTTTCTCCAAATGAAAAACAAAAAGAAGGAAAAAATTCCATTTTCCCCTCTTCATATTTCATCCCATTGGAAATATACCACTTGAAGCGTGTGACTATTTAGAACAACAGAACCTTCTATAATTCAGGATCTAACATGGAAAAGATCAGTTGTCTTTTGTGGGTGATTTACATTACGTTAAATACTCTGTGAATGTATCTATTGAATTTCCTCATTTACCATAACATGTTATAGATTTGGCTGGTGTGACAGGAAGAACGGAAAGGGGAAGTGTTTTACAAAACAGTTAAACTGTAGTGCCCCTCCTCAATATAAAGTTCTAGGAACCTAAGCAAATGTAGATAACTTTTTATTTTTTTATAATTCTCCAATTATTTTTCATCTCTGCACTGTCGATTTTGGCACCCAACTACCCTACATAGCGGAAGGGTGCATGCCTATAAAAAACCGAATTTGGAGTCTACAAGGGAGGAAGAGGTTTCCCACATGGACACATAGTGTTTAAGAATTAAGATTACATGGGCTTCCCTGGTGGCGCAGTGGTTGCGCGTCCGCCTGCCGAGGCAGGGGAACCGGGTTCGCGCCCCGGTCTGGGAGGATCCCACATGCCGCGGAGCGGCTGGGCCCGTGAGCCATGGCCGCTGGGCCTGCGCGTCCAGAGCCTGTGCTCCGCGATGGGAGAGGCCACAACAGTGAGAGGCCCACGTACCACAAAAAAAAAAAAAAAAAAAGACTTTTATTAAAGAAATCATGCCTTAAAGCATGCCGCGGAGCGGCTGGGCCCGTGAGCCATGGCCGCTGGGCCTGCGCGTCCGGAGCCTGTGCTCCGCGATGGGAGAGGCCACAACAGTGAGAGGCCCACGTACCACAAAAAAAAAAAAAGACTTTTATTAAAGAAATCATGCCTTTAATCAGGAAAAAAGCAGAGAATTGAAAAAATGTCCCCTGAATAGAAGCATAGGTGGCTTACCGTTAAACCATGAAAGAAAATAAAAGTTTGATTCTGAAGTATCGGTTAAGTTCCACCTTTGCAGATAATAAAAAATGAAATAGTTGTTTGGAGAAAATCTGCCAGTTTTGAGAAGAGTGACAGGAGGAAAATGGTATGTAAATTACCAACCAGAGAAATAAACCACATAATGTGTTCAGCAGTGGTGACACTGACAGTAGAACCTATACATACAAGGAAGTAGCATGATTACATTGGAAATTATTTCCCTCCCCACCTGCCTGTCTCTTGCAGACTAAAATAAACACCAAGGGTAGCACTTAAGGAGAAAAGAAGTGTGAAATTGAGAGCAAGTGGCTTACACACATACACATACACAGAAGGGGCTTTAACCGTGGAGAGACAACTGTCAATGGACTGCTTTGGAACGTACCTCTTTCAGCATGATCTATCCTCTAGGCTCCACCTCTCTAAATCAATGCCTGGCTCACTAGCCCAGACCTCTGTGTGTGTGTGTGTGTGTGTGCGTGTGCGTGCGTGCGTGCATGTGCGTGTGTGTTAGAGAGACAGAAACTGAGATAAAGACAGAAAGTTAGAAAGAAAGACCTAGAATATGGGAAGAGGTAT
Organism: Physeter macrocephalus; assembly: GCF_002837175.3. Taxonomy (NCBI): domain Eukaryota; kingdom Metazoa; phylum Chordata; class Mammalia; order Artiodactyla; family Physeteridae; genus Physeter; species Physeter macrocephalus. The sequence continues at coordinate 50,028,631 of NC_041221.1, read as the reverse complement.
TTATTCAGAGTTTTCTCCACAATGTACCAATTATGTCTCTGGTTGACATAGCATGAAAAGGACAAGAGTATGAAATGCCAATTGGTTTAATATTTAAACTCCTGTCTGTTTCATCTAAGCATTTGCTTAAATTTCAGAGGTTTATTTTGAATATCAGTATTAATGTCAAAAATTTTCTAACCACATTTGGCTTATAAACTTGCATTGGGATTTCATGTCATTTCATCTTCAGTTTCTCCAAATATATGAAATGTCCAGAATTTCTAGTTAGCATATCTTATGGGATACTATGACAATCTGGATAAAAACCACTGCATTGGCGCAAAAATATGTCATACGAAGACCTTTCCCTTGTCTCTTCATTCCCGATACATTTATTTTATTTAGTGCCCCACATAATTAAGATGTTCCTAAGAAGAACTTAACCTGATTTATCAATATGGTAATAAATGAGCACCTTTTATTTTATTTGACTGGGTCCCATTCCAACCCTGCAGCACAGACTTTGCTTTCATAATTTTGTAAATAAAGAAACTGAGACTCATAAAGTTTAAGCAACTTTCCTAAAGGGTCACCGCAGGCCAGCTCCGTGAATGACTATGCAGCATTGTTGAACATCAGTCCATGGCCATTTGAAAGCCTTTAGCTTGGTGTCATGCAGTCCGGGATTTTTGCTAATTCAACTGATGATGGGAATAGCAATCACAAACAGATAGTATTGTTTCCACTTAAGCTGATTATAGTTTCAATTTCATATTTTGTTTTCCTTCTCTTTAGTACATTTCTGACTGTAAATCTGGAAAGCTCTTTCTTGATAGGCCAAATTGCCAGATTTATGCTCTAAAGCAGATTTTGAATTAGTTTGCAATGCGTGTGTAACTACACACGCATTGTGTGTAGTAGGAGCCATTGTTTAACCCAGACATTTGACTCCTTGCTCCCTATTTAAAAAGAGACATTATGTCACAAAGATGACTTGACGGTGGTGAGTGTATGGAGGATGTTGTGCCTAAGCTCTTTGATCTTGGAGTTGAAGTAGTGTTCTGAGCTCTTGTAGCCTTTGCTTCAGGGCTCTTGAAGACTTCCCAGGACAGTCACTGTGGGATACAGAGTACAGGGCAGAAACTCATTGGCCATTGAGTATGCTACAAGTGAGAGCTGAATAGGGCTGATTGGCAGCTGATAGAAGAAAACATTATCTGGGATTCTCTATGAAATTCTTAGACCTAAGACATAGATTTTTGCAGTTCCCAAGGGAAAAAATGAAATTGTTTTCCTTTTTTTTGCCTTCTTGCCTCCCCTCTTATCCTTGCCAAATCTCAGAAGGGCATAGTGGACAGTGGTATTTGTTTCTTATTATTGACGTCAGAGGTGGGGTTTCTTCATGCAGGAGAGGACCTGTTGACTTGGAGTTAAATCCATGGGGACACTCAGATGCCAAAGCCGTTAATAATCTTTTCTCTTCAGCTTTGATTCTTGTTTTCAAGACTCACAGTGTCACCATTTAGTTACATAGTAGGCCGTCCATTACATGCCTGGCTTCGGGCGGGCCACACATGTGGCCAGCTCTGTTGGTTACTTACCTTCCATGCCAAGGTACCCAGCCCCTGGGTGAAAGTTACATTTTGTGTAAAACAATTATGACAATCTTATTGCTTCTTGTCAGTGACTTGTCTGGATGGGCATGTGATCCTGTTTTGGAAAATAAGGGTATGTAATGTGTTGGAAAAGTCCTACTATTGTGTGAGGACAGGGTGTTTGGAGCTTTGATAATTATCTTTGACCTGAAGGGAAAATATTAAGTACATACTGAGGATGGCTGAGCAGAAAATTTGAAGGAGCCTGCATCCTTGATGATATTATTAAGCCATTGATTCAATCTTGGGATGGCTTCTCTCTGGTCTTTTTGTTAAGTAATGTTCCTGTGGCTTAAGCCTGCTAGTCAGGTTTTCTGTTACTTTTGGCTAAAACTATTCCTAATTGACAGAAGAATGTCCTAAAAGGGATTTGTGTATTACAGTTTGCTTTTCAGGAGTTTTGATTTTACACTAAAGAAGCTCTTACACTATAACTAAAAGGACAATCCATTCACACAGCAAATGACATAATCTAATAAAAAAATCAGTACAGAAGACACTTGAATATTATGTTAAGAAACTAAACAAGAAATTAATTTAGCAAATACCTAACACATAAATGTGCCTTATTAGTTCAATGTCAATTATCTTTCACTGATAAAGTTATCCAAGCTTAATTATCATCCTCCTATATCATATTAACATCTGTATTTGTAGCAAATTTTGATATATTGACAATTGTAGGTCAGTTGAAAGATTGATGACTACCTAAAACAAGAACATGTTTCAATATATTTAAAATAATATATCACTGGTGGAGGCAAATGTGAGGGTGAATTTTGGAAAATCAGGCCCCAAACTAAAAGATTATTCATGGTGCTGAAGATATCTGGGGCCAGAGGGTTGGTGACCCAGGGTATTTGCCCTTTCTCTGCCCAACTTTGCTGTCTGGTGACGAGCAAGGGAATAGGAAAATATTCAGAGGCCCGAGGATGATGAGCTAGAAGAAAAAATGTGGGCGGTTTGGATATGCCATTAACCAGAAAACTGGTGTCTAAATATTTGAACCTCTACTCTATGTATATTTTCTCAAGGAGGCTCACATATTACTCAGGAATGCCTGGCATCGGCACAGTAAATAGAACATCAGTGCTCAAGTGCTAAAACAACAGTTGTCCTTGGTCCAGCACATTCTCATCTCTAACGAAGGCAGACCCAAGTCTTTAAGGGATTTTTAGAGGAAAGATGTTATTTTCTCAGTGACTCAAAGCCAGCTGTGAGGGCCTTTAGTACAGTTTATGCTTCTTCTGACCCCCTCTCTTCCACCTTTGGCACGCCTACAATGGGATGAAGTGCTTTTCCTGAAATGGCAATCACTATTAAACCCATTAGCTGGAAACCAAAAGGTTTCCCTAATTATTTACCCTAATTATTTAAAGTCTCATTGTGAAAAGGAAGTTTCTATTGATTGGAATATGAGGGGAAACAATCCCAAATTCATCATTCTTTTCTTTTTTATAAACACAGACGAGACTGACACACTCAAAGTCATCAGATTTACTTCTTCGAAGATTCTTGGTCACACCAGGTATTTCTAGTACGAGTATCTTTGTGCCCAATCATTCTGTTTTTATTTTTTGTATTTGCTGACTACTTTCTCTCAGTTTTCTTCTTGGGCCTGTCTTATGTTTTTTGTATCTTTGTCTTATCTTGCAAATTTTTATTTATGTCCAGTTATGTTTAATACCGGATCTTCAAGCCCTCACTTTCTTTTAAAAAGTTAGTTGGTTGGACCCTACTCCTGAAATATGGCACTTCTTTTCCAACAGCCATTTCAGCTACTCTCAAGTACTCAACTTTATTTGTTGCCCAATATTTGGAATCCTGGTGATGCATTTCTTGGGCCATGGCCCTTAGCTGTGTATCCGGAGTTCCTAGAACAGTGCCTGACACTTAGTGGGTGATGTTTAATATTTCTTGAATGAAAGAATAAATTCAGATGTTTTTAAAAACCTCATAAAAAATCACTTTGACCAAATAAAGTGATCCAAATAAAAGCTAGTCAAAATGAGAACTTTTGCTGTAGACAGTATCTTATTTGGTTTAGACTCAGTCTCTTTGATAAATCTTTGCTTTTCTCTCTCTCTCTTTTTTTTTAAATTTATTCAGGGCTTAGTTTAATGAAGGGTGAAACACGTGATCTCTAAGACACTTCTCAGATCTCTGAATCTAAATCTTACGGCTAATTTTTAAAAAATAAATCTTTGCTTTTCTCGTCACTGGATCAAGAGTGTTGGACAATTTCTGAGCAAAGAGGAAAAATATGTTTTTCACTTAAAGGTGCTTATAATCAGATATAACATAAATTCTAATAAGTATGACTTTGCCAATTAATATGCTTTATAAGTTTGATATTTCTAAATGGGAGCTATAGACAAATATTATTAAATCTTTTGTTTCATAGTCCGGCTGTATTATTCACATTAAAGGAAATTTCATCTGCTTAGAGAAAACAAAATAGGAGACTGCTAACCCAGAACATTTTCACAGGTGTAATGAAAATTATGGAATTACTGGAGACTGTATTTAATCAGATTGTGATGGAATACTTGGCAGACAGTATTTAATTTCTCCTTAGCACATTAACTACACAGCTTACTACATTGAGATAAATTACTGTATAATATAAAATTGACAGTCATGATAAAGTATAGAACATCAAGTTTTCACTCCTGGTGCTGACATTCAGGTATTGTTAGTTTCCTAAGTGCTTTAAATTATATGATAGAGTGGCTGCCAAAATACTTGAAAGGAGACTAAATAGAGGTAGATTTAGTGATTCTAATTTGGCAGTAATTTCATAGGAATGTGGATAGCCTATTACCAAGTTCCAATAGTGAAAATCCAAAGGATTTCCAGTGCAATCTTTATGTTTTGAATAATGCTTAGTTGTTGAACTAAGATACCATGTGCTCCTGTGATTGTCTTTGAGTTTGTGTATTGGATAATCCTTTAGCATAATACCTCTAGGGAGATAAATTAGCTTTTCTTTTTAGCTCTTTCCTAGAAACAATCCCTAGAAACTAGTGGAAAGATTTACCAAAAGATTAATGAAATGTGGCTTGATCCAATTGTGTAACTACAGTGCTAGAGTAGGTGCTTTTAATGACACTTTTTCGTCCAGTTTCCTTTGTGTCAGCAATGAGAGTTGCTATGCAGAACTTCTAGACTCAGGACACTGGAGGCAAATAGGCTAAAATGCAGAGTTGCTCCCTTTGCTTTGTTAGATCCAAGCTGTCTGGGGCTCTAGAAATTAATCTTTTTGTTCAATTTGTTTACTTAATGTTTTCTCTCTGTTTGTACTATCTCCCCATTATGTGGCGATTTCCTTGAGGGTGAAGACTGCCTGGCTTAATCCTTATGACCTATAGCAGAAAACCAGTAGGATTACTAGGTTCTTAGGATTGACTTGGACAGGCTGGTATTTTAACTTTCAGTCTGGTAAAATCAAAAGGGAAAAACTAAACATATCAATGTGGGTTTTTAAAAATTGTCAATATTTTTTTTTCTCAAGCCTCTTAGGTCAGAAGCATGATGTTGCCTTGGGGCTGACCATTTCTGTGTCCTGGGAGCGATTCCTTTGTGAGCACTCTCTGTCCTACAGGTGGGAATCAAGTCAAACCAGGTAGTATGCATTGAGTACTTATTATGTGCTGGCACTGTTCTAAATGGTAGTAACTTATTTAAGCCTCACAACAACCCTATGATATAGGTACTAACACTATCTTCATTCTACAAATGAGGAGACTGAGGCATAAGTCACACATGAGAGTGATGGATCTGGGATTTTGAATCGGAAGTCAGGCTGCAGAGTTTATATTAACAGACTGTCTTAAATACCCTGCCACATGTCTTGGAGTGGCTCCTAACAGTGCCAAAGGAATCCAGAAGTATCTATTTTAGACAAGGATTTTGAATATTGTGTTTTATAACACAAAAAGCTATCCCAAGGAGGAGGTTCTGTCCCTTCAGAATCTGTAGGTATGTATATATCTATTTACTATGGAAGGCAGAATAATGGCTACCCAGAGATGTCTATGTCCCAATCTCTGGAGCTTGTGGACTTGTTATGTTACACAGAAGAGCAGAATTAATCAACTGACTATAAAATTGGGAGATTATCCTAAATTGTTCAGGTGTGCCCAAGGCAGTCATGGGGTTCTTAAAAGAGGAACTGGGAATCAGAAGACCAGTCAGTGTTAGAATCATGAAATTTGAGAAGGACTTGACCAGCCATTGTAGGCTTTGGATGGATGGAGGGGCCCACGTGCCTAGGATTATGGGCATGTTCTAGAAGCTGGAAAAGACAAAAAAATAGATTATTCCCCTAGAGCCTCTGGAAAGGAATGCAGCCCTGCCACATTTTAATTTTAGCTCAGTGAGATCTGTGCCAGACTTCTTACAACAATACTGTGTAGTAAGATAATACGTTTGTGTTGTTTTAAGCCGTTAAGTGTGTGGTAATTTGTTACAGCGGCAACAGGAAACTAGTGCACTCACTTATTTGCCGTAAGTGAGGAGCTGACGATTTCTCAGGTGGGCTGGGAGACCTATCTCCCAGCTTGAGGGCTTGAGGGCTTTGTCACTGATGGAAAGTATGAGAAGAGTCTCTATGTCAAGGAGGAGCTGCCCCAGAATTGTTTTATTCAAAAGTTAATTCTAAATTTATTGAGAGTATGCCAGTGTTGTGCCATGTTTCTTTATAATTTTTCGAATGCTCAATATATGAACATAATTCAAGAATGAAAAAGTAGAAGAGCATACAATGAAAATCATGTATTTGCTTTTCATTTGCTTTTTGAGACTCCAAGACCAGAAACAGTATTTAACTTTTGTTTTTGCCTGACCACCTAGGATTTTAACCTGTCACTTAGCTCTCTAGTTTCCGTCTTCAGAGGCATCACTGAAACTAATAACTGTGTGTCCTTCCAGAGGCATTTCATGTCTCTATGAGCATGTGCTGATGTGTAGTCTTTTTCTCTTGCACAGCAGTAACATCCTAGACACATGGCACCTTTGCACTGATTTCTATCTTAAATTCAGGAAAGTTTTCACGGTAATGAAAAATAAGCAAAACAGAATGTTAATGGAATTGGTGGGAACTATGCATGATTCTTCACATTTCATAGAGGAACTCCACAAATTAGAATATATCCAGGGAAAAACAATTAGGAAGGATATATGGTTCACTCAAAGAAAGGTACTCAAAATGTTTATTTAATGAACTAATGAATAAATTTTAAGAGGCTGGATAGCCAAGCTAAGATCCAATTCCTTGGTTGTGAGCTTCTCGCAGAAACTTCTGAGGGAGAGAAGATAAATACGTCGGATCTGAGTTCTGACTGAAACTTGGCTCTTAGATCATAGAGTTTAGGCCTTTTATTTTATTTTAAAAATATCTTTATTGGAGTATAATTGCTTTACAATGTTGTGTTAGTTTCTGCTGTACAACAAAGTGAATCAGCTATATGTATACGTATATCCCCATATCCCCTCCCTCTTGTGTCTCCCTCCACCCTCCCTATCCCACCCCTCTAGGCCTTTTAAACCCGCATGGGAATGGTAGAAGGTGAGGGCAAAACCAACCTGTCAATTCAAAGTGTATCTCCATGAGCTGGAGACTTGAATATACTCTTGGCAGAAACAGATCTCTTGTTGAGGAAACCACAGGAACGGGCTTGTTGGTTTTATAATTGCAGAGCTTAGCCCATAATTAGAAAAGTGTATGTTTGAAGAGCTGTAGTTCTCAGTAACTGAACTGCTCTCTGTGACAATATTGAAAGGTGTTTATATTCTAGCCAGAGCTGCATCTCTGTAGACATCGTGCCTTTTAGATAATTTCTTTTCCCACATGAGAATTTGTTACTACAGATACAGAAACAGTTACTTACGCTAGTGGAAATATTTTGTGTGTGTTCATTTTTCCCAAGTGAGGTTCAGTGATAGTAGGTGATGATGAGGTAAAGTACCTTAGGTGGTCCACAGCTGAGCTTTGGAAAGATTAGAGATGGGAAGATGACTCCCTGCCCCATGTCTCGGAATGGCTTAGATGAGTGATGGATTTTATGGCACTCTGGGATATAGCAATATTGCTTCAAGGTCCAGGTGACAATGTATAGCATAAGACAGGGGGAAGGGCTTTTCACCCCCCTTTGGCTCAGAGCCCAGCAGCTTTCTGGCATTAGAGGATTGGATGCATCTTTGGTACAAACATTCGGGTTTTCACAATGGGCATCATCTGCAGTGGTAGCTGGGGATTCCTTCAGGAAGCTTTGTAAACATGGTCACACATATATGCTCACACACACACACATGCTCACACACACCATCACATTCTTATGTCTATTCTTCATCTTTTATACAAACTGAGGTGTACTAGAAATACTGTTTTGCCCTCTTGTACATTGTTTTATATCTTAAAGAAGAAATTGTCAGCAAAATAAAAAGAATTTGGGAGTTGATAATGATAATAAAGTCAATAACATTTATTGAGCAACTACTATGTGCCAGTGATATGTGCTTTATATATGTTTGCACATTTATCTCAACAGTTGCCCAACAGAGGTTTGTAGGCACCTCACAGGGTAAGGGGCTTCTGTCCAGAGATGTTTTCAAGCAGAGGTAGGTGACCATCTGCCTCAGACATTGTAGAGACGATTCCTACTTTGCGGGTAAGTCAGAACAGGTGATTGCCAGATCCTTTCCACACGTGACCACTCAGGATTCCACCGGTTAGTGGTCGAGTGCAGGCTTGGGTGTTTGGAGTGTTTGGTAATGTTCGTCAGGGACCGGTTAAGATTTGAGCTTCTCTCTCGCTTCTGCGTAGTGGTTGGTGTGGGTTAGAAGTGATGTGGGGAGTTGCTGCGTGCTGCTCTTGTGAAACTGAATCAGTCTCAGAGTGACCTTGCTATGCCTTCTAGACAGAGTGTGTGGCCATGGTTAAGTCAAGTCACTGGGCAAATGGGTGGCTCCATCTTTTGTGTTTTGAGAACTCTGAGTCTTCTTCAAGTTACACATTTGCACCTAACCTTTCAATCTTTTCTTTAGCTTCATCTCTGAGCTACAGTGATGGCTTGAAATGACAAGTTTAGGTCATCCAGATGTCTCATAGTACTGCTGGTATGACAGCACTACATCAACGCTTGCTGAAAAACAATTTTATCAGAGAATAATTCTTTATTAAGAATTTAATAAATTAAAATTAATTTCCTGATTAATTCTTCAGTGATTTATTTGTCAGGAACCATTCTAAATTCTTGAAAAATAACCATTAATCTTAGAAGGGGGAGTCACATAAAGATATCAATGTTAGGGGCTTCCCTGGTGGCGCAGTGGTTGAGAGTCTGCCTGCCGATGCAGGGGACACGGGTTCGTGCCCCGGTCCGGGAGGATCCCGCATGCCGCGG
>NC_041221.1:50017689-50019343 GCF_002837175.3 Physeter macrocephalus | reverse complement strand
GGCTGGGCCCGTGAGCCATGGCAGCTGAGCCTGCGCGTCCGGAGCCTGTGCTCCGCAGCGGGGGAGGCCACAACAGTGAGAGGCCCGCGTACCAAAAAAAAAAAAAAAAAAAAAAAAAAAGATATCAATGCTATGTTGGAGATAAGAGCTAAATGTGGCAACATGGAGGAAGAATGACTTTTCGGGATGGCAGTGTCATAGTGGCAAGCATGGTTCAACTTGGTTTTGAAGGATGAATAATTAGAATTAAATGAATCATCAAAGTTTAGGGCTGACTCTGGGCAAAATTGTGAGAGACTTTGGGGTCCTGTTTTCTTTCTGTGTTCTTCTTCCTCCCTGCTTGATGCTTCTTTTGGATTGTGCAGTTCTCCTGTTAAAATCTTCCTTTTGGGAAAAGGCCTGTTGTTAGACATTTATACCTCTGTTGAATGTTAATAGCTCTCCTCCCACTAGAGAGCACATGACTATTAATTCTTATCCCTAATTATGATATGGAAAAAATTTGAAGGGACTATCCTGAACCCTAAGTTCCTAAAGGAATTAATAGGCATCAGTAATTCACATGAGTCTGGTAGGAGAGGAAGGAAGATGGGAATTATATCTCCCCTGGTGTCCCTAAAAGCCCAATGCAGATCTGCTCTGTGTAAGGTGAAGTATCTTAAGAACAGGTGAAGTGGCAGAGAATAACTGAGGTTCTTCTGATGATGCAAGTGTGAAAGGTTGATTTACTAGGTTAACCAAAAGAAGTCCTTTCATGGAGTATATATTATGAGAAATTACTTGAGAACTGTGTAATGCCCAGTTTGGGCAATATAGATTAGTAGAATTTATGTCTTAGTTCAGTCAAAATGCAATAAACAAAACCAATTTGTATATCATCACATATTAAAATATTTCTAATTATATGGCCTTATATATGGGTTCTTAATCTTATTAGTGCCATGAACTTTTGGGCAGTCTTGTGAAATCTATGGGTTCCTTTGCAGAATAATTTTTTTTTTAATTTTTAAATTTTATTTTATTTATTTTTTTATACAGCAGGTTCTTATTAGTCATCAGTTTTATACACATCAATGTATACATGCCAATCCCAATCGCCCAGTTCAGCACACAACCATCCCCACCCCACCCCGTGGCTTTCCCCCCTTGGTGTCCATACGTTTGTTCTCTACATCTGTGTCTCAATTTCTGCCCTGCAGACCGGTTCATCTGTACCATTTTTCTACGTTCCACATATATGCATTAATATACGATATTTGTTTTTCTCTTTCTGACTTACTTCACTCTGTACGACAGTCTCTAGATCCATCCATGTCTCAACAAATGACTCAATTTCGTTCCTTTTTATGGCTGAGTAATATTCCATTGTATATATGTACCACATCCTCTTTATCCATTTGTCTGTCGATGGGCATTTAGGTTGCTTCCATGACCTGGCTATTGTAAAGAGTGCTGCAGTGAACATTAGGGTGCATGTGTCTTTTTGAATTATGGTTTTCTCTGGGTATATGCCCAGTAGTGGGATTGCTGGATCATGTGGTAATTCTATTTTTAGTTTTTTAAGGAACCTCCGTACTGTTCTCCATAGTGGCTGTATCAATTTACATTCCCACCAACAGTGCAAGAGGGTTCCCTCTTCTCCACACCCTCTCCG
>NC_041221.1:50014970-50017226 GCF_002837175.3 Physeter macrocephalus | reverse complement strand
GCTGTCTTTTCTCCTTTGTATATTCTTGCCTCCTTTATCAAAGATAAGGTGACCATAGGTGCGTGGGTTTATCTCTGGGCTTTCTATCTTGTTCCATTGATCTATGTTTCTGTTTTTGTGCCAGTACCATATTGTCTTGATTACTGTAGCTTTGTAGTATAGTTTGAAGTCAGGGAGTGTGATTCCTCCAGCTCTGTTTTTTTCCCTCAAGACTGCTTTGGCTACAGAATAATATTTTTGATGCATAGAATAAAACACTTAAAATTTCAAAGAAAACCGACACTGTTGAAGGACATTTGTCAAATTTTTGAAAATTTGTGATACATGCTTAAATAATGCATTAAATCATGATCTAGTATACAGGGTTATTGACTATATAACTTCTAGTAGTGATGAGCACAAAAAATATTTCAAGGTATTTGCAACAACTATACTCTGATATGAAAATATTTGAGATTTCTGATGGAGATGAAGTTTTTTCCCCAACTGTCAAAATGGGAAAGGGAAGTAAGTAAGATAACTTATAAAGTTCAGTCTTTCTCTAAGATGCTAGTTCTAGGTAATTTGCTACCCAGGACAGGATATAGTCTTTTAGTTTCAAAAGAATTTGAGAAGGAAAATACATTAGAAAATGTATTCCATGTTATGCATATTCAAACCAAACCATAAATCTCACTGTCTAAAATTTCAAGTCTGTACATGGAAACAACGTAAATTTCCATCAACAGGATGGATAAAGAAGATGTGGTATATTTATACAATGGAATACTACTCAGCCATAAAAAAGAATGAAATAATGCCAATTGCAGGAACATGGATGGACCTAGAGATTATCATACTAAGTGAAGTAAGCCAGACAAAGACAAATATCATACAATATTGCTTATATGTGGAATCTAAAAAACTGAGACAAATGAAATTATACAAAACAAATAGACCCACAGACATGGAAAACAAACTTATGGTTACCAAAGGGGAAAGGTGGGGGAAGAGATATAAATTAGGAGTTTGGAGTTAACGTATACACACTTCTATATATAAAATAGGTAACCAACAAGGACCTACTGTATAGCACGGGGAGCTATACTCAATATTTTGTAATAACCTATAATGGAAAAGAACCTGAAAAAAAATGTGTGTAACTGAATTACTTTGCTGTACACCTGAAACTAACACAACATTGTAAATCAACTATACTTCAATTAAAAAAGGAAAAAAATTATGTAAACATCATAAAATATTCCATGGTTTTGTGTGTTTCAAAATTTCAAATTTACGGCATCATGCCGTATTAAAAAATTTCAAGTCTGTAAAATGCAGACAAGTTCTCATGAAGTTGTTGTCAAAAGGTAATTAAAATTCCAGTGAAATAAGGTAACATTTTAGGATTTGGAATGCAGGCCTTTCTGTCTTATTGTAAAATTGAGATTTTAGTTGAGATCTCATCTCCTTGCATGCAGAACTGAGAGAGGGTGACCTGCAGAGGAGCCCTGCAGGAGCCGTGCTGTAGAGCAGCAGTCCCCAAAGTTTTTGGCACAAGGGACCAGTTTCATGGAAGACAATTTTTCCACGGAGGAGCGTGGGGTGTGGTGGGCGGTGGCAGGGTATGGTGGTGGTTCAGTTGGTAAGGCGGGCATTGGGGAGCGATGGGGAGCGGCAGATGAAGCTTCACTCCATTCTCCCGCCACTCACCTCCTTCTGTGCGGCCTGACTCCTAACAGGCCTTGGACCTGTGGTTGGGGACCCCTGCTGTAGAGCACCAAACCCCCATCTGCTCATGAACTGATCCACTGCCTCAATCTGAGAGTCAGGAACAAAGCAGGTCCTGGACACGGTGGCCAATTTCAGATGCTTTGCTGACATATCTAACATAAGCTCACTGAGAAGAAATTTCACATTGATATTTCCGCAGTGAGAACTTCCTTGAATTTCAGCTTCTTCATTTGTCAAGGAGTCCTTGCATTTTGGAACTTTTATTAGTAAATCTTCCAGATATCTAATCACTAATTGTCAGATATCAGAATGCACTAAAACTTACTTGAATTTCACAATTTAAAATCTTAACTTTAAAAAATATAACATGTAGCCCAGTGTATAAGGCACAAATATTCAATTTAATGAAACTTGTTTGGATTTCTATTTTCAGATTTGGCAAGCTATATTCACGGTCACTTAAGAAGTAGGATCCAGGGCTTCCCTGGTGGCGCAGTGGTTGAGAGTCTGCCTGCCGATGCAGGGGACGCGGGTTCGTGCCCC
>NC_041221.1:49988143-50014780 GCF_002837175.3 Physeter macrocephalus | reverse complement strand
CCGTGTACCACAAAAAAAAAAAAAAAAAAAAAAAAAAAAAAAAAAAGAAGTAGGATCCAGTGTATTACGGTTACCTGTGGGTGGCTGCATAGAAATTTATAGGCCTGGGAAAGTCTAGGTAATGAGGATGCTCCATAAAGAGGCACATTTCACCAGGGAGAAAGTCATCCAAATTGCATCACAATTGTCAAGAAATATATCTACTCAGTCACATGGTGTATTTTTCATGGTCTTTGCTTTATTCATTTCATGTGCATTTTGACTAAAAAGATACATTGTGCATTTTATTATCTCTTATATTTTCCAATAAATACAAATCTGGAATGCTTTTTTTCTCCTTTCCATTCTTCTCAGATGTATGATGATCATCAAATAAGAGAATAATTTTGAAATACAGCGGTCCATTTGGCTGCTATAACAAAATACCATAGACTGGGTAGCTTATAAACAACACGCAGTTATTTCTCAGGATTCTGGAGGCTGGAAATCTGAGGTGAGCGTGCCAAGCAAGGTAGGGTGAGGGCTCTCTTCCAGGTCACAGACTATATCCTTATATGGTGGAATGGGCTTCGGAGCTTTCTGGAGGCTCTCTCATAAGGCACTAATTACCTCCCATAGGTCTCATCTCCTAATATTATCATCTGAAAGGTTAGGATTTGACATATGAATTTTGGGGTGACACACTGTGATATCTGTGATTTATAAGAAATATATATTTGGTCATTCAAATATATATTTCTCATCTATATTTAGCTATGAGCTATACTCCTGGCTCATAGCTCCCCAAACCCTAGGAATTTCCTAAGTGCTGAGGATGATAAAAGGTGTCTTGTTATGTTAATGAGATGACTTTTGGAAAGCATCTAAGGATGGGGGCTGGTTGCCAGGAGAACCAGTCAGGGTTGGAACTTTCAGCACCCCCTCAATCCCCCACCTCTCCAACCTCTGGGAAGGGGAGAGGGCCTGAAGTTTGAATCCATCATCAAAGCTAATGATTTAATCAATTGTGCCTATGTAATGAAGCCTCCATAAAAGCCTAAGAGGACAGGGTTTGGGGAGTTTCCAGGTTGGTGAACACGTGGAGGTTTGGGGAGAGTGACTCTCCTGGAGAGGGATTGGAAGCTCTGAGCCCTTTCTCCATACCTCTCCCAGTGCATCTCTCTGTCTGGCTGTTTCTCAACTGTATCTTTTTTATAAAACCCCAGTAATCTAGTAAGTAAAATATTTCTCTGTGTTCTGTGAGCCACTCTAGCAATTTATCAAACCCGAGGAGGGAGTCTTGGGAACCTCTGATTTATAGCCAGTCAGTCAGAAGCACAGGTGACAACCTGGGCTCATGTCTGAAGTGTGAGCGGGGCGGGGGCGCGGGGGGGAAAGGGAGCAGCCTCCTCCACTTATTTATTTAATTCAATTGTTTATTTAAATCAGTATGGATGCAAGAATATCTATTTTACACTTTGTGTTCTAAACTAACGCTATTTTGTTTATTTTGTTGCTCAAATTGTTCCAGCATTTGGCCATTGGGAGCTCTTTCCCTTGGCTCCTGTTTTCCTTTTGACATAGCCCCATCAATGTTTTGTTTTTTAGTACTCCTGTACTTTCTGGCACTATAAGATTCTCCAGACTTATTTTATATATTTCTTGCCCCAGTCCTAGAACCAGCCATTTCTCCAAGGAGCCTTGGTTTCTTTTCTGAGTGAATGGTATTAGAAACCAAGTTTTGGATGCTAAGTGTGCTTATCATTACTGGAGTATTGTCACTTCTAGGTCTTCTCTGCTGATGGAGTAAGGAAATATATGTGTATGTATATTTATAACATCTATAAATATTTCTATATGTAACCATATGCATCTATATTAAGCTAAACTTGAGGTCTTATTGATATCTCCCATTATAATCAGTCACTAAATGGGTCATCACAGCCTCTTCCCTGTTCTTCTATAACCTGCCACAGCAACATTGAGAAACCAGGCTCCCACCATCTGCTATCCATTTATTTACTGTTCAGTTATGGTACGTATGGATAGCAGTATCATCCTATGGGAAATAACTTTATTAATTTTAGTACAGTGCTTATAAGCACTTCCTTTTGCCTTTAGTCTTGTAGTCTCCACTCATTTCTAAATTTATTTGGGTGAGCACATTTCCCCCCTCGACGCCCCTTCATTGAAGTTGTTTCATATACAGTATTTTTAATACAGTTATATTCTCTTATCATAGTTTCATTCCTTCTAGAGATCCTCAGACCTTATAAAAGATTAAAATTTCTTTTTTATACATTAAGGTTTACTCTTTGTTCTATAAAGTTCTATGGATTTTGACAAATGCATAATATCATGTATCTGCTAGTACAGTATCATACAGAATCGTTTCACTGCCTGACAAATCCCATTTGCATCACCTATTCAATCCTCCCCGTCTCCCTCTGAAAGCCTTGGCGACCAGTGATCTTTTTACTGTTCGCTATCCAGAATGTCATATAATGGAAATCATATATTATGACTCTCTCTGCTTTTAAAGAGATTAGTAAATAAATACCTAAAACCCACACTTTTCTAAATATACCTCCAACCACAATTTTCTGAAGAGTATCTTGTCATTCACAGACATTTGATATAAAGAAATTAAAAAATTTAAAGCATACTTTCTTGTAAATTTTTATGAGTCAAGAGAAGTAACTCGAAGTACAGTGCTGATTTAGTCTTCAAAATCGGTAAGATGAATTTTAAGGTTAAATAAAACAAACACACTCACAGAAAAAGAGATCAGATTTGTGGTGGCCAGAGGTGGGATGTGGAGGGAGGGGGAATTGGAGGAAGGCATTCAAAAGGTACAAACTTCCAGTAATAAGATAAATAAATACCAGGGCTGTAATGTACAACATGATAAATATAATTCACACTGCTGTATGTTATATATGAAAGTTGTTAAGAGAGTAAATCCTGAGCTCTCATCACAAGAAAAAAACTTTATTTTCTATTTCTTTAATTTTGTACCTACAGGAGATGATGGATTTTCTCTAAACTTACAGTGATCATCATTACATGATGTACGTGTCAGATCATTTTGTTTTACACCTTAAATTTATACAGTGCTGCGTATCAATTATATCTCAGTAAAATGTGAAGAAAAAAAATTTAAGGTTAAATATGTATTGTTTTCTTTTCTAGCTCAGCTTTTCTAACTCTTGTTTCCCTCCCACTAAAGAACTAAGGTTTAGCTGTTGCTAAAAGAACTTTAAAATTGCAGGATGTAAAACTGATCTTGGGCAGTATTTCCAACTTGCTTGGCTGTCAGACACAAGAGGAGTTTTAATTTCTTGGCAGAGCACCAATGAGGTATAACTGTACACCTGGAATAAAGTGGACAACAAAAAATAACACTGGTCACTGGTGACATCTATATTTGCCAAATGCATTGGACGCTCCTGTGCCTTAAGCGTCCCTGATTTCTCAGCAGTGATTGATCAGATGCACACTCCTCACTTCCGGAAACCTTCACCTCTATTAGCTTCCAGTGACTACATTCTCCCGTGTTTCTTCTACCTCCTGCCACTCCTTCATGAGTGTCTGGAGGTCCTTGAGGTTCAGTCTTAGGTACCTTTCTTCTTCATTGCTATCCTCTCTCTCGAAGTGATGTCTTCCATTCCCAATCTTTAACTAAGCTCTCTATGTTTTCTCTAGGCTTCCATCTTGACCTCTCTCTTGATCTTATTCCCCACATTTCTTAAAGCTTTAGCTACTGAATTATTCTGAAAAGTAAAGGGAACTTATTGAAAAGGGAAAGGACAAGTTTTAAGCTCTGTTTATTTTCTTGCAGTGGCCTTTCAAGTGGATTCTTATGACTTCAATTAACTTAGAATTTCCTACAGGAAATATGTATGCAATTCTAAGTTTTTATCAGGAAGTTATATCCACCTTATCATTGTTTTCCAACTTCCTTTTTGGGCTACAAATTAGCTGTAAACATGCTGAAAGGAATCATCTGCTGATATGCTTCTTGCCAAAAATATTTGTTTTGGCCACTTACAGGAAGTCAGTCAATAAGGTCTTTATAAATATTGGTTACTTTGTTCCTGGACAGGTGGCCTTTTCACTGCCTATTAATTCTCAGCCTTTAGGTGGCCTTCTACTAGCACAGTGTTTTCAGTCTTAGCTACACATGTATAATTACATGGGGAGCTTTTGAAAAGTGCTGATGTTTAGCTCCTTTAGAGATTCATATTCAATTGACCCTGAGCAGTGCCCAGGTATAGATACGTTTTCAGAGATCCCTAGGTGATAGGAACATGAGGCGAAGTTTGAGAACCACTGACATCTGTACTAGAACAAACGATCTTTGCATTAATTGAGCATGGTATTCAATTCTGCCTCATTTCTCTCAGCCGAGTGATCTTAGGCATATTGCTTAAATTTGCTGAGCCCAATTCCTCCTCTGTAATACAGGATGGATAGTGTCAGCACCACAAAAGCTTGTTTTGAAGAGTATATAACTTAACCTAACTTGTCTAGTACTTTATAGGATCTGATAGAAGTTTAACCCCAAGTACAACCCTTCTTCATGACTGTCTCTCTCATTTTTCTTCCCTGGTAACATTTAAAAAAAAAAATAAATTTATTTATTTATTTATTTTTGGCTGCGTTGGGTCTTCATTGCTGCGTGCAGACTTTCTCTAGTTGCGGCGAGCGGGGGCTACTCTTTGTTGCGGTGCACGGGCTTTTCCTTGCGGTGGCTTCTCTTGTTGTGGAGCACAGGCTCTAGGCGCACGGGCTTCAGTAATTGTGGCACGTGAGCTCAGTAGTTGTGGCTCACGAGCTCTAGAGCACAGGCTCAATAGTTGTGGTGCACGGGCTTAGTTGCTCCGGGGCATGTGGGATCTTCCAGGACCAGGGCTCGAACCCGTGTCCCCTGCATTGGCAGGCAGGTTCTTAACCACTGTACCACCAGGGAAGTCCCCCTGGTAATATTGTTTTAACCATTAGTGTATTTTCTTTTGTTCTCTTAAAATGTAAATGTATTTCCACAGCAGCACTTTATATCCTGCTATTGTTGATAATAGCCATGAAAAAGCAGTGGTTCAAAAATCATGAAATGGGATCTTGTGTCAGCTGTGCTTCCCTCACTTTGTTCTTAATATCTTTATATTAGATGCCTGATAACTAACCTCATCCTTGATACACTTCCAGGCCTTTCCTGTTCATTTTGGAACTATATTTGACATTTATACCCTCTTCTAACCCTTTGAAAATCCCTGGTTTCAATCTTGTTATGCCCGTAGGTGGTGATGGTGATGATTATGTTGAGGATAACTGTGATGTTGTTTCCACTACCCCTGACTGCAATCACAATATGAAAAGGAATCCATTTGTATCGCCTAAGTGGGAGAACATGAGCTAAACAAGCACCCTTTTCTATCAGCTGAGATATGTGTTATGGATATTTTCAAATTCTTCTTTTTGATTGAATCAAGAGCTAATGCCTAGAGCCAGCCTAAAATCTATTTTCTCAGCTATTTGTGGCAGCTCATGAGATAGATAATTTTCTAATGAGATTGTTCTGAGTTCATGAAAAAAGTCACTGATAAGCTATTGACATCGAACAAATTATTTTGAAAATGCCATTTTAATTTTTGTTTTCAGCTCTGTCTGAAACAAAGAATACTTATTCTGTTGAAATTTTAATTGAAAATGTTCCTAGGCTGTAATCAATGTGGATATAATGCCATCTCATTACATAAAAAATGAAATACTAGATGTAAAGTCCAAATTTATAGGGAGAGGAAGATATAATCAATATTTTATTCACATACTGGCGTTTTATTTTGTTGTTACAGATAATGTACTATTCAGAAGTATTTTAATCCATAAAGGACCATCTCAAATCCATTTGTGAAGTGTTCGATTCAAAAAGACATAATAATTCAACAGTAATATATACCCCCCCAGACCAAATATCATTAAAAAGATCAATACCACATTTTCAGCATAGAGAATGCAGCATGCTGCACTTGACTCAGCATAACACAATTCTCTTCCATGAAAAGTTGCAGATCAAACAGTTCAGTGACTAGGTAGACTTTAAAACAACTAAATAATAACAAGGAAATGAAGGGGAAAATGTTTCTTTAAAAAGATAGCCAAAGATCTAAAGATGACCATTGTCCTGTTGTGGTTTATAAATGACTGATGAGAAAATAGTATGGACATCCATATTAACCCCAAGCTTAGTTTTGCAGGGAATTTAAAAAAAAAGAGAAGCGAGGAAGGAGATCTTGGAGCAGAGAGCCAAATTCCAAGGTATCCATAAAAGCAGAGGACAGCCATCCACAACGTACCTAGTATCACCCTGCAAAATAAAGAAGACTTGTTAAACTGGGAAGTCATTTTTATTACTTGAAGGAAGGATGCAGATAAGTCAGGGAAACACCAACAAATTGATCATGAATATGATGGAAACATTAGTTACATAAGTACATACATAATGCTCAAGTCTTATCTGGGACAAAGTTTCAACTTCCTTTTCCTATCAATATTATTCCATAGATTTTGGGGGAAACAAAAATGGTTTCCACGTTAGGGCATTCGGATAAGCTAAGTCAATATTGGTAATGAAATAATTTAAGGCAGGTAGCTAGAGGGAGGCTGATAAACTAACAAGTGGCTGTCATGTTAATGCACACTTTCTGATGATGTCATAGGAGCTTGTTGGCTGGCTTTCCCCAGCCGCACTGTCAGGTTCTTGATGTAGAAAGCTTGCTCACGTTCAATGGTCTCTAAGAAGTGCCTTTCACCAGACTTATTTGGCAACTCCTCCTCTAAATCATCTCATACAAAGTTCTGAATTGTTGTATCTGCTCAGAGAGAGTCATTACCTCTGAATTCCTTCCTAAACGTTGCTCTGCCCTGTATCACAACTATAATTCACTTTAAGCCAGCTCAGTATCATAAAGTATGGATTTACACAAAAGCTTAATCATTTGGGGATGTTGCATCTGGTTACTGAGAGGGAGGGTGGGAATGGCCAGAGAAGGTCAGGATTGTAAATCCAGGCAATACACCATGAAATGAATCTGAAGGAAGGTCCCGAACTGGATGCTAATCTGGCAGGCAGGAAAAACAGATAGCATACGTGTACCTTTGGTCCAAACCAAGCCCAAGATCTGGGGCAGGTGACTCATAGAGATTCAAAGGTCGCACAGTTAACCCAGGTACAGTTGGAAGGCAGCCAGCAGGGATCAGAGACTTAGTTTCCAGAAGATAAACGATGGAAGACACAGACTTTAGAGGAACTAGAAGAACATGCAGAGACATGAAAAAGTAGGCAGTAACTAAAACTGAATACTAGCAACATGGAAAACTAGAACCCAGTAGGTTGGGACTTGTGGTACCGTGGGCCATCAGTGAGAATGGCTGGACAGTGACTTGGAGAGCTGTGGGTAACCAGGGCACCTCTGAGTGTCAGGCCTCAGGTCAGGACGATGCTTGCGTCAGAGCAGTTTAATCACTCAATAGCAGATGTTTGAGTAACACAAGGGTGGGAAGTCAGACATGATTACAGGGGCGATCTGTCTACCCTAACACAGAAATTCAAATATGTGGAACTTGGTTTTTTCCAAAGCTGTTCAAATTTTTAGGAACGCATTTATTGAGTAAAGTGTCATACCTTCTTTTCTCCTTTAATATATTCACTCCAAAATTTATTAATTGCATATTGTGACTCAGGTAGCAAACCGTGCACTTGGGATACAGATGACATGATTCCTGCCTTTAGAAGCAAGCAGGTGGATGAACTGATACTTGAAATATCAAGTAGTTAGTTCAACAGGGAGATAAGCCTAGGGTAGTATAGGGTACAATTTGGGAAGAGGAAGCTAGATGAGGCTTCCTGCAGTGGGACAGCAACAATCTGAAGTGTAATGGGTGAGTATCATTTATTCGGGCACCTGGGCAGGGTGAGGGGCAATGTAAAATGGGGAAGAGGTCATTCCAGCCAGAAGGACTGCAAGGCCAATAGAGGAGGTGAGAGATGGTAAGCAGTTAGGCAAGAACTGCCAAGAAGTGGAAGACAATGAGATTAGAAAGATGAGCAAGGGTTGGATCCAGGAGGGCCTTGTGTACCAGGATAAGGAATCTTAGTGTCATTCTATTTATTTATTTATATTCCTTACAGTTTTATTGAGATATAATTGACACACAGCACTGTATAAGTTTAAGGTGTACAGCATAATGACTTGACTTACATACATCATGAAATGATTACACAATAATTTTAGTGAACGAACATCCATCATCTCATATAAATACAAAATAAATAAATAGAAATTTTTTTTTCCCTTGTGATGAGAACTCAGGATTTACTCTCTTAATTTCCCTGTCACATGAGTCTGTATTAAGCAATCTGGCTGGTACTATTCTCATGTTTAGCTTCCCCTTCCAGATATTTTTTCCCTTCTCTGAAATCATGGTCCTTTATAGCATTATTTCAGATAGACAGAATTTTTTTTTTTTGTACGTGGGCCTCTCGCTGTTGTGGCCTCTCCCGTTGCGGAGCACAGACTCCGGACGCGCAGGCTCAGCGGCCACGGCTCACGGGCCCAGCCGCTCCGCGGCACGTGGGATCTTCCCGGACCGGGGCACGAACCCGCGTCCCCTGCATCGGCAGGCGGACTCTCAACCACTGCGCCACCAGGGAAGCCCCCTCACTGAATTTCTTAAAGATATTTCTTAAAGATCCCCCTCATGCCCAATCCATGCATCCTGTTGCTCTAGTGAAGGTATCCTCTGGGCCCTCCCAGGAAACATAGACGTGGATTGGGTTCTTACCTAATAAATCCACTTGAATATTCCAACCTCCCTGAATCTTCTGGCCTCTTTCTTAGTACTATGCTAAGGAAGTTCTGGCATGTCTACCTCATTTATTATGGACCCATCATGTTTAAACTTCAAGAAAGCATCCCAGCAATGTATTGGGACTGGTTCCTCTTTTCCATAAATTCTCCTTTGTTTGGTTTTATATTTCTTCCCTTGGACCAACACCCTCAAGATCCACTCCTACATATGTTCTCCCAGTTCCTATGGTACAGATTAGCCAGGTTCTGTGGTTCCTTCAAGTGTAAGGTATTTCCTCCCAGAGTATGACCTCTCTATGCCTATATCAGCTGTGCTAAGATCTGACCCGGCGACTGGCCTGGGGGTAGTGAAGGACTTGGGGTTGGCTCTTGGGGAGGACATGTCTTGAGGAGGTGTCAACTTCTAAGGCACCTGCATCAAGCGAAGGCCTTTCAGAGTGTCCAGCCTGCTCTCCTCTTCTTTTGCCTTCATGGGAAGGTTAGGGGAATATGAGAGTTGAAGATTCTCAGGCTCATCCAGGAAATATTCCCATCCCAGGTCTCAGAATTCCCCTCTTTCTTATAAGAGAGATATGGTTTGGCATGGGTGACTCTTAAGTCTGTACATTTAGTTTCCTTTGCAATCTTGCTAGTGTTACTGTTGGATTCTGTGCCTGATATTCAACACAATTTGTCCAGCAGCTGCAAGAGACAAGGCTCCTTCACAGCTTCTATTTGGCTCCCTGGATTTCACAGCTTACGTATGTTGACAGTTTAATACCCCAAGCTTATCGTTTAACATTTTCAAAGAGAACCAATACAAGGAAGTATTATCAAGTTGGCTACTACCATGGGAAAGTTAACAAAAGCCAACCTGCTCTACAATCCTATAAGTATCATTGCCTCTGTGCCATTCAAGTGCTATAGCTGCAGCATAACCCAATACCTCACATCCAACTATATCTTATCTGAATAAACCACAGTTAAAAACAACAATACCTACTAATTGTGCTGCTACTGCATGCCATGGGTTATTACCAGCCATTTACTATAAGTAATGGGGTCCTTAATGCCATCTGATTCGTAAGTGATCCACCCTATGAAATGCAACTTAGGATCATCTTTCCTGGGGAAGAAAAGGAGAAACAATTATCCATAGGCTCCCACTCCCCATTTGTCAAAGGTTCACCTCCTGGGACAAATCACCTGCACTTCTGGGTTGTATATGGCTTGGCCTGGAACAGGTTCCTGTGGTGTCTCACTCTGTGGTGTCAACAGAGACATCCCAGGGTGGAAGGAAAGGTATTCCTGGCACAGGACTGATGAAGAGCACTGTCAGGCTGCACCTGCAAAAGTAGTTCAGAACCCATGCAGTACCGGTTGTCAGGGCTGTGGCTGGACTGAGAGACAGTGAAGCTGAGGAGATCTGAAATGGTGTGTAAGCTGTCCCCCTAGTACTAAGATACTACATGTAGCCACTCACCGTTTTTAGGAAAAAAATGTAAACCCACTTAAATCCCAATTCACAAGTTGAAAACTAATACGTTAGGTATTGTGCTTAGTAATGTAAACTGAGTATACCATTAGTAAAACCATATCATTATAGAGCTAGAGAAATAGCGAATTAGACTCATCTGGCTCTGTGTGTGTCTGTGTGTGCAATTTTTGATGAATATTGTTTTTAGGAGAACTTAAAGTTGGAAACCTGTCAGGAGGGATCTGAAGGTCTGACATTTTCTCCACTCGTTAGGCGAATGAATGTGCAAAGGAATCGGCCTGGGCTTGGTGCGGAGCTACCTGGACTAGATTTCTGAGAAATCTAATGTCAGCCAGAGAAGCGCCCCAACTGAGGAACTTAAGGATGAACCAAAGCTTCAGAGCAAAAGCATGTCAGCTAAGCTTGTACCAAGATGCGTGGTGGAGTACATACACATTAGTCTTCCATGGCCTACTATAAGGGACCTTGAACTTTTTGTTTGCACATCAGTTAAAATAATACTGAAAAATCTTTTTATTTCTTCCACATTAGGTTAACAGCTAAAATAGTTTACTCTAAGTTTAAGTTGTTGAAGATAATGTAATTTCTGGCCAATTATAAGTATTAGCCCTACAACAAACTGTCAAATAATTTAAAAAAATTTCCAGTGGAATCTTGAAACAATAGCAATTCAATAGCCACAATACCTCATTTAAATATGGGAACAAGATTATTTTAATAATCAGAAAGTTTATATATATACCATTCCTTTTCTCCTTGAATTTCCTTTCAACTCCCTCCACAAATTTTTAATCTAATGGAATTTTTTTATGCTTGGATGTCTTATGTTGATTACACATTTTGTAAAAATTAAGTATATGAATTGAAATCTGAAATTAACCTGTTTTCTATAAGTCTCTAATAGATCTAACTTTATTACTGTTGTTATGACACAAAGCAACATGCTTTGCAAATTTTTATAGTTATATAATTATATCTATAAACATAGAAGTAAACTTGATATGAGAAAGGCTCATGCATTCATATACAGGTCTATGGGGCTGCAAGGGTAAGACCCGCTGGCCACCAGTGCCAGGCCATCTAGATGAGTCCCCTGGGAGGCAGTTTCAAAAACCACGGCGCCAGGAGCAGAACCCGGACCCGCAGATGCACGTGATAGGGCATTTCCGGAGACGCAGACGCTCAGACCGCGGAGAGGAAGAGCGCGAACATGGCGGCGCCCTCCGGTCTCTGCTTCTGGAACGCTCCCCAGCAGGCCGCCAAATGAGTGTCAACTCAGACGCTTGCCCCTTGGGTGAAGCTCCCAGACAAGCTGAGCGTGTCCCACACACAGTCCCGGAGCAGCCCGGTCGTCGGCGGGAACCGTGGGGCGGGTGAGTCCGGGCTGGAGTCGTGTGCGTTTTCTAAGCTAGGTATTTCAGGGGCTTGTCTCTCAGGTGTCTCTCAGGTCTTAAAGGCTGAAGATGCCCCATGTGGGGTTCAGGCCCTCGTCTCCTCGGGGAGAAGCTCCCATTTTGTGTTCCCTCCTGACGGTGGGGCGCTGTGCTGGGAGGGGGTGGGGTTTATGGTGAGATTGTGTCCCAGCCTCTCCTTCCGTGTTTGATGTGGACCTTCTCGTTTGTCAGGCAGGTAGAAGTTGCTTAGACTGTTTAGCTTTTCTGCTTTTTTTTTTTTTGTGTGTGTTATGCGGGCCTCCCTCTGCTGCGGCCTCCCCCGTTGCAGAGCACAGGCTCCGGACGCGCAGGCTCAGCGGCCATGGCCCACGGGCCCAGCCGCTCCGCGGCATGTGGGATCCTCCCAGACCGGGGCGCGAACCCGATTCCCCTGCATTGGCAGGCGGACTCGCAACCACCGCGCCACCAGGGAAGCCCCTGTTTAGCTTTTTTTGCAGAGGCAGTTGTTCCATACGTAGCTGTAGGTTTGGTGTGTTTGTGGAAGGAGGTGAGTTCGGGAACCTGTTAACGACGTCATCTTAAACTGGAACCCCCGAAAAAGGTTCATGATAAAATACCTTAGCTTATCATCTGCATCTGAATATTACTGATTATGGGAATGAGACGGGGTTCAATGGAATAAAACAGCCAAAAAGTGGAAAATACTAGGTATACAAAAGGTATATTAATGATAACTTATTCTCATTAATCTAAATCTACCAGATATGTAATAAGAATAAATAAGCAAACACAGAAGCGATTGACGGAGGATAGCTGTCAGAAATCTTGGTGCCCAAGTGAAAAATGAATATGGATTTTCACGTATATAGTTGTGAAAGGGAAGGTCCAGCAAGATCTCTCTACTTTGGTTGTATTCTCAGAACAAAGCTGAGGATTGGGAAAATCATTGCTTTAAAGTTACCCGTGCTTGCTTAGCCTTGGAACATTTTTGTATGACTCAAGGGTACTTGCACCCCCATTCAAAGACCCCTAGTTATTTGCCATGTTTTACGAACATTATGAATTCCATCCTGATCCAATAGAACAAAAGCCATGAGAATAATAGAGTGTGTGCATAAGCAGGGATGTGTATTTACGCTGGAAATAAAAGTAGAAATCAAGGTAGAGATGATTTTTTTTAAAAGTGAGAAAATAAGAAAGTTGGTGTCTGCATGCAGGGTAGGAATGATTCTGAAAGAAGAATGGGCAAATCAAACAAATGTGAGAAGTATTGATTGTATCCTACCAGCAATATCAGAAAAAGGGATGATGAAAACGTATTTACTGAATGAAAAAAAAAGAATAACCAGAAAAGAAAACTGACCTTTTAAGCATGTGGCTAGAGGATTCCTGTCACCACTGCAGGTCAATGATCAGATTATGATTCAGAAGAAGACATGCAGGTTTTGGGCAATTTAAAGCCTAAGCTTGGTGGCAGTGTTTCGATGACCTCTTTCTCAATAGATTTCAGGCCTGGTAGCATCTGGACAATATCAAAGCGTGGGACAAGGCAGCCTGCGCAGGCACCTACAGACTCACAGGCATCACCAGAAAGGATGCTGCAGGCCTCAGCAGACTTTCAAAGTGACTGTGAGTGGCTACCCCTACTAACAGTGTAGGTTTCTCTGGGTCGTACTCATGCTGTCTCCAGATTCACTAAAGATTTATTATACTTTACATCCTGGTTTTCTATATTGTAGGGGAATCAAGAATGGGACTGTATTCCCACTTTCAGCAAATCGGCATAAAGAAAGCATAGCAGCCCAGAGGAGACAGCTGGAGGGTAGCAGGGCCTGACAGGTGGGGCTCTGAAGCTGCAGTGTTATCTTTTAATTAAGAAATCAGGTAGACATTTTAAGCTCCTGTATGTGGGTGTATTTGGTTTTGTCTTAATCTTTATAGATGATGTTAAAGATAATAATTACCTTTTTCTCACTTAGAGTCCTTGGAGCTCTCTCCATTCTTTGTGCTTATTTACGCTAGGCACAATTCAGATAACACTCATTTAAAAAGTTTCTAACATGTCAATCATATATCCATTTATTCATCTATTCAAGATATATTTATTGTGCAAATGCTGTGTACTTGGCATTGGAAATAAAGTTGTGGATCAGGTGGTAATTATCCTTGAGCTCATGAAGTTTAGAGCATCATAGGGCAATAGATATTAAAAAATAGCCTAATAACTATTTATAATTGTATTAAGAATTTTGAAGAATAACTTTAAGGCACTACGTAAGTGTACGAGTTGTCACCTAAGTTGTAATTTCCTTGAAGTCAGGGACCATTTCCTTTACTTCTTTTGGGTTTCTCTGTAGCTCCTAACGTAGATCATAATATAGAGTATTAGATGCTCAATAAATATTTCATTGATTACCACCTCTGTATTTGAGGCTGAAATGATTAATGTCAAATCAAATATTTTTACTTCCTCACTGAACAACGTGAAGGCTGTACTGTAATTTCAATCTGTAATTTGTATCTGAAGCCACTGTTTGCAAAACTCACCGAAGTTGTGACCCTTCTCCTAGACCTGTGCTCAGGCCAGAGGCTATGTTTAAATAAGGTCAGCTGAATTCTTGATCTCTGAATCCTGTTGATTGGTTACTGGGTCTCAGTTCATAGCTCTGTTTTTGTTCAGTGGGCCTCCGTAGAGTTTGAAAGCAGTTCTTTGACTTGCCCTTCGTGTAGTTGCCCCTCTCCTACCTGCCGGGTGGCCGCTGCTCCAGCATCCTGCCACAAATCTAACATGGTGGCTCAGGGTGCTCAAGGTGGCCTCAGCAGCTTGACTGTGTTTCAGGATTTACAGTGAAGGTTAAATGGGCTGGTAGGTAATGCTGTTGGAACCCAAGGAGTTTCATGTTAGTATTATGCCACTGCAGTATGCTTGCTGATTGGGCAGGAGCTTCAATCCACTTGATGGTTAACAACAAAATAGCAAATCAAATCAGGGCCAAAATGTCTTTTAAGGGATTGTCTAACAGACAGGCAGTTTTTGTTTGTTTTTTTAGCAAGTAGCTGTCCGTGTACTCTAACATGGTAATAACTTTGAACACTAAGGCATCACTTGTTTTTCCTGGAGTAGCTGATATATTGGTTTGGCCAAAAAGTTTGTTCGGGTTTTTCCATAACATTTTATGGAATATTAACTCAGTCATTTTCAAAATTATTCTTAGTCCATAGCAGTGGGTCTGTGGTTATGTGCAGAGATCCTTGAATGTGTATTTCAAAGGGACCTAAGAGTAAAAATTGCCTTTTTTATGATCTCACGGAACATGTTTTTGTACCCCTTGAATTTTCATGCATGTCATTTTCTGCTGCAGTATAACAAGACGGGTGAGAACAACTTCAACTGTGTCTCTTTAGTGTATATCACCTTGCTCTAGGACTGAAAACGTATTCTGTTGGGGGTATAAATAAGTAAACACATGGCGACTGCTGAATATATGATGCCATTTAAGATGGGATTTTCTCAGAAGACTCAGGAGAATTTTGACAGTGGATCCTGAATTCCTTCATTGAGTATGAAAGTGAAGAAAATTAAAAAAAAAGAAAAAAAAAAAGATTAGAGCTACAATCTCACCAAGTGCCAGTTCATTACATGAGCAGAGAAAAGTAGTAGGTCATATGTTCCGTTTACTGCTCTGGTATAGAAAACCTTAACCTTAGGAAGTAGAATGTACAATTTTAGAGAACTGTTCTGGGCAGCCAGTAGCTAAAAACATGTTTTAACCTATGGATCTTTATCAGTAGATAATTTGCTCATCAAAAATTTTAAAATTGATTCTCTTGGGTTTTACAAGTAAAGAATCACACTACATGCAAATAATAATGGTGATTCTGCCTCTGCTTCTTTTAAATGTATAATTTATTTTATTAGTTTTGGTCAGACTTTTAAAACAGTGATAAATAATTGTGCCTTCAGGCACACTTGTCAATGGAAATTCCTCTTGTGTTTTGACAGTAGGTATGACATTGACCATTGGTTGTTGAATCAAGAACATTTTTTTCTATTTTATTAATATATTTTAAAATTATCAAGAATGAATGTTTAATTTTTTCCAAATGCTAGTTCAGCATCTATTGAGATGGTTGCTTTAATTCCCTTAGTTATTGATGTGATCAGTTACATTAAAGATTTTTCTTTTATGTATTAAAGAACCATTCTATCGTTCTTGGAATGTTTCCTAACTGGCCATGACCATGGTGTCTTTTTTTTAATGTTTACATTACATTAAAGGTTTGTATTTGCTAATATTTTATTTATAAATTTTATACTAATCTTTATAAGCTAGATGTGTTTGTAGTTTCTTTTATCTGCTTTGTCAGATTTGTCCGTAAGGATTATTTTAGATTGTAAAATTAATTACAATGTGTTTCATTTTTTTCTATACCTTTTAACAGCTTATCAAAGGAATTATCTGTTACTTCAAAGAAGAGAAACATTTTCCCATCAACTGTGTAGGCCATGCATTATTTTTTGAAGGAATGTCTTTGATGACTTTTCCCAATTTATTCCATGGTTATCAATCTTTTACTTTTTCCAAATGAAAACAATTTTGTCATTTTTTGTAGCTTGCCCTTTTTTCTAATTTCATAAAATGTATCTGTGTTTTTTTCCTCTCATCTCTCTGTTTTTAAACTGTATTTTTCCTAGTTGGTTTATTTTATTGTTCTTTTAAAATAGCTTTTGAATTTATTTATGAATTCCAATTTACCTCTGTTTCACTATTTCTTAGTTTTTTGATTTGTATTTTATTCCTCATTTCTGCTGGTTTTCTTGAAGTTTGTTCTGTTTTACTCTTTCTAACTTAAGTACTTTGTCCATTTATTTTATTTTTTAGAAATTAATTATAAAATCTTTGAAGTAACTTTGACTATACAGCAGTATTGCCCAAGTTTTTATATGTAGTGGTCTTATTTTTGTTATTTTCCAAATGGTCTGAAGTTGTAATGTTGGTTTCTTTTTCTATCCAAAGGGTATTTAAGAGTAATTTTCCTCTTCTAATTTCCAAATGGTACTTAAATAAAAAAAATTATTATAAACTACTTTGTGGTGAGAAAATTAAACTTATATAATTCTTGTCTTTTGAATTAAATGAGTGTATTGTTTTTGTTTTTCTTTTTGGCAGCTGAGTAGAATATCTGGTGGTGGGGAGGGTAAAACGGCATAGTTACTCCTTTTTTCACAGAGTAGAATAGAGAAGGTAGAAAGTAACATCTGCCTTGTTCCTTAGTTGTAACTCCTTGGATCTTTGAGTCTGGCAACATATGGGCAGAAATAACAAAGGTCTTCCTACCTTCTCATTTTTGGTGATTTCTGTTCCATGATGTCAAGTTGGAATGTGCCGTGAGTAGAATTCTGTGTAGGTTTATCTTAATCTAATTTTCTCTGTTTTGTGATCACCTGTTACTCTTAAGTTACCAGGTTGACTGTTTGTTTTCTTTTTAAAATCATTTTTATTATTTTTTAAAAAAATTGTTTGAATTTTGGTGTGTTTGTCCAGTGTGTTAAGAATTACTATGTAGAGGCCGATATGAACCCAAACTTCTGTTTCTAACAACTTTGACCTTCTTAAAATTATTGTTTATCTTCTATTTTATTAATCTCAAAACATACAGAAAGGCAAGAATAAATAGATTAATATCATCCATAATTCAAACATCCTTAGATCACCAAAGTATTAATATTTTGGTGAATAGTTTCCTGTTTTTTCTGTTAATTTTTAATACAGTTGAGCATACATTAAGCTTTCTACTTCTTTAAACCCTTAAGGTAATTCACTTGAAGGAAAAATACGATCTAGGAAGGGTGGATCTAAATAATTCACCCACTTTCAGTAGGAAGGCAAAACTATTTCTTCTCACCAGATGTCTGCAGCAAATCCTGAATCACCACAGAGAGCAGTGAACACAAGGTGGGAGGGGCGTCAAGGGACAGTGAACATGCACACAAACCATCCAAATTAAAACTCACTAATAAGACTAAGAACAGCTGGTATCTGTATAGATAATATTGTATAGGAGGTGAAGCCAGGGATTATGCATGTTATGTCTTTTCTGTTGATTACATAGTAAAGATTAATAAAATGCCTAATATTCAAGAAATCCTAGTCTCCTCAACAATTCATGTTAGTAAAGATAAGCCTTTTTGAAAGAAATGAATTTTGAGCAGTTTGAAGAAAGAATAAAATAACTTGCTCAAAGAATAATCTGAATATATTTTGCATGATTGAGAATCTTGGAAGAACGTAGAGATATGAGGAGAAATGCACAGTCAAGCGTAGGTGTCTATTTTTACAGAGGCAAAAGGAATATTAGTGTGGAGATGGCAAGCAGAAAATAAAATTCAGCTGGACTAATTGGAAGACTAGTATTTATGAGATGGGACTCCTGTGTTTGTGGGGGAGAATATGATGCAATTTAGAAAAGATCAGAACATGGTCATTCTTGAAAAAATTTTCCTATGAAGATGGATAGAAAGATAAGGATTAATGCTGGATAGAAAGAGTGCTTGTTAGGGAAGGTTAGCTACATTATTGCCCCAAATTTACAGTATTACGCAACACCAATTTTGCATCAGTGCTTTGGCCAAACGCCAGGAGAACACCCAACAGAAAAGCTACTAAATCTGTGGAGCCAGTAAACAATTGGTTTCTGAAGAAACACATTTTGAAGATATTTTATATTCATAGACATTGGAATTTGCCTCTGTGGTTGATAAAACACTTTAAACAGTAATGTGAAACCACTTGCATCTACTAATTGCTTACTTATTCAATTGTCTTTTTTTTTTTGACCTGTGCAGTAGCAGGGAATAAAGAGAAGCTGGTAATGACTGCATAATTGCGGACCTATGAAGCTCAGGCTTAGATCTTTGCTGTGCCCCTAATTTACTGGTTGACCTGGGTCAAATTACTCCATCTCTTAGTATCAATTTCCATAGAAATAAAACAAGAGATTTGAATTCTTAGCTCTTTATGTTCCATTTCAATGTTGAAGTTCTAGAATTCTGTGAGTCAGATTCCTGTCAGTGCTGTTAGGTGATAATAATTTCAGCCCTTTAAGTCCAAACTCATATATATATATATATATATATATATATATATGCAGATATATATTCTTTTACAAAACACCTTTGAAATCTTATAATGATAACAAATATTTATTACTTAGTGTTTGCTAGGCACTGTACAAGCATTCTCTAATGCAAAGAGGCATGAAGTATAGTGGTTATGGAGTGAAGTCTGTAAAGTTCAAGCTCTCCCCTCCACCACTTCTAGCCAGGTGGTTTTAGTTAGGTGCTTTTGAAACTTGAACATGCATAGGAATCATCTGTCAATCTTATTGAAAGGTAGATTTTGAATCAGTAACCTGAGGTGGGGCTTGAAATTTGGCATTTCTAACAAGCTCCCAAACGATGCTGATGCTTCTGGTCCTTGGAGCGTATTTCTGTGCCTCAGTATCCTTTTCTACAAAATAAGGATAATGATAGTATTTATCTACCTCATACAGTTGCTATAGGGATTAAGTGAATTTATACTACCAAAGTACTTTAATAGTGCCTGGTATGTAGTAGCACTTAGCAGCTGTTGGCTGTTATTATTATCAACCTTCAAATCAGCCCCACAGGATAGGTGCTATTGTTGTTCATTTTTCTAGGGAGAAAACTGAAGGTAGAGAAGTTAAGTGACTCATTCAAGGTCACATTATTAGTCACAGAGCACAGGGCCTTGACTGTGGTAGTTTTTCATGATTTATGTAGGAAGTAGCTGCATAGACTTTTTTGTTGATTTTTTTCATAAATGACTGCAAGAACCCAAGTTTTAAGCCAGTAAGTCCCACTGAAGCAAAAAAGTCACCACAGCTTTACTTAATAGCTTTCTACAGCGTCTCTTTATTCTCAGGAATTCCTTTCTGAAGGTTGAAAAGCATGCTTCATGCAACACTTTCAGTCATGCCTTCAGTGCACACAGAGATGGTCTACAGTTTCCATCTTCTCGTATTGAAAGTTTCTGCTCCTCTTCAAATCATTTGCTTCTTCACTCTTTTTCAGCATAATTTCTATATCTTTCCATTTACATTAGTTTTGTCATACCGGGGATGGAAAAAAAGAAATAAATGACTAGGTTCATTACCTAGGTGACAGTATTTTCAAAATAATACCATAGACTTCCTGTCAAGAATGTATGTGTTATGAAATGATTCTCCAGGGGTGGTGGCTAGGCTGTACCCTTGTGACCTCTGGGTACCTCTGTGGGAGTCCAGGTCAAGAGGAACTGTCTTGTGACTGACTTGTCAGTGTGAGAAATAAGTTTACAACCTGGGCTTTAGATGAAATTTTGTTAAAGTGTATGGTTTGTACACTTATCATCTGGTAGCTCCTTTCTGAATTCAAAAGAACTTAAAAGGAGTGTGGCTGACAGTCAGCAAACTAAGATGCTGATGGCTACTTGAATCAACCCTGGCTCAATATTTTTGCTCTTTTATGGAAAAAGCAATGACCCAAGACATTTTTAGAGGCACTGATAGAAGAAAAGGGAATTGATGTTTCTCATTCCTAAAAATATTGTTTACATTTTTAATTGAATTTGGGTTGAAAAGCAAATAAAAAATATTGCATTAAAATATGAAGTTGAAGAAAATACCATATTTTTTCCACTCTTAGAGTTTGTTCCCAGAGATAATTTGATAGGGCTCATTGTCTTTCTGCTCTGGTGCACCAAAGCTATTGCTCCTTTCATCTAATTAGTTTTGTTGTCCAAGTTTTCACCTGAGCATTTACAAAGTCAGTGTCTGGCAATCAATAGATTATAGAAGTTTGGGGACTTGTTATATCTGGAGAGCAAGGATGTGAAAATGCAGCATGTCAGAACTTATTTAAATTAGGTAACAGAAGGGAAATTAGATCTCCCAAAATAGTAGCACTGGGCAGACCATACCAGTAATTTAAGGGGAGGTGACCAAATTTGAGAAGTGCGGACTTGCTATAAATCTCAGCACCTTTACTACACGTTTCATTTCCTCATACGTTCTTAAAAAAGCATGTTAAGAATGCGTGCTGTTGGTTGTATCTTTGGACTGTAAAGAGTAGTTTTTCATAATTTCTACTCCTGGTACAATACAGTTGCTCACATTTGCTCATTTATACATCCATCCATTCATTCCATACAGATGCATTGAGATCATACTGTGAACCAGCCTTGCCGATGGATTGAATATGGAGAGTCTGAGAAAGGGAAAAATCAAAGAGTAACCTTAGGTTTTTGGCTGGATAAATGGAGTAGTAATGGGATAGTCTCTCATTTACTGGGAGACTGGAGAAGGAGATATTTTAGAGGCTGTAGAGTAGGAGTCCCGAGTTGGGTTTTGGGGATACTAAGAAGTGTCCTGTAGGTGATTGGATATGCACATTTAGAGTGTGAGTGATCAGGGATGGTGATTTGGGAGTCATCATCATATAGACAGAATATAAAGCTATTGGACTAGATTAAGCACCTGGGGAGTAGGTGTAGTCTTAGACAAGAAGGTCTAGACCTGAGATATGGTCACCCCACCACATTCTCTTTAGCAGAGAAGGAGGATTCTATGAAGTAGATGGAAAAGGAGCAGCCTGTGAAGCAGGAGGTAAAGTCTTAAAGTGTGTTGTCCTGGAAGCCAAGAAAAGAAAGTGTTTCATGAGGGACGTGATTAACTGTGCTTGATGCTGCTGAGAGTTAGGAGATGGGGACCAAGCATTGACGATTGGGCTTGGCGATGTGAGTGAGCTTGGTGGAATGCTGAGTTAACATCTGATTAGAGGGATTGAGAACCTGAAGACAGCTAGCACACGCATCTCTTTTTAGGAGTTTTTCTATAAATAAGAATAGAAAAATGGACCAGCTGCTGGAGGGAGATTGTGGGGTCAAAGAGGGTATTTTTAAGATGGACATATTACAACATAGTTGTATAGTAAAGAGAAAACTGGTGTCGCAATCAGAAGAGAGAATAATTGTAGAAGCAAAGTCTTTGAGTAGGGGTAAGGAAATGGAATCAAGATAATTAAAGAAGGGGTTAGGGGCTTCTCTGGTGGTGCAGTGGTTAAGAATCCGCCTGCCAACGCAGGGGACACAGGTTCAAACCCTGGTCTGGGAAGATCCCACATGCCGCAGAGCAACTAAGCCCATGCACCACAACTACTGAGCCTGTACTCTAGAGCCCGCAAGCCACAACTACTGAAGCCCACGTGCCACAACTACTGAAGCCCGCACTCCTAGAGCCCGTGCTCCACAACAAGAGAAGCCACCGCAATGAGAAGCCTGTGCGCTGCAACGAAGAGTAGCCCCTGCTCACCGCAACTAGAGAAAGCCTG
The DNA here is from genome assembly GCF_002837175.3 of Physeter macrocephalus. Classification (NCBI taxonomy): domain Eukaryota; kingdom Metazoa; phylum Chordata; class Mammalia; order Artiodactyla; family Physeteridae; genus Physeter; species Physeter macrocephalus. The sequence goes on along the minus strand of NC_041221.1, from coordinate 49,992,670 downwards.
CGCACAACAGTGAAGACCCAACGCAGCCCAAAATTAATTAATTAATTAAAAAAAAAAAAAGAAGGGGTTAGCTTTAGATAGGATTAGGAACAGTTCATCCATGTGACGGGGGAAGGGAGAGGGTATGGGTACAGATGGAGATAGGCTGGTAAACTTGGTATAGGAAGGGTATGGAAATTATTTCCTAAATGATTCTATTTTATTAGGAAAACAAGAGGCAAGAATTTCAGCTAAGAGTAAGGATGGAGCTAGTATGGAAATTTGGGGAGAGAAGAGAGATATGAAAAGAGATGTTTGTGGACTGCGTAAGTCAGAGGAATGTAGAAGGTTGCTGGGCAGTATTTTTGAGATTTGAGGTCATATTTGAAAGACTAGTCAGCATAGTTCTGTGTTTTTCTCTAGCCACATTCAGCTGCTCAGTTGCAGATGTGCAGTAGGTATTGAGTTAGGTTTTAGCAGGTTTGTCTTTTTTTTTTTGGCTGTACCATGTGGCGTGTCGAACTTCCCTGACCAGGGATTGAACCCGTGCGCCCTGCAGTGGAAGCGCAGAGTCTTAACCACTGGGTCACCAGGGAAGTCCAGATTTTAGCAGTGTTAAGCTTTGTCAGATAAGTATGAAGGAAGCCAACTAGGTGAGGATGTATGCAGGGAGTGATTAAAATGATGGATCTTGGATCTACATTTGGTAAGCAGTGAAGGAGGGACTTGAGAAGGGTAGGTGGTAGGACCAATGGATTGGATGTCCCAATAGAGCCAAGGGAGTTTTGGAGTGAGTATTTTGGAGTGAGTATGAAGAGTGAGCTGGAAAGATAGAAGTTAGACATTAGAGATTGATATGCTGGAAATTGAGATTATGGATCTCAGTAATGACAAAATCTAGGGTATAAACACTGAAGTGTGTGCTTGAGGTAAGGTTGAGGGCAAGGTCAATTGTCAGGAATAGGTCAAGAACCTGACATGTCATAGTATTCCATAGTATTAAGTGGGTCAGTTATTTGAATATTATGATCACCAGTAACTCACAGGAAATGTGATGGAAGACACAATCCAGGGGTGCAACTTTTCAAGGAATGAGAGGTTATGACTAGGAGGATGGTAGATAATTGACAGGGAGGGATGGCAGCTGCGAAATCTATTTTTATAGTCATAACTTTAAAGGGAGATCAAACAGCATAATTACGTATGTATTTTACTCTGGCAAATTCGGTTTGTCAGACAGAGATCTACAGTAGGCAGATTGATGGGTTTTATCAGAGTTGGAGCTTTTGCCATATAGTTGTGCTAAAACAAAAGGGGAGAAAGTGAAAGGTGTTTCCAAGGCAGTCATTCTAGTTAAGGACTAATGGAATTCAAACTGGGCAGGAAGAGAGGGAAGACATGAGAAGAGTGATCAAGAGAGAAAGTAGGATGATAGTGGGTTGGAAGCCTCGGTAAATGGAAGCGAAGAATTGCTGCAGAATGTGTACAGAGTGACGGAGCTGAAAGTTTAGAACATGGTGTTCAAAGAGTGGGAAGTTTGAGGCTATTTTGAAGGTGGTACAGTTAATGGTGATGACAAGATAGAATGGGTGACTGGGCTTGTTGGAAGCAATCTTTGGACTTGAGGGCGTGGAGGAACTGAGACACCAGCGTGTTGATGCCATTACTGGAATTATTTTCTGACAGGAGTAGGGGCAGAAAGGAGCTTGTGTAACAGCTGATAAAAATTAATCAATAAGTGATGCAGAGTGACCAGGATTTGTAGATGACAGTAACAAGTAGGGAGAGTGTTAGGCTTGAACTTTAAAAGATCTGAGCTTTTGAGCAGAGAGAGAGAAGAAATGGTTTAGAGGGAGCAATGGGAGCAAGGTGGATAACTACTCCATTTCCAGACTTTGAGGAATGGAAGGGTACGAGAGGAATAAATCTTCCCCTCGGGAGGACTGTAGAGGAGACTCGTGTCACCACAACACAGCCAGGAGAAGGAGGTGTTCAGAGAAGAATGGAATGAGCTGGCTGGAGCTGAATAAGAAAGTACTGCAAACTGGGTGACTTAGAATAACAGAAATTTATTGTCTCATAGTTTTGAAGGCCAGAAGTCTGAAATCAAGACGTTGACAGGGCCATGTTCCTGTTGAAGCCATCAGGGGAAAATCTGTTCCAGGCCTGTCTCCTAGCTTTGGGTAGTTCCTTGCCCGTGGCAACATAAATCCAACATGACGTTCTCCCTGAGCGTGTACCTGTTTCCAAATTTCTCCTTTTTATGAGGATACCAGTCATATTGGGTTAGAAGTCCACCCTACTCCAGTATGACTTAACTAATTATGTTTGTTTTTTTACATTTTATTTTTACATTTTAATTTTGTTTCTTCCAGTTTTATTGAGATATAATTGACATACAGCACTATATAAGTTTAAGGTGTACAGCATAATACTTTGATTTACATATATCATGAAATGATTACCATAATAAGTCTAGTGAAAATCTATCATCTCATATAGATACAAGATTAAATAAACAGAAAACATATATATTTTTCCTTTTGATGAGAACTCTTAGGATTTACTCTTAACAATATTCACATATAACGTATGGCAGAGTTAATTATATTTATGTTGTACATTACATTCCTGGTACTTATTTACCTTATAACTGGAAGTTTGTACCTTTTGACTACTTTGATCCAATTACCCTTCCCCCAACCCCTGCCTCTGGTCACCACAAATGAGATCTCTTTTTCTATGAGTTTGTTTGTTCGTTTTTGAAGTATTGATCTGCAACACCATGTTAGCTCCTGGTGCAGAACATAATGATTCGTTATTTCTATATGTTTCAAAGTGATCACCACAATAAGTCTGGTTACCGTCTGTCACCATACAGAGGTTTTATGTAGTTATTGACTATATTCCCCACACTGTACATTTCATAACCATGACTCATTTATTTTGTAACTGAAAGTTTGTACCTCTTAATCTCCCTCATCTATTTCTCTCATCTTCCACCCCACCCCCAGCAACTACCTGTTTTGTTCTCTGTATCTGTGACTCTGTCTCTGTTTTATTGTGTTTGTTCATTTGTTTTCTTAGATTCCACATGTAAGTGAAATTATATAGTATTTGTTTTTCTCTGACTTATTTCACTTAGTATAATACTCTCTAGGTTCATCCACATTGCTGCAACGGCAAGATTTCATTCTCTTTCATGGCTGAGTAATATTCTTTTTTTATGGCTGAGTAATATTCTGAGCATATACTATATACATATATATATACACACACATATATATGTGTATATATATATACACATATGTGTGTGTGTATATACACATATATATGTATATACACCCACACATGCATACACACAACATCTTATTCTCTTTCATGGCTGAGTAATATTCTTTTTTTATGGCTGAGTAATATTCTGAGCATATACTATATACATATATATATACACACACATATATATGTGTATATATATATATATACACATATGTGTGTGTGTATATACATATATATATGTATATACACACACACATGCATACACACCACATCTTCTTTATCCACTCATATACCGATGGGCACTTAGGTTGCTTCCATATCTTACTATTGTGAATAATGCTACAATGAACATAGGGGTGCATATACCTTTTCAAATTAGAGTTTTGTTTTCCTTGGAAAAATATCCAGAAGTGGAATTGCTGGATTGTATGGTAGTTCTATTTTTAATTTTTTGAGGGACCTCCATACTGTTTTCCTAGTGGCTGTACCAATTTATATTCCTACCAACAGGGCACAAGGCTTCCATTTTCTCCACATCCTTGCCAGTACTTGTTATTTGCTGTGGTTTTTTTTTTTTTTTTTTTTGTGGTATGTGGGCCTCTCGCTGTGCCTCTCCCATCGCGGAGCACAGGCTCCGGACGCGCAGGCTCAGCGGCCATGGCTCACGGGCCCAGCCGCTCCGTGGCATGTGGGATCCTCCCGGACCGGGGCATGAACCCGCGTCCCCTGCATTGGCAGGTGGACCCTCAACCACTGTGCCACCAGGGAAGCCCTGCTGTGTTTTTGATAATAGCCATTCTGACAAATGTGAAGTGATATCTCATTGTGGTTTTGATTGACATTTCCCTGATGATTAGTGATGTTGAGGATGTTTTCATGTGCCTATTTGTCATCTGTATGTCTTCTTTGGAATAATGTCTATTCAAGTTCTCTGCCCATTTTTAAATTGGATTTTTTTTAAAAGTTAAGTTGTATGAGTTCTTTGTGTATTTTACATATTAACCCCTTGTCAGACATATCATTTGCAAATATCTTCTACCATTCAGTAGGCAGTCTTTTTGTATGTTAATAGTTTCCTGTGCAAAAGATTTTGAGTTTAATTAGGTTCCATTTGTTTGTTTTTGCTTTTGTTTCCCTTGCCTGAGGAGAAATATAAAAAAAAAATATTGCTGAGACCAATATCAAAGAGCCTACTGCCTATGTTTTCTTCTAGGAGTTTTATGGTTTCAGGTCTTACACTTAAGTCTTTTTTTTTTTTTTTTTTTTTTT
>NC_041221.1:49956480-49987866 GCF_002837175.3 Physeter macrocephalus | reverse complement strand
AGGCGCAGCGGCCATGGCTCACGGGCCCAGCCGCTCCGCGGCATGTGGGATCCTCCCGGACCGGGGCACGAACCCGTGTCGCCCGCATCGGCAGGCTGACTCTCAACAACTGCGCCACCAGGGAAGCCCAGCCATACTGTTTTGATGACCGTAGCTTTTTAGCATAGTTTAAAATCAGGGCGCATGATGCTTTCAGCTTTGTTCTTCTTTCTCAAGATTGTTTTGGGTATTCAGGGTCTATTGTGTTTCCATACAAATTTTAGAGTTATTTGTTGTAGTTCTGTGAAGAATGACGTTGGAATTTTGATAGGGATTGCACTAAATCTGTAGATGCCTGGGATAGTATAGTCGTTTTGACACTATTAATTCTTCCAATCCATGAGCACAGTGTGTCTTTCCATTTGTTTGTGTCATCTTCAATTTCTTTCATCAGTTTGTAATGACCCTACTTTTAAATTAGGTCACACTCTGAAGTACTGAGGATTAGGAGTTACACATAGGAATTTGGGTGGGTGGGGGCACAGTTCAAGCCATAACAAGAGTGTTTGCTGTTGACAGATAAGGGGAAGGGGTTTAGAGGTAGAGGATGGTTGGGAAGTTGTTCAGAGTCATAAATGTACAGAAGGCTTGGGATGATGGATGATGTGGGAGCTCAGGTTTCTGGTTAACAGGTAATAGGGATGTGATGTATGAGAACTGATGGCCAAGCAGAACAATGTGGGGCCATTGGACAGGTGTTCTCTACTGCAGCTCTCAGCAGGATGGTGGCCAAGGGAGGAGATAAATAGCTCTCAGTGTACTGGTCTCAGGAACAAGAGGAACTCTGAGAATTTCCTTCTCTAGTTCTGAGGTGGTGTGGTGGGCTTAGGAGGGCCTGTCCCACTTGGAACATGAGGCTGGGAATACTTCTCCTTTCAGGGATTGTGTTGTGATGGCCAAGACAGGAGATATGGAGACGTGTCTTTATCATCTGATGGTGTGGTGATGTGGTACTTATTACTCGGGTGACTTTGTGAAGCTACAAGTATTTTGTCAGCTATAGAGTCCAGTATGATGTATGGTATTATGAAGAAAGATTCTTAATATGTTTCAGCAATAGCAAAACTCAGATTTCAAGGGGGCATGCTTATTCTTTTTTTTTTTTTTTTTTTTTTCTGGTACGCGGGCCTCTCACTGTTGTGGCCTCTCCCGTTGCGGAGCGCAGGCTCCGGATGCGCAGGCTCAGCGGCCATGGCTTACGGGCCCAGCCGCTCCATGGCATGTGGGATCTTCCCGGACTGGGGCACGAACCCGAGTTCGTGAGCTGCCTCGGTGATATTTTAGAAAAATACTTTTATTTAATTGATATCGGAAGAACACGAGCTACAGTTTTTTTTTTAGCTGTTACCTATGATATTAGAGGCTTTCACATTGTTACTTCCTAATTTCAAGTACTTTTCATCAGAAAGGAATAAATAGTACCCTGTTTTAATAGATGATGTTTATCTTTTATAAACTGAGCCACAGAGAGATTAAGTGACTTTACTCGAGGTTATACATCTTGTTGGAGGAACACATTTTTGATTCAAACTGAGTCTGATGGACTTTAAAGTCCCCTTTTCTTCAGGGCATTATTTATTCCCTAGAGTAACAAACATGCGGCTTCCTTCAAGTGTATTTGCATTGAAGGAAGATGCTGCCTGGTATAATAAAGGCAGCTCCCTGATGTGGAGGGCTGAGACCTGGCATCATATCTGGTTTTATCATTTAGTAGCCATGTGATTCCCTATCCTCAACTGTAAAATAGGGCTAATAATATCTACCCCAGGATTATGATGATGATGAATAAATTATATGAGAAAGAACTGAGGAAATAGTGCCTGTCATATTATGTGTGTGTTTTATTTATTTATTTTCTTTATTATTATTATTTTTTGGCTGCATTGGGTCTTAGTTGTGGCATGTGGGGACTTCGTGGTGGCATGCGGGCTCTTTGTTGTGGTGCGTGGGCTTCTCTCTAGTTGTGGCGCACGGGCTCCAGGGTGCATGGGCTCTGTAGTTGTGGTGTGCGGGGTCCAGAGTGTGTGGGCTCTGTAGTTTGCAGCTCGTGGGCTCTCTACTTGAGGCACGCAAGCTCAGTAGTTGTAGTGCGCAGGCTTATTTGCCCTGCAGCATGTGGGATCTTAGTTCCCTGACCAGGGATCAAGTCTGCCTCCCCTGCATTGGAAGGCGGATTCTTTACCACTGGACCACCAGGGAAGTCCCTGTGTTTTTTAATAATGATTATTTCTTTCTCTTTGCCATTAGTTATTTGGATTCAGAACCAGAATGCCTATTAAACCAGAGGGAAAAAAATTCACAGCAGTTGGTAATGATGGACCAGGGGATAGGTGACGTGGTTGAGAAATTTTTAAGTATATCTCAAACCACATAAAGGCCAAAAGCCCAGATCTAAAATTTGGCTTTAGTTTTTGAGTTAGAATACATTATTATTATTCCACGGAGGGGAAAAAAGTCTCTAGTAAAAAGGAGTAGATTTTGACCTTTCCCAGAGATGAGTGCAGTCTCTCCTTTAACAGGTCCAAATTAATCAAACATTACTATGTTCAGCTCTTCAAGTGTGGCTAAGCTATTATTAAGGGTAATTCAGGAACATCAACAATTTCCTCTCAACCTTAAAAGTCAAAGGAATTCCGTTGGAATGTGAGCTTGAGTATAAGACGGAAATGGGAGGACGAGGCTCAGTAAACTTCAGCGCCATGTAATTGAGTCATTCCCTCATTGAGGCCTGTAGTGGAACCTCCTGAATAATACAGACTGGAGATCGCTCCTATGGCAGCAGTCTCAAACTTTAGTGTACTTCATAATCTCTAGGGAACCTGGAAAAAAGTCCTTTTGCTCAGAGATTCTAAACCACTGACATTAGCTGAGACCCAGGCCTCTGCATTTCTGTAAGGCTGTCACGGTGGTTTTGATGCAGAGCACCAACATGTGACTCTTTGAGAAATACTAAGCAATTGGTACTAAGCTTATCACTTGCAAAATGTAAGCATTTTAAGTCAGTGACCAGTTGCTTTCTCTTGTCCTTTGTTCTTGACTTGCTATACTTGGCACCTTGTGATGCACATGAACGGGGGCTTAATATATATTAGTATGTGAAAAAATCTTGGGAAATTTTACCTGTAAACTATTAGCACTTCAAGGAAAGGGTCAGCATAAATTATTTCTCATATTACCCTCTAGTAGAAGATGTTGGCGATATTTTTTTTCCCTCCTATTTCCTCCAGCTTCTTGAATCAAAGTTAGCCACTTTCTTTGTAATAGAATGCTCAGTAAAGGAAGTTAAGTGCGTCAGTCCTATAGCTGTGTTTTCCACAAAATTCAATAATGCTGATCTCTTTAATTTCAGATCTCTTAGGGGCACAGAATAAAGAATCAGATTTATAAGGCTAGAAGAATTCATCAAATGCCACATAATATGTTCCTTGCCTTTGGCAAGATCACATCTTAGTCAATCTATTGCGGTTGAATTTCCAAGGGCACCAGTGGTACGTGCACCTACACTGGAGGGGATCCCACCTGCACACAGGTTCCCTCATCTCTGCATCCTAGATTACAAAGGTCATTTCTCTGTGCATTGGCTATTTATTGCAGAGGATTGTTTAAGGCAAGAAGAGGCACCAGGTCTTCCAACTAACATCTGGAGACTTTGACGTGGTTGGCAGACAGGGTCATCATGAACAGTGACAGGATCATTGGGAGGAAGGAACTTCAGCACCTGTGCTTTAAGAAGAAAAACTGAGACCCAAAGTGTGGATTAGAAGCCGCAACAGGAATAGTCTCTATTTGGGAGATGCTGTTGTACTGTCAGGGATGATCTGTGACCATGTTCCCTCCCCCATCTCCACAAAACCTAACCAATAGGAGTAATAAGGGATTCCAATAGCAAGGGTTAATGATATTCAGGTATCATCTTTGAGTTTCATATTAGCAAAGAATTCTTTTGAATTGTCTTGCATAACCTAAAATTTTCCATATTACTTTCTTAGAGATGTGTTAGCAAGAACAGTGTGCAAAGCAGGACAGGAGTGGGAACAAGAAAAAGGCCAGTAGTAATCTGAATTAACAACTTCTACAAAATTGGAATGAGAACAGTTTTATGTTAGGATGTACTTGCCTTTCACTCTCCCCAGGCACACCTGTGCAACCACTGGTATGGTGCCCTGTACACAGTACGTGCTCAATAAGTGCTCATAACCTGTTCATTTCAATTCAGTGTATCAGTGAAATAAGAGTCTTTTGACTTGGATTCTTTCAGTTGCGAGGTCAGGATCCTGGGAGTTTTCAGTGTATCTGTAGGAGTTGGAGAGGACTTAAGACTAAAGATGATCTAAGGTCCATCATCTCCTTGGGGAGTAGAATGAGATCCCAGGCTGTCGCTGCGTGTGGTTGAGTGGCTTGTAATACCTCACAGAAATAACCTGTATCGTAGAGCAGGGAAACTTTCTGCATTACGGCCCTCTGGGCATTGGGTCCAATCTATTTGGAGATGTAGGAATGAGTGGGTCTTGGGACTGTTGGTTGATGTGGGCATTGCATTTGCCTCTAGGTGGGTGGGTTTGAGGCAGGCAAGCTAATTGCTTGGAATTTGCTTAAGTGGAACTGATGCCACAGCGCCATGTCTCAGTGGGCGATTGGACTCAGAGTGTGGCCAAACTGGTATTCAGGATCAGTTCACCAGCCTCACTCTCTGTGTGTCCACCCTGGGCTGACAGCACTAAGGACTTGGAGAAAATGTTGCACTGACAGAAAGTAAAATCACCACAGGCTCTCTTTAGTGTCCTGTTTGTGTCTTACAATAAATGTTTATTATTTTGGTGAAAAGAATTTTTCTTGTTTGTACTATTCCATCTTCTGGGAAGAAAATATTGAGATAAGAGGGCATTTATCATTCTGGAGTTTATTGGCTTGTACTGTTTATTTATTCTTGAAAGGAAAACAATCCCCACATCAGGAAGTGGTAACATGACAGAGCCAAGTCTGCAGATGTATGGTGGAGAAAACTTGAGGTGACAAAGACTCAGGCTGTTTTAGTGGTGTCATTTTTCAGAAAATGATCTGCCTTCATGTTGATAGCACAGATACTCTGCTCCTTCCCTGATCTAGTTCATGGCTACCTCCTTGCCAGGCTATGAGACCCTGGGAAAGTCATCGCAGTGACGAGCCTTAGTTTCTTCATTTGCAAAATGAGGGATTGGAGATATGACCCTAGATGTGTTTTTCATCTTTAATGGCTGCCATTATTATCTTTTAAAAAATTTGAGGCTTTTTTGTATATTATGTTAGAAAAGTGAAAATCCCACAAAACCCAGGAATCTGAAAAGTATAAACTGGACTTTGTCAGCATTCTTAGAACTGTGGGTGAGCTGATGAGAAGAATGTTGGGTTTTGGGATGGACACTTCTTTCCTACAGGTATGGAAAGGGCAGTGATCTCATCTAGAAGGGCTGGTTCTCACTACCATGAACCTCTGGGAGGTAGTGTCCAGGACATCGGGGTTCTGCTCTTGGATGGGTGTGGAGAGAAACAAGATTACATCCCATTTGTGCTTCACTACTGGACTCTCCATCTCCTTCCAATGTACTGTCATCCTTTGTGTTACCCCTTTCCTTCTCTCCCTCTTGCTTCTGTGTAAGAGGTTTTGTATCTCTGATTACCTTTTCTTCTTCTTCCATTTCATCCCTTTCCCCTGTTTTCCTCTTTTTGTTTTTCTCTTATTCTTTAGACATATATTATAGCCCTTATTTTACTTTTTTTAGCTTATTATTATTTTTTTATTGAAGTATAGTTGATTTATAATGTTAGTTTCATGTGTACAAGATAGTGATTCACTATTTTTAGAGATTATACACTAAAGTTATTATCAAATAATGGCTGGATTTCTCTGTGCTGTACAATATATCCTTGTATCTTATTTATTTTATACATAGTAGTTTGTGTCTCTTAATCCCAAACCCCTATTTTGCCCCTCCCCTATTCCCTCTCTCCACTGGTAACCACTAGTTTGTTCTTTACATCTGTGAGTCTGTTTCTGTTTTATAATATAAATTTGTTTTATATTTTAGATTCCACATGTAAGTGATAACATAGAGTGTCTTTCTCTGACTTACTTCACTAAGTATAATACTATCTAGGACCATCCACATTGTTACAAATAGCAGAACTTCATTCTTTTCATGGCTGAGTAATATTCCATTGCATATATATACATATATGTATATATATGTGTGTATGTATATATGTGTGTGTGTATATATATATATATATATACATACCACATTTTTTTAATCTATCCATCTCTTGATGGACACTTAGGTTGCCTCAGTATCTTGGCTGTTGTAAATAATACTGCTATGAACATTGGGGTGCATGTAAATAATACTGCTATGAACATTGGGGTGCATGTACCTTTTCAAATTAGTGTTTTTGTTTTCTTTGTATACATATATACCCAGGAGTGGAATTGCTGGATCATATGGTAGTTCTATTTTAATTTTTTGAGAGACCTCCATCCTGTTTTCCATAGTGGCTGCACCAATTTATATTCCCATCAATAGTGTAGGAGGGCTCCCTTTTCTCTGCATCCTCACCAACATTTGTTACTTGTGGTCTTTTTGATGAGAGCCATTCTGATAGGTGTGAGGTAGTATCTCATTGTGTTTTGTTTTTTTTTTTTGGCCACATCCTGCAGCTTGTGCGCTTTTAGTTCCCCGACCAGGGATTGAACGTGAGCCCTCAACAGTGAGAGTGTGGAGTCCTAACCACCAGACCACCAGGGAATTCCCTCTCATTGTGGTTTTGATTTGCATTTCTCTGATGATTAGTGATGTTGAGCATCTTTTCATGTACCTGTTAGCCATCTATATGTCTTCTTTGGAAAAATGTCTGTTCAGATCTTTTGCCCATTTTTTTTTTTGATATTAAGTTGGATGAGGTGTTTATATATTTTGGATACTAAACCCTTGTTTGTCATTTGCAAATATTTGCAAATATCCATTTGCAAATATTTTCTCCCATTTGGTAAGTTGTCTTTTTGTTTTGTTGATGGTTTCCTTTGCTGTGCCAAAGCTTTACAGTGTAATTAGGCCCCATTTATTTATTTTTGCTCTTATTTCTTTTGCTTTAGGAGACAGATCCAAAAACATTGCTATGATTTATGTCAAAAAGTGTTCTGCTTATGTTCTCTTCTAGGAGTTTTATGGTTTTAGGTCTTACATCTAGGTCTTTAATCATTTTGAGTTTATTTTTGTATATGGTGTTAGGAAATGTTCTGATCTCATTTTTTTTTTTAACATATTTCAGTTTTCCCAGCACCACTTATTGAAGAGATTGTCTTTTCTTCATTGTATATTCTTGCCTCTTTTGTTATAGATTAATTGACCATAAGTGTGTGGGTTTATTTTTGGGCTCCTTATCTTATTAAAATTTCTTTGCTTTTGTTTTTTTTAATCTTTCTTAATTCTTTTTTTTTTAACGTTTTAATTTTTATTTATTTATTTATTTATGGCTGTGTTGGGTCTTTGTTTCTGCGCGAGGGCTTTCTCTAGTTGTGGGAAGCGGGGGCCACTCTTCATCGCGGTGCACAGGCCTCTCACTATCGTGGCCTCTCTTGTTGCGGAGCACAGGCTCCGGACGCGCAGGCTCAGTAATTGTGGCTCATGGGCCCAGCTGCCCCGCGGCATGTGGGATCTTCCCAGACCAGGGCTCGAACCCGTATCCCCTGCATTGGCAGGCAGATTCTCAACCACTGCGCCAGCAGGGAAGCCCTAATCTTTATTAATTCTTAATGAAAAGAATTAAGAATTAAATAAAGATGGAGTTAAATTGATTTTCATGTATATGGCCCCTTGTTTACATTTTTCCTGCATGAAGGTGATTTGCAAAGCCAAAACCAAACTAAGCAATCAAAGCCCCAAAACTAGCAACAAAAAAAGCTTCTTGAATTTACTGTTAAAAAAAGGTATAAGTGAAGAGTATGGTGTTGGTGTAATACCCAGGACTGGGGAATGTAAATTGTCTCACCACTTGAAGGTTTTTGGAGGCAAGTAACACTCTGAGTTAGAAAGTTTTTCTTCATTTTCCAGAGGACCATGAGGTCGGGGTTGGGTTTTCAGAACAAGGGTCTAAGGCTTCGTAGAACATTTGAGAAAGCTGAAAGTGGGGATTGTGGTGAGGGAGTGTTCAAGTAGGCAGACATCCAGCTTCCCCTATCCTGTCCATACTCTTACTTTTTAGAAAAACTTTAAGTTTAAAAGTTTAAAAAATTTTATTGAGATGTAAAACTATATTAGTTTCAGGTGTACAACATAATGATTTGATATTTGTATATATTGCAAAATGATCACCACAATGTCTGGTTAACATCCATTGCCACATATAGTTAAAAATTTTTTTTTCTTGTGATGAGAACTTTTAAGATTTACTTTCTTAGCATCTTCTAAATATACAATATAGTATTTTAAACTATAGTCATTATGCTGTACATTACATTTCCATGACATTTATTTGATAACTGGAAGTTTGTACCTTTTGAGCCTCTTCAACCATTTTGCCCACCCCTCCACCCCTTGCCTCTGGCAACCACCAATCTGTTTCTGTATCTGTGAGCTCAGTTTTGTTTTGTTTCTTGTTTTTGTTTTTAGATTCTACATATAGTGAGATCATATGGTATTTGTCTTTCTCTGACTTATTTCACTTAGCACAATACCCTGAAGTCCATCCATGTTGTCACAAATATATATCTCCACTTAGTTTGCTTCCATATCTTGGCTATTGTAAAGAATGCTGCAATGATTATGGGGATGCATATATCTTTTTAAGTTAGTGTTTTTGTTTTCTTCGGATCAATACTCAGAAGTGAAATTGCTGGATGTTATGATAGTTCTGTTTTTAATTTTTTGAGGGACCTCTATCCTATTTTCCATAGTGGCTGCACCAATTTACATTCCCATGAACAGTGCACACACATTACCTTTTCTCAGCATCCTTGTAAACAATTGTTATTTCTGTTACTTGTGGTCTTTTTGTTAATAGACATTCTGACAGGTGTCAGGTGATATCTCATTGTGGCTTTGATTTGCATTTCCCTGATGACTAGTAATGTTGAGCATCTTTTTATGTATCTGTTGGCCATCTGTATGTCTTATGTGGAAAAATGTTGATTTAGATCCTTTGCTCATATTTTATTTGGATTGTGTGTTTGTTTTTTTTGGTTACTTAATTGTATGAGTTATTTATATATTGTGGATATTAACACCTTATCAGATATATGATTTGCAAATATTTCTCCCATTCAGTAGTTTGCCCTTTTATTTTGTTGATGGTTTCCTTTGCTGTGCAGAAGCTTTTTAGTTTGATATAGTCCCATTTGTTATGGGACTATATCAAAAAAATATTGCTAAGGTCAATGTCAAAGAGCATACTGCCTATGTTTTCTTCTAGGAGTTTTATGGTTTTGGGCCTTACATTTAAGTCTTTAATCCATTTTGAGTTTATTTTTATGCATAGTATGAGAAAGTAATCCAGTTTAATTCTTTTGCATGTAGCTGTCCTGTTTTCTCAATACCATTTATAGAAGAGATGGTTGTTTCCCCATTGTATATTCTTGCCTCCTTTGTCTTAGAGTAATTGACCATGTAAATGTGGGTTAATTTCTGGGCTCTCTATTCTGTTCCCTTGATCTGTGTGTCTGTGTTTCTACCAGTACCATACTCTTTTGATTACTATAGCTTTGTAATATAGTTTGAAATCTGGACTATATCTGTGATGCTTCTTGCTTTGTTCTTTCCCAAGATTCTTTTGGCTGTTGAGGTCTTCTGTGGTTCCCTACCAATTTTAGATTTATTTGTTCTATTTCTGTGAAAATGCCATTGGAATTTTAATAGGGATTGCATTGCATTTGTAGATTGCTTTCCATACTCTTTCTTTTAACCAGGAAACTCCCTGCCTGGCCTTTTTTTTTTTTTTTTTTTTTTAGCATATTGGTCTTTGCATGAAGTTGCAATTGATGAAACAGCTCCTTTGTTGGTCTCGTGCAACCTCTTCATTTTACAGTTGCGGGAATATCCTTTTTGAATAAAGATTACATTAAGGCATTTGCCCCTGTCATGGTAAATAATAATAACATCATCAATACCACAACAGTAAAAGTATATTATTCATTTCTACGTAGGGACTGTGGGCCAACTGATTATACTGGGGTCATTGTGTTCTGCTCTATGTATACAGTATTAAAAAATGACTGGGAACCTAGCGAGTTAGAGGAGGGCAGCCAGGATGAAAGGAGGCTTAAAATCAAGTCACATGAGTTGAAGGGGAAGGTGATGTTTTAAAGCGAAAAACAGAAATCCAAGGCAGGAACAAGAATGTGGTTTTTATAGCCACAGGGCAGATGTATGAAAGGAAGATAACATCTTGGTATCTGTGGGGGCAGAAGCAGGGCTAGAGGATGGAAGCCTCTGGAAACAGATCTGGGCTTAGTCATCCAAAGGCATGGCTAGTGATTGGAGCTGTTTTACCATAGTACAGTTTGTCTGGTGTGGTCAGCAGTACTGAGCAGCTTGTTTGCTGGAACAGGTTACGGCAAGGCGAATACAGAGCATCAGCTTAGGGGAATTTCAGCATCAGCTTAGTGGTTGCATCTGATGACCACAAAGGTCTTTGGGCTCTAAAATTCCAAGAGATAGTGGATTGAGGAATCATATTTTGCTTAGTTCAAAACTGACTGCGCAATTCATATTATAACTTTAAACCTAAGCAGCTTAATGAGGCAGTGGCCTCAAAGATTCATTTGTGCCACGTAATTCATATTGCCCATTCTGAGATAAAAGGGTTGCAAAGACATACAGTACACTCAAAAAACCTAATTTGGTTTTAGTACATGAAGAGGCTCTTATGAAGTACAGTTTGGTGATGTAAATGAAAATAAATAAAGAGCATGTGTATTGAGGTGGTTTTTTTTTAATACTCATCTTTTAAATGGTAATTATTAAGAATTAGGATACCATATATAAAATTTAATATATTTATTCAAGATTACAATATGGAGCAAATCTATGATATTAAACATTCTAAAAATTGAAATAAATTTGAGAGATTGCATTTTCCACACTTCCCTTTAATCATCTCTGAAATCCCTCCCAGTTACCAACAAAATATTAACTTATTAGGGCCTTTTCTCTTAATTTCCTTTAGGGATTCCTAAGTAGTACATAAAGTGTCCTTATTTCTTTTCCTTCTGTTCCACAGGAATTTCTCAATTAGAAATGGAGATAACAATTTTAAGGGACATTCCAGTATAGCTGAAACAGCTTGACTGCTTTCAGATTGAATACACACTCACTTGAGTAACTTCAGATCTCTTTATGTAGCATTAAATAACAAGTGCCTTCTTCCTTCTCATCTTTATCTCTAACATAGAGCAGCAAAACCAAAATGCTAAATCTTAGTATCAGGCAGAGAGAATGGTGATTTTCCCTTTCCCTTAATTTGTATGTCTTGTTTTGAACACGAAGGGAAGAGGGTGATTAAAAAATGTACATGAAGGGTCCTTTGTGTGATTAAATGCCTAAGAAAGCACACTGAGTTTGAAGTTCACTTTTTTTTTTTTTTTTTCTGCTAGGAAAGGCTTCTGCCCTTACTTCTTTTGAGAGCATTTTAAATTAGGAAGTACCCTCATTTGATGTCTGCTCTTTCCATCTGCCACTCTTAGCTAATTTTGGTCTTTGCTAGAGTTTAAGACAAACAACTCTGGGAATTCCGTGTGATGCAAGATCCTAGCCTCTTAGAATTTTAGAGCTGCGTCAGATATGTTTTAGAGACTTAGTTCATGACTCTGTTATTGCATAGAACACAGAAGTCTGGAGTTCAGCGATTTACCAAAGTGTATGCATCATATTCAAAGGAATTGGTTCAAGAACTCATATTTCCTGACTCCTTGTACCGTAAGTATTCTCTGTCCTGTGCCAAAGGTGGATGTGCAGATAAACTTTTTCTTTCAAGAACATTCTTCATGAATAAACTTATTTTATTTTAAAAATTATCATATAGTAATGATAGCATGGTAAGGTTGATGACTTTAATGAACTTCCTTAATGAATGTATATGACTAATGCTATTGGTGAAGAAGTATACAAGTCAATTATGATATGTGATATTTGCCCATTGCACTTAAAATGTTACTCTAATTGCAAGTCTTTGAAATGCATGCATCAGGATTATCCAATTCAATGAGTTTTGGGTACTTTTCATAAAAAGAAACATGTTATCTTATATTGAATTTAATTAAAGTAAATTGAAATTTAATGTTTCAGAAAAAACAAAACCCCACAAAAAAACAGTTCAGAAAGATCTTAATGGTAAATGCGTCTTTATTTTTCAGAAGCAAGATAGAAATGAGTAGTTTATTATGAAGTACACAAAATAGGAGTGAAATCAGCATGGTTAAGGGAGGCTGGACTGAAATTTCGGTTAGGTCATTGGATGCAGTTGGTATCAAGAGATTAGGTCAAGGTTGCTTCAACTTTGGCCTTGGGAGATTCCTCCTACTAGTTAGGAATGGTTTTAGCAGAAGGAAAAAGAGAATACTTGAAGTTATGGAGGCTATTCAAATACTTTGCCTTCAAAATAGGTAGTCAGGAGGGAGTTGGCTGCTGGCGTAGATTTAGAGGCTCAGTGATGTCAGAGTGGCAGCTCTGTGAATCTCTTTCCCATATATTTGTCCACTCATAATTACATGATGGATACTGTAGTTCCAAACATCTAGTCCTTTTTCAAGGAGGAAGGGATAGCAACAGCTTTATCTGTGCCTTTTGCCTGGAAAGGAAAACTTTCCCAGCAGCTTCCCTTTTACATCTTATCAGTTAGAACTGGATCACTTGGCCACCTCCAGAAGAAAAGGAGGTTGGGAAAGTGGGGAGAGTGTGCCGTGGCTGAGGGCCATCATTATCCATTGCCTAATGCTAGAAAAAGGGAGTGGGTAATTGCATAGTGAGGAACTGAGTCTGCCCCACATATTATAGCCCTCTCCCCCATTTTTTGTTGCATTAGCTAGGCCCAGTGAGTTTCTGTTTCTTACAGTCATAAAGGCACTAATAGAATGTTTTTCTTAAAAAAAAAAAAAAAATTATTTATTTATTTATTTATGGCTGTGTTGGGTCTTTGTTTCTCCGCGAGGGCTTTCTCTAGTTGCGGCGAACGGGGGCCACTCTTCATCGCGGTTCGCGGGTGGGCCTTTCACTATCGCGGCCTCTCTTGTTGCGGAGCACAGGCTCCAGACGCGCAGGCTCAGTAGTTGTGGCTCATGGGCCCAGTTGCTCCGCGGCATGTGGGATCTTCCCAGACCAGGGCTCGAACCCGTGTCCCCTGCATTGGCAGGCAGATTCTCAACCACTGCGTCACCAGGGAAGCCCAAGAATATGGTTTTTAAAAATGATTTAGGGATTGTGCTGAATGACTTCTTAAGGCAAAGGTGAATATTATTACAGATAATCTGTGACATTAATGTTAGTCTGTTGCTGATGAATGATTACATCAGAGTAGTGGTGTTCCTTTTTTCCTTACAGTTGGTAATTTTGTAATCCTCAAAGTCCTATTCTTTAGATGCTGTGATATTGTCAGTTGCTTGGACCCTGGGACTCCCTGGCTCGTGGATTGGGCTCAGACAAGGGCTTTTCTGCCCCTCCTTCCCAGAGGAATATGGAACTGAGGTGTTGCTAAATTTGGGGCAATGCTAAATCCCCTCATTTGCCACCACTGCATCAAGGAACTTAGCCCAGAATAGGCAGAACAGATGCTCAAAGCTCAAGGTAGTAGCTCATACCAAGGCCCTAGAAAAACTGCAAGTTAAGCCCAGGGTTTGTACAGCATTTTCCAGACTCTGTTTCTGATGCTTTGTTCTTCATTTTAGATAATTGTCTCACTACTGATGTAGCACTTTTGTGGCCCAGTGCCTGTGTATCTCCCTGCAAAGACCTGTTCCCCATTTATGTTCTCTGATATCCAAAATGTATCTAGTTTTCATGATTGGATTCATCAAAAGGCCCACTAGTTCTTAAGAAGGAACATCTTAATTGTTTGCTTAAATTGATTCGTATTAAGTATAAAGGATTGGCAGATTTAACCTCCTTCTCGATATTTACATGTAAAAGCATCCATTGAGCTTGTATACTCCAATAGGTAAAATGGTGAAAGAGATAAGAAGGAGGATAGGTTTGAAGGAACCAGGGCTAAAGCCTGTTGGCTCATAATGAAGGTGAAGACTAAAAGTTTGAAAGAAGAAGGAAGATTGCCTCCTCTGTTCCTACAACCCTCAGACTCTTTTCTTGGCCCTCCAAACTCCTCCTGCATCATCCTTCATACTGAGTGTTTAGAAACATGCAATAGTATTTAGTCCTAGAAGGGAAATTAGAAATCATGCAGTCCAAATGCTTCATTTTTTTTCTTTTTTAAATCGTGATATAATCGACATATAACATTATATTAGTTTCAGCTGTACCACATAATGATTTGAGATTTGTATATATTGCAAAATAATAACTGCAGTAAGTCTAGTTAACATCCATCACCACAGATAGTTACAAATATTTCTTTCTTGCTATGAGAATTTTTGAGATCTACTTTCTTAGCAACTTTAAAATATACAATACAGTATTATTAACTATAGTCAGCATGCTGTACATTACAACCTCAGCATTTATTTATTTTATAACTAGAAATTGTACCTTTTGACCACCTTCACCCATTTCAAATACTTTATTTTACGGATGAGAAAATTGAGGCCCAGATTGATTTATTAATACTCCCAGGACATGTAACTCAGTGGCAGAAAAAAGAGATCAGGCTATATTGAATTTAGTTGCTTTAATGTAATCTGTTCCTGAGAGTTCTGAACCACTGTCCATGTGACTGTGTGTTCAATTACACTCATACAAATCTTTTTATAATTACAGGCAGGTAAAAATAGCGGTGTGGTTTGATCACTTCTCCATTTCTCTGGAGGTCAGGTCGCCCTTTGACGGCAGTGTTATGATTTTATATTAAAAATTTCATTTGGGGCTTCCCTGGTGGCGCAGTGGTTGCGCGTCCGCCTGCCGATGCAGGGGAACCGGGTTCGCGCCCCGGTCTGTGAGGATCCCACATGCCGCGGAGCGGCTGGGCCCGTGAGCCATGGCCGCTGGGCCTGCGCGTCCGGAGCCTGTGCTCCGCGATGGGAGAGACCACGACAGTGAGAGGCCCACGTACCACAAAAAAAAAAAAAAAAAAAAAAAAAAAAATTTCATTTGACCTCAGTTTTTAATGTACTTAAGACTTGGGGCTACTTAAAAAAAGATTGTAATGAAGACATACATAAAATGAAGTCAGGGTGAGTCTGGGGAAGCGTGAAGTGAGAAGAGGGAGATTCAGGGAATCCCCTGGAACTTTGCGGAGACGTCAGAGCAGAAGTGAGAGCTGTGAGGGATGCCGTAGGCTTAGTCATGCCACGTCAAAGCTCTGAGTTAGAAGTCAGGAGATCTGGATTTACGTTTGGTGAGTAATTTCACCTTTCTGAACCTTGGTTCTCTTTCTGTATCATGAGAGGGTTGGACTAGGTGATTTCAGCAGTTATCTGTTTTATGACTAGAAGGGGCTTGTTTAGGACAAGAGGCCACCTTTGAAGTGACCTCTGCCACCTGGAGCCATGGCAAGGATGATGTAATAGGTCTCAGTTCCAGATATACCAGTCCTTCACCCCATCAGCTGAGAGGTTGCACTATGATTTTTGGACCTGCTTTGTGTCTCTCAGCAGAATGTAGCAATCTTAGGCTCTGGCGTGAGAAGAGGACCGTCTTGGTGTGAATGAGAAGTTGCTGGGGCCTCCCACAGACAGGATAGAAAAATTCTTTATGGAATCCAACCTACAATAGCTATAACAGCTCAAAAAAATAGCTCCTTGAAACAATTTGAAAATAATGATATGCTAAGTTTGGACTCAGTCATAATGAGCATGATTTTCCATCAGATGGCCATCGGAGTGGTATCATGGACCACCCAGTTGGTACTTGGTGATGGCACATAAAAGACAGTCACTTTAGAGAATATTTAAAAAATGGGGCTTCATGGTAGCTAAAGTAAAAGGAATGAGGTCAGCCCCAAAATGTGATGTATTTTTCAGAAATATGTCTAAGTTGCATGGGAGGGGGCATTAAAAAAAAGGTGCAATGACAAATGGTTGGTGGGTAAAATTTTGTGACTGAATTTTCAAGAATAATAGTCTGTACTTTAGATATTTCATCTCATTGTTAGTACAAGTTTCCAGATTTTTTTTCTGTTCAGAAAATGCAGTTGCTGAAAAGATAGGATTATTTGTCCATGAAACTGAATACACACTGAATAAATGGGGCTAAAAGATAACAAAATGCACCTACAATAGTTGGCTTCTTTGGTTTCTTTTGCTTCACAATGTGGTTTACTATAACCAGGGAAGGTAAACACATTTTTCCTCAGTTGGTTTTGCCTCGGCCAGACCCCATGCTGGGGTGTACTCAGGAAATTCTTCCAATTTTAATTATATTAATCTCACAAGTTATTTCCTGGGAAGATAAAGGAAAACACATGAGCTCTGATTTAGAAGAAATAGTGTCAGACTGGTTCCCAGAAGCTGAGGTTCCGATTGGAGTTCCCCATACTGTCTCTGTGAGTTTGGACAACTCCTTGAATCTTTTGGGTCTCAAAGCCTCATCTGGAAAATGAGAGCTGGAGTGCGTCAACTTTAAGTGTCCTCAGGCTCCAACATTTTGTGTCTGTGCATTCCAAAATCCAATGTTAGTGACATTTAAATTAACGCCTGGTACAGATTAGTCACATGCTGCCTCCGTTAATGATATGAATACTTACAGCTAACACTGACTGATTGCTTCCTTGCTGCCGGCTCCTTTCTGAAATTCATGGGCATATCTCAGTTATTTTCACAACAGCTGTATGTAACAGGTGTTATGACCTCCGTTTCTTAGATGATGAAGTTGAGGCTAAGGATCAGGTAGTAAGTAGTAAAGCTGATGTTCAAATCCAGCCTTGTCTGACCCCAAAGATCATGCCTTAACCTAGATACTCTATACAATACAAAGTTGACACCTTTATGAATTTTGAGAATATCCCAGGGACATAATTTTAATGTGCAGAATATAACTCTACACTAAACTGATTTCAACTAGATATTTTTGTTAACTTAGATTATTTATTTCTGGTTAAGAGAACAGGTGATTTTATATAGTTGTTAGGTTTTTTTTTTTTTTTAATATGTCTGTATGGGTAAAACCATTTTTATCCCATGTGATAAGAGTCAGAGTATCTCAGTTTGGGTGTTTGAACTCCCTTTTCCAGGAAATTGCCACCTCCCCCTCGCCAGTTTGAGAAGCCTGAGTTCACAGGAGGTTTCTAGTGCTCAATCAGATAGATTCACATAGCTTTGATGAGAATTTGGGAGATGAAAAACATGTAAACAACCATCATCATCCATATGCATATGCCTAATTGTGGAAGGGTAGATGTGATCCAAATTGTCAAGAAGGTTTATGGTGTCAGTTCTCTGGGCTAGGGTGGAGATTACAACTTCACTTTTGAGGAGTTGGGTGACTTATTCTATTTTTTCCTAGCTTTATTGGGTGGGATATAATTGACAAATAGAAATTGTATATTTTTAGGTGTACAATTTGATGTTTTGATGTACATATACATTATGTGATTACCACAATCAAGCTAGCTAACATATCTATCACCTTGCACAGTTACCATTTTTATGTTGTTTGTTTCTACCGTGAGAACACTTAACGTCTACCCTCTTGGCAATTTTCAGTTGTACAATAAACTATTGTTACTCTTGTCACCATGCTGTACATTAGATCTCCAGAACCTATTCATCTTGCATAACTAAGACTTTGTACCTTTGACTGACATCTCCCTGTTTCCCCCACCTCCCAGCGCCTGGCAACCAACATTGTACTCTGTACTTGTATTAGTTTGACTCTTTTAGATTCTACATTTAAGTGAGATCATGTATTTGTCTTTCTGTGTCTGGCTTATTTCACTTAGTATAATGTCCTCCAGTTTCATCATGTTGTTGCAAATGGCAGGATTTCCTTCTTTTTTAGGCTGAATTATATATATATGTGTGCATATATATATATATATATATATATATACACACACACACACACACACATACACACACACACATACATACACACACATATATGTATCACATTTTCTTTATCCATTCATCTGTCAATAGATATTTAGGTTGTTTCCATATCTTGGCTTTTGTGAATAATGCTGCAATAAACATTTACTTTCAGATATCTCTTCAAGACACTGATTTCATTTCCTTCGGATATATACCCAAAAGTGGGATTGCTGGATCATATGGTAGTTCTACTTTTACTTTTTTGAGAAACCACCATACTCTTTTCCATATGGCTGTATAAATTGATATTCCCACTAATGGTGTGCAGGAGTTCCCTTTTCTCCACATCTTCACCAACACTAGTTATGTTTTGTCTCTTTGATAGTAGCCATTCTAAGGGGTGTGAGCCATTCTATCTCATTGTGGTTTTGATTTGTATGTCCCTCATGATTAGTGATGTTGAGCATCTTTTCATATACCTGTTGGCCATTTGTATGTTTTCTTTTGAAAAATGTTTACTCAGGTCCTTAGCCCTTTTTTAATGGCATTTTTTTTTCTGTTGAGTTGTATAAATTCCTTATATATTTTGGATATTAACCCCTTATCAGATATATGATTTGCAAATATTTTCTACCATTTTGTTGGTTTACCTTTCACTCTGTTGATTGTTTTCTTTGCTATGCAGAAGCTTTTTAGTTTGGTGCAGTCTCACTTGTCTATTCTGCTTTTGTTCCCTGTTCTTTTGATGTTATATCCAAAAAATTATTGCCCAGACCAATGTCAAGAGGTTTTCTCCTATGTTTTATTCTAGAAATTTTATAGTTTCAGGTCTTACATTTAAGTCTTTAATACATTTTGAGTTGATTTTTGTATATAGAGTGAGATAAGGGTTCAGTTTTCTTCTTCTGCAAGTGGATATCCAGTTTTCCCAATACTGTTTATTGAACAGACTGTCCCTTCCTCATTGTGTGTCCTTGGTACTCCTATAGAATATTGGTTGACTGTAAATGCATGCATTTATTTCTGGGCTGTCTTTTCTCTTCCATTGGTCTATATGTCTGTTTTTATGCCAGTATCATAGTGTTTTGATCACTTTAGCTTTGTAATATGTTTTAAAATCGGGAAGTGTGATGACTCCGGCTTTGTCCTTCTTGCTTAAGATTGCATGCTCTTTAGGGTCTTTTGAGGTTCCATATGAATTTTAGGATTGTTTTTTCTATTTCTGTAAAGATTGCCATTGTGATTTTGATAGGGATTACATGGAATCTGTAGATCATTTTGGGTTTTACAGACATTTTAACAATATTAATTCTTCCAGTCTGTGAACTTGGCATGATTTTGCATTTATCTATGTTTTCAATTTCCTTCATCAATGTGTTATAATGTTTGGTGTACAAGTCTTTCATCTCTTTGCTTAAGGTTATTCCTATGTAGTTTCTTCTTTTTGTTCCTATTGTAAATGGGATATTTTCCTTAATTTTCAGATAGTTTATTTTTATATATAGAAGCATTCACTAATTTTTTTCCGTGTGTGTGTGGGGTTATCTGTTCTGTTATTTTCTTATTTTTATTTTTTTAACATCTTTATTGGAGTATAGTTGCGTTACAATGGTGTGTTAGTTTCTTCTTTATAACAAAGTGAATCAGCTATACATATACATATATCCCCATATCCCCTCCCTCTTGCGTCTCCCTCCCACCCTCCCTATCCCACCCCTCTAGGTGGTCACAAAGCACTGAGCTGATCTCCCTGTGCTATGCGGCTGCTTCCCACTAGCTGTCTGTTTTACATTTGGTAGTAAAATGTAAAACAGCTTACCCTTACCCCTCCCCGTGTCCTCAAGTCCATTCTCTATGTCTGTGTCTTTATTCCTGTCCTGCCCCTAGGTTCTTCAGAACCATTGTTTTTTGTTTTTTTTTAGATTCCGTATATATGTATTAGCATATGGTATTTGTTTTTCTGACTTACTTCACTCTGTATGACAGACTGTAGGTCCATCCACCTCACTACAAATAACTCAATTTCGTTTCTTTTAATGGCTGAGTAATATTCCATTGTATATATGTGCCACATCTTCTTTATCCATTCATCTGTCGATGGACACTTAGGTTGCTTCCATGTCCTGGCTATTGTAAATAGAACTGCAGTGAACATTGTGTTACATGACTCTTTATGAATTATGAATTCATAAATGAATTATGAATTATGGTTTTCTCAGGGTATATGCCCAGTAGTGGGACTGCTGGGTCGTATGGTAGTTCTACTTTTAGTTTCTTAAGGAACCTCCATAGTGTTCTCCATAGTGACTGTATCAATTTACATTCCCACCAACAGTGCAAGAGGGTTCCCTTTTCCCCACACCCTCTCCAGCATTTTGAGCATCCTTTCATGTGTTTGTTGGCAATCTGTATATCTTCTTTGGAGAAATGTCTATTTAGGGCTTCTGCCCGTTTTTGGATTGGGTTGTTTGTTTTTTTGATATTGAGCTGCATGAGCTGCTTGTATATTTTGGAGATTAATCCTTTGTCAATCACTTCATTTGCAAATATTTTCTCCTGTTCTGAGGGTTGTTTTTTGTCTTGTTTATGGTTTCCTTTGCTGTACAAAAGCTTTTAAGTTTCATTAGGTCCCATTTGTTTATTTTTGTTTTTATTTCCATTTCTGTAGGAGGTGGGTCAAAAAGGATCTTGCTGTGATTTATGTCATAGAGGCATTCACTAATTTTTGTATGTCGATTTTCTGTACTGAAACTTTACTAAATTTATTAGCTGTAGCCATTTTTCTGTTTCATATTTAGAGTTTTCCACACACATGATCATGTCATTTGCAAACACAGTTAATTTTATTCTTCCTTTCCAATTTGGATGTTTTTTATTTCTTTTCCTTGTCTAATTGCTCTGCCCAGGACTTCCACTACTGTGTTGAATAAAGTGCTGAGAGTGGGTATCCTTGCCTTGTTCTGTATGTGAGAGGAAAGCTTTGTTTTCCCTCATCATTTATGATGTTAGTTGTGGGCTTTTCATATATGCTCTTCATTGTGTTGAGGTAAGTTCCTTATATACCCATTTTCTTGAGAGTTTTTGTCATGATTAGATGTTGAATTTTGTCAAAATCTTTTAATGCATCTGTTTTAGGTGATCGTGGGGTTTTATCTTTCATTCTATTAATGTGGTGTATCACATCAAGTGATTTGCGTATGTTGAACCCTCCTTGCATCTTGGGGATAAATCCAACTTGGTCATGGTGTATAGTCCTTTTAATGTGCTGTTGAATTTGGTTTGCTAGTGTTTTATTGAGAATTTTTGCATCTGTGTTCATTAGGGATATTTGCTTGTAGTTTTCTTGAGATGTCTTTGTCTGACTTTGGTATCAGGGTGATGCTGGCCTCATAAAATGAGTTTGGAAGTGTTTCCTCTTTTTTTGGAAGCATTTGAGAAGGACTAGTATTAATTCTTCTTTGAATGCTTGTAGAATTCACCCATGAAGCTATCTGGTCTGAATCTTTTCTTTTTTGGGAGGTTTTTGATTGCTAATTCAATCTCCTTATTTGTTTTGATCTATTCAGACTTTGTATTTCTTCTTGATTCAGTAGGTTCTTAATTTCATAGGTTGTATGTTTCTAGGAATTTATCCATTTCATCTATCCAGTTTGTTGGAGTATAATTGTTTATAATAGTACCTTTTTTATTTCTGAGGCATCTGTTGTAATGTCTCCTCTTTTATCTCTGATTTTATTTATTTGAGTCTTCTGTTTTTCTTGGTCTAGCTAAGGGTATGTCAATGTTGCTTATTTTTCAAATACCAACTCTTAGTTTTTAAAATTTTGTGTATTGTTTGTCTGTTCTCTGTTTGATTTATTTCTGCTCTGATCTTACTATTTCCTTCTGTCTGCTAACTTAGGCTTGGGGCTACTTCTGGGTTCACAGCTGGGTTTTTAGATGACCAACTATTACCAGGGGTGCAGGACTGCTCCTGGACCATGGCAGAGCAGGGCTGGAACCAAGTCCCAGGGGGATGGAATCCACAGTTGGCACCACCGTCAGCAAGTCTGCCATTGGGGCACGTGCCTGCCTTCTCAAAGCAGTCCTGGGCTTTGAGGACATCACTTTCAGTGATGGCCTCCGCCAAAGTTTCACAATCTCCTGCCTGGATTCCCACCAAAGCTCCCACAAAGGCAATTTTGTCCATGGATGGCTGCCAAATCATTATTTCTGTGTGGGGCCGTGAGCTGGGAAACTTCTGTTCTGTCATCTTGCTGATGCCCTGAACTGTTCTTTTCTTTTTCTTTTTTTTTTTGGTCTCTCATTCAGATTGTTTAAGAGCAAAAGTTGGGCCATCCCATGTGTGTGATATTGCAACATGAAAAGTCACATACATACTAAGGAGACCCCACAGAATTGAGAGCCTTTCAACAGTACAGAGCCATAGATTACAAAATTAATATACAAATGATCCCCCCAATTTGGCAGGAAATATGTACAATATGAGAAGTCCTGGAATTGAAGGGCACTTGCTTTTTGATAAGGCAGATACAAAATGGAAAATAACAAACCAACCCGCACCCCCAAAACACTCTGATGGGCATAACAGATAATAGACATGTGAAACAGGGATCCTGTACAAGCCTCTGTCATTGGCAAAGATGTGTTCATTAAGTGCAAGCCACTGAAGGGTTTGTGCTTGAAGATGCAGGCTAGATGAAATGACTGATTGTAGACATTCCTACCCTAAGAAAAGGTTCCACCTTGCCCTCGGCTGGATTCCACCTCAAAAAATGGGATCAACTTTACCCTTCCTAACCATAAACTTGAAAACAGTCTGTAATAAAATGGAAGGAATACAAAGGTATCCCTAAAGCACCATGCTTCCCAGGGCATGATCTTGAGCTCACCTGTCCTTCAGTTCGGCTGCCTCTCTCTCTAACAGGGACGGGGGCTGCAAATGGCAGGGCCACAGAGCTGTGTCTGTTCAAGTCAGGGTCACCTGAGTGACCCACCTGAAAGGCAAGTGTATTTAGTGAGAATTTAGCGTCTAGGACAGCACCACATTTCCCGCCGGGACTTTGGAACCTTGGTTTTAAATTATAGGCTCTTTCTGTTCTCCCCTCCCATTTGTTTTGCAAAACTCAACTGATTGCCTTCCCAGTCCTGTTTCACAACCTTGAGTTCTACAGGTTGGTTCCCTGAGAGCCAGGCTGGCCTTGGGAGCCTCTGCTTAGTGGCAAGGTCTCAAGGTTCTGAGGGCAGCTTACTGCAGACTGGGTTACAGCTATGCTGCAGGTTGGAAAGTGAACGAGTGCCAGGTGGGTCAGGAGGATGGAAGGCTGGTCCACATGATGCACAAGGCCACCACTCTCATTAAATAAAACGTCATGTATTCCGCTGCCGCCAGGTTTTCGCCAGTGTTCACGATGCATGTCTAGCAGATTTCAGTCTTTTAATTAAAGTATGTATAAATGAACTGTTCTTTTCCAATCATTCTTTTATTAAGTGAACTTTGAGAATGAAAGTTCTTCTTTTCTTGCCCCCTCACTTTACACTTCCTTCACATCAACTCCTACTTTGGTGAACATCCAGTGTGTGGTATTTATTTTGTCTGTAGGATTTACTCACTGCATCTGAGAGGCCATTTTACCAAGCAAAGTTCCTATACACTTATTGACAAATAGAGTTGAACCTCAGATACTTCTTAACAATACAGAGATTTTAGAAAATTTGAACGTCAGTTGTCAATCACAGCCTCCTGGTTTATATGTTATATTGTCCAGTGTTTTAGTGATAAATCTTGATTTTTACTCTCCTTCCCCCATTTCTATTACTATTTTATACAGCTTGTGTTCAAATTTTTCCTATATTTACCATTTTCTTTGCTCACTGTTTCTTCTTATATTTCATATTTTCTTTTTGGATCATTTTCTCCTTTCTTGAAATATATCCTTTAATCAGCAACTGTTAGAGGACAATACTTAGCTTTATATTTGCTTGAAAATGTCTTTATTTCACCCTCATTCTGCCATGTGAGGATACATTGAGAAGTCGGCAGTCTGTAACCCAAAAGAGGGCCCTCACCAGATCTTGATCATACTGGCACCCTCACCTTGGACTTCCAGCCTCCAGAACTGTGAGAAATAAATTTCTCTCGTTTACAAGCCACCCAGTTTATGATAGTTCTAGTAGCCTGAGTGGACTCAGTCAACTCTTGATCCATTTGTCAACAAAGTGAATGATGAAAATTCAGGATGGATGAAGAGAGACTTTCTTGTTTTATCAGTTGTTCCTTCTAAGAGCTCTTAGTCTGGCACAGAGAGGAGACACATACTGGCCTCATTTACAATGAAACCTCTTCCTTGTTGATGGCACTACTTTGGTGCTCCAGTGCCTTTTCTCTGCAATCTGTTCTTAGGCTGACATACACCTCCGTCTTTGCCTACTAACCAGTGGCAGAGGAGAGCAAGGAAGGTGTGTGGTCGCAGCAGGACTGACTTCTGTGCCAAGGTGCCCTGAATTTTAAACCTCTGGTGACCTTGGGTGGTGTCTAGATGGTAAAACTGAGTTATTTATAGAATCACACTGGTAATGATCACAGCATCTGCTTGGAAGCTCATCAATGCCTGTGCACTGCAGAATTTCCTTATTATTCTTTTATGATTATCATCATGCCCACAGAAGTTCAAGGGAAGGGGGAGCCCAGGGAAATTTCCTGGTCTCCAGTCCTCCTTTATGTGGTCAGCCCTGCTCTCAGCATCATGGTATAATAATTGTATTAGCAGATTCCTTCTGTTTCACAAGTTCCAGCCAGTAAAACCAAGCTGTGAGTTGTATGATTACATATATTGAACACCTTTATAGTGATAGACTTATGGACATGTATGGTCTCATGAAAGCCTCATTTTAGTGGCTTGTCTGATCACTAGTATTATTACCCAGGTGGGAAGTGGCATAGCTAGAGTTTATATGCCGGTCCTCTAACTCCAATTCTAGTCATCTTTCCACTTCAACACAGGTTGGTTGGGCTTTTCCCTAATTTTTGACGATACTACAGAGGAGACAGGCATGGATTTTGACTTCACAGATCCTGTAGGGTGAACAGGACCATTCATCTGGGTCATCTTCCTTTCCGCTTGGTGTCACTGTGAATGCCACCTTTCAAATGCTACTGCCCTGATTTCTTCATCTGATCTTCAATTCTCTGATGGCTGTTTGTTAATGTATATTAATTTTAATGGGTTCAAGTCTATCAGGTTGACAAGTTCATTTTGACTCTGAGAAGTCAGGAAACCTGAAGCTTTCAAGGTAGCAGTGGTCTATTGTGTGATGCTGGAGAAGTTGCTTAATCCTTTGAGGTCACTTTTCTCATCTCTATGAAAGAGGTGGCCTAGATGAACGATTTTTAATTATAAGAAATTTTTTTTCCCCCAAATGAAATCGGACATAGACTTCAGTGTATCAGACAGAGACAAAATTAGTTTAGTCAGGTTGAAGCAGGTATGGGGCCCAGAGCATTGCCTTCTTGGCCTCCCTGTTTCTCCCTTAAGTGGCTCCTGAGACACTGATCCAGATGAAGTAGATGGTTGTTAAATTACTATTATTAGTTGCTACAGGGCTCTTCTTAACTGTTTTCTGAGCGCCTAATGCTGGGGATTCTGAACTGTTCAACATCTGCAGGAGGACTGAAACTGGGGCTGGATGCCTGAGTTTGAATCTCAACCCTACTTCCTGGTTGTCCAGGTCACCTTTAGCCAGTCACTCAATCTCTATGCCTCTGTTTCTGCATCTTTAAATAATGATAATAATAGTACCTGCCTCATAGGGTTGTTGTGAAGATTAAGATAGTTCACAAATGCAAAACATTTAGAATAGTGGCTGACACTGTTTAGATGGCAGCTATTATTCTTATCATCTCGAGGATCTAGCAGGGCCTTGTAGGGAGTGGGAGCTTAATAGTGACCATTAATTAACTGGTTTCTGCAGAATGCAGACCTGGGAGCGCTTTCAGTTGTCATGTGTTCCAATGTCTTGTACATTTGCCTTTATGGAGGCTTTCCTGGGTCGTCTGTTAAAATGCAGATTCCTAGACCTTACTGCTAGATTTACTGAACCGGCATCTCCAGGGAAGCAGTGTGGAAATCTGTATTTATAACAAGTGTCCTACAAGATATTTATGGACAGACACGTTGAGAAATATGGTGGTATTCAACTGTTGCATTTCACAGATTAGAAAACTGCATGGGAGGAGAAACTGCAGGCTCAAGGTCAGAGTTAGTGGTGGAATTGGAACTAGAACCCAGGTCCTTGTCCCTGGTCCAGGGTTATTCTTGCTCACCCCTTTTCTCTGTGATGACTCTGCCATTTCTGTCCAGGTGCCTGAGGTTGGCTGTATAGAATGAACAATTTCAGGACAGTGTTACCACATCAGCATGTGGCTGCAGGCATAACTTACCTGCCAGAAGGGTACGTGAGTTATCTTCTTTAGGCAGATTTTGAGCTTCCTTTTTTATTCTTGACTCTGTGCTTCTGGGATAATGATCTCTGGGAACCTGCATGTCCTGAATAATCTCAACGTCTGGTAATAGTTCTCGCTGTCCAGTTTTCACAGGAACAAGTAATACATTTCAAAGTGCAACTCAGTGCCAAGATGGGGGAGTAGGCAGATAGATTAAATACAAATGCCAAAATGCTGAGTACACTTAGCCAATTTGCATCATGTGATCATGTGAAACACTTTGGAGCCTGAGGACAGAAACCAAAAATACGCTTCTGTTCAGAGGCAGCCAACAGCATCAGTTACTAGTGTTATTACTGTTATTATCATCATCACTACCATCATTCCTCTTATAAATTTGAAGGTAGGTAACTGGGCTCTGTCTTTTGGAGCATTTCTGCAGGAAGGAAGAGCTACGATGAATTCTAGACAAGTAAGTATGGGGGCATGTGTGGCCCCATAACTCAGCCCCTCAGCTCAAACCACAGCTGTTCGCCCTCCCACCCACAAATGTTCAGTCTTTCTTTCACTGTGATGCCAATTTTCCACACCCAGGCCTTGCTCTAGCAATAAAGAATCTTAAAAAAATGTGTACAGTAAACAGATCCTATTGGGGAATTAGGACTCTCTCCACGAGAAGGGAGGATAGAAGGCTGGAGCAGAGGGAATAAGAGGCAGGAGTGTGGTGGCAGGGGAAGTGCAGTCCTTTATTCCTGAGGAGTAGGTGGAGCCCTTGGACTTGAATAGATGTAGAGATCAAAAAGATAAGATGTAATTGGAGTCCAGGTCCTCAGGGGAAGTGCCAATTTTAAGCTCTGCGAATGGGGCTGGACCTTACTTAGAGGGAGGAGAAGAAATTCAATTGCCTGCCTTAAAAAAAGAGCAAAACAATTTATTTAGGTGTCCACTCTTTAATTCACTCAGTCTAGTTCTGCTGCTTTGGATAACAAATCTAGTTCCTCTTTTTATAGTGGAAGATCCTGGAGCCCAGGTAGAAATTCATAATTTTATTTTGAAGTCAAAGTCCTTGTCTCTAATCTGATTTTTATAGATAGAGCTTAGAGCTTCTTTTCTAGAATGGAGTTGAGGAGTGTGGGAGATTCCCAGAGTATAAAATAAGGGAGATTTCCTTTGTCCTCCTAGCTAGCCCCTTGTTCTCCAACCAAAACTTTATTTTAAGCTTCTTTAACAATTTGCTTTGTATTTCAATTGAGTAAACATTTGGCATGGCGTAAGTTATAAGAGAAATGAAAAACACGACATAGAATTACATGGTTTTTCCTAAATGATCCTGGACTAAACAACCTCTTCCCACATCTGCAATGCAGGTATTATTGATGTTCATGTGGATGACATTTTGACATTAAAAGATTCCAAAATGCTTTCTTACTCCTTAAGCAATATCAAATTACATTCTTCTGGGCTTCCCTAGTGGCGCAGTGGTTAAGGATCCGCCTGCCAATGCAGGGGACATAGGTTCAACCCTGGACCGGGAAGATCCTACATGCCGCTGAGCAACTAAGCCCATGCGCCACAACTACTGAGCCTGCACCCTAGAGCCCGGGAACCACAACAAGAGAAGCCCCGGCAATGAGAAGCCCATGCACCACAATGAAGAGTAACCCCCGCTCGCCACAACTAGAGAAAGCCTGCATGCAGCAATGAAGACCCAACACAGCCAAAAAAAAACACCAAATATTCTTTCTAATTTTATGGTGGATTAATAAATATTTTGAAACGGATTGAAAATTGGAGAGTCCATGTTAATCGCCTCATTTTTCAGATAAAGCAGTGGAAATGCAAAGTAATTAAGTGACTTGCGCAAGGTTACACTAACTGATGAGTAGCAGAGCTGTGATTAAAACTGAGGTCTTTTGATACATCTATGTTTTCTAATCTTTTCAAATTCAGTCAGTTCACAGTGATGTTTCCTTTTCAGCAGGTTTAACATGTTCTACTATGTGTGTGTGTTCAGCACTAAGCTATTTAATATGCTTCAGTGTGTGTGTATGTGTGTGTAGGTGTGTGGGTAAGAGCGGAAGAGATATAAGAAATGGTACTAGTCTCCCAAGTACTTACAGTCTAGTCAGGGATATGAGACCTACACAGGTAAAGCAATGAATGATACAGTTCAGTGATATTTCCCAAACTTTTATGTGCATGAAAATCACTGGGAATCTTGTTGAAATGCAGATTCTAATTCAGTAGGCATGGGGTGAGCCCTGAGATTCTACATTTCTTACAGACTCTCATGTGAAGCATATGCTGTCAGAAGAGACATACTTTGAATAATAAGGCAAGGCAGGAGATAATTAAGGG
Organism: Physeter macrocephalus; assembly: GCF_002837175.3. Lineage (NCBI taxonomy): Eukaryota > Metazoa > Chordata > Mammalia > Artiodactyla > Physeteridae > Physeter > Physeter macrocephalus. Next base: position 49,958,869 of record NC_041221.1, on the reverse strand, counting down.
ACAAATTATGTAGCATAATTATAAAACACGAGGGAGTTGAGAGTAATAACGGGTAATCAGGGAAAGTTTCATGGAACACGTGGAATTTGAGCTCCTCCTGAATAATGGTCTGACTTTGAATTGGTAAAGGAATTAGACAGAGGAATAAAGTGAGTTAAGAGTGAAGGCACAGGGGCAGGAATGAGTGAAATGTGCTTGTGAGTTGGTGAAGAAACCATGCTGCCGATTGGATGGGGTAAGATGGCCACATTGTCTCCCCCTTCTGGTATTTATGCCCTGTGTAATGCCCTGCATTGTATGTGGCCTGGGTCTAGCGACTCGCTTCTAAGGAATAGAATACAGCAAAAGTAATGGGGCGCCGTTGCCAAGATGAGGTTACCGAGAGCCTGACTTCTGTCCTGCTCACTCTGTTGCACCATCACTTTCTCTGAAGGAAGCCAGCTGACATGTGATGAGCTGCCCTGCAGAGAGGCCCCAGTGGCAGGAAGCTGATGTGATGTCAACAGCCAGCAGTATCTGAGGTGTGGCAACTATGTGAGTGAGTTGGAATTAAATCCTTTCTGAGTCAAACCTTGAGATGGCTACAGCCTTGGCAGATGTTGAGGGCTGAGCCAGAGGATGCAGCTAAGCCACTCCCAGATTCCTGGCCCCCAGAAACTGTGAAATAATTTTGTTTGTTGTTTTAAGATGCTAAATTTGGAGGTAGTTTGTTACACAGCCAGGGTTAACTCATACGGTTGGAAATAATTTTGAAAGGAGAAGGAGGTAGTGTGACATCTAATTGTGGAGCAGGAAGGGGCTTGAAAGACTGGTACAACAATTAGGACATGATATGAAAATGATTGTTAAGTTCTAAGTTCTCTCTCTCTTTCTCTGTCACGTACATACACATACAGACACACAGAGCTTTATGGAGATATAATTCATACATGAAATAATTCACTCATTTGAAGTGTGCAACTCACTGGTTTTTAGTATGTTCACAGAGTTATGAAACTGTCACCACAATCCATTTTTGGATACTTTCATCATCCCTCAAAAAAGATCATGTACTCATCAGCACTCACACCCCATTTCCTCCCTGACCTCCCAGTCTAAGGCAACCACCAATCTACTTTGTCTCTATGGATTTTCCTATTCTGGACATTTCAGATGAATAGAACAATGTAATATTTGGCCTTTTTGTGTCTGGCTTCTTAGCATGATATTTTTAAGGTTTCTCTGTGTTGTAGCGTGTATATCAGTATATTGTGACTTTTTAATGCCAAATAATACTACATTGTATGGATATACTACCTTCTGTTTATCCCTTGACAAGTTCATGGATGTTTGAGTTATTTCTACCTTTTTGGCTATTACAAATAATGTTGCTATGAACTTTCATCTAAAAGATTTTATGTGGACTGTGTTTTCATTTTTCTAGAGTATATGCCTACAAGTAGAATTCCTGGGTCATATCATAACTCTGACATTTTAAAGAACTGTCAAACTGTTTTCCAAAGTGGCTGCACCATTTTACATTTCCTCTAGTAATGTGTGAGGGTTCCAGTTTCTCCACATCCGAGCCAACACTTGTTACTATCTGTCTTTTTTATTTATACCCATCCTAGTGTGTATGAAGTAGTATGTCTTTGTGATTTTGATTTGCATTTTTCTAATGACTAATATTCCCAAGCATCTTTTCATGTGCATATTTACCATTTGTACAGCTTCCTCAGAGAAATATCTATTCAAATCCTTTGTCCATTTTTAAATTGGGCTATTTTTCTTTTTATTATTGAGTAGTAGGTATTCTTTATATATTCTAGATACAAGTCTCTTATCATATTTATGATTTGCAAAAATATTCTCCCATTCTGTGGATCGTTTTTCGAAGGTATCCTTCAAAACACACCTGGTTTAAATTTTTAAAAATATTTATTTATTTATGTGGCTGCACTGGGTCTTAGTTGTGGCATGTGGGATCTTTAGTTGTGGCATACGGGCTCTTAGTTGCAGCATGCATGTGGTATCTAGTTCCCTGACCAGGGATCAGACCTGGGCTCTCTGCATTGGGAGTGTGGAGTCTTAATCAGTGGACCACCAGGGAAGTCATGAACTGGTTTTAATTTTGATGAAGCCTAATTTATCAATTTTTTTTTCCAGTCACTTATACTTTTGGCATTGTATGTGAGAAGGCCTTGCCTTGCCCAAGGTCACTAAGATTTAATCTTATGTCTTCTAGGATCTTCGTAGTTTTAGCTCTTATATTTACATGTAATATACATTTGGAGTTAATTTTTGTGTATGGTGTAAGGAAGAGGTTCAACTTCATTCTCTTACATGTAGTTATACAGTTGTCCCAGCACTATTTCTTTTTTTTTTTTTTTTTTTTTTTTTTGCGGTATGC
>NC_041221.1:49910425-49956005 GCF_002837175.3 Physeter macrocephalus | reverse complement strand
GGCCTCTCACTGTTGTGGCCTCTCCCGTTGCGGAGCACAGGCTCCGGACGTGCAGGCACAGCGGCCATGGCTCACGGGCCTAGCCGCTCCGCGGCATGTGGGATCTTCCCGGACCGGGGCACCAACTCGTGTGCCCTGCATTGGCAGGCAGACTCTCAACCACTGCGCCACCAGGGAAGCCCCCCAGCACTATTTCTTGAAAAGGCTTTTCCCCCATTGAATTGTCTTATGCTCTTTTTGAAATCAATTGGCCATAAATGTGAGGATTTATTTTTAATAATTTTACTAAGATATTAACTTTAGTGATTAATTTTATTCTAATTTTATTAATTTTATTCCATTGATCTGTATGTCTAATCTTATGCCAGTACCACACTGTCTTGTTTATGTTAGGTTTGTAGTAAGTTTTGCAATCAGGATATGTGAGTCCTCCTATTTCGTTCTTCTTTTTCTCAAGTTTGTCTTGACTGTACTGGGTCCTTTGCATTTTCATATGAATTTGAGGATTCACTCATCAGATGCTGCAAAACTTCAGCTGGGATTTTGACAGAGATTGCGTTGATTCTGTTCATCAGTTGAGGAATATTGCCACCTCAAAGATATTAAGTCTTTCACCTATGAATACAGATGTCTTTGCATTTATTTAGATATTTTAAATTTCTTCAACTGTGTTTAATAATTTTCAGAGTACAAGTTTTACACAACTTTTGTTACATTTATAGCTAAGTATTTTATTCTATGTATTGCTACTGTAAGTGGAATTATTTTCTTAACTTCATTTTTGACTGCTCATTGCTATTGTATAGAAACACATTGGTTTTTATATATTGCTCTTGTACCATATAACATTATAAACTCATTTATAAACTCATTTAGTAGCTTGAACAGTTTTTTAATGGATTTCTTAGGATTTTTCCATATATAAGATCATCTCGTCTGCACATAGAGGTTGATTCACTTCTTCCTCTCTGATCTACATGCCTTTTATTTCTTTTGCTTGCCTAATTGCCCTGGCTAGAATCTCCAGTACCACACTGAGTAGAAGCAGCAAGAGTTGATATTCTTTTCTTGGTTCTGATCTTACGAGGAAGGTATTCAGTCTTTCATCTTTAAATATAATGTTAGCTGTGGGTGTTTTATTTGTTTGTTTAATAAATGCCCTTTATCAGGTTGAGGAAGTTCCTTCTATGCCTAGTTTGTTGAGTGTTTTTTATCATGGAAAGTGTGTTAGATTTTGTCAAATGGTTTTTCTGCATCTATTGACATGATCATTTGGGTTTTGTCCTTTTTTTATTGATATGAAGTATTACATTGATTTTTGAATGTTAAACTAACCTTGCATTCCTGAGACAAATCCCTCTTGGACATGATGTATCATCCTTTTTATATGTTACTGGATTTGGTTTGATATTATTTTGTTGAGAATATTTGAGACTATGTAAGTAGAATATATTGGTCTGCAGGTTTCTTTTCTTGCAATGTCTTTGTCTGGTTTGTTATCAGGATGACACTGGCATCATAAAATTAGTTGGGAACTGTTTCCTCCTCTTTTTCTGGGGGTGGGTAGAATTTATGAAAAATTGGTATTAATTAAAAAAAATAGTCTTCAGTAGAATTCACCAGTGAAGCCATCTGTGTCTGGGTTTTTCTTTGTGGGAAGTTTTAAAGTTATTAATGCAACTTCTTTAATGTTATAGGTCTGTTTACAATTTCTATTTCTTCTTAAGTCAGTTTTAGTAGTTTGTGTCTTTCTAAGAATTTGTCCATTTTTTAAAGTTATCTCATTTGTTAGCATGTGTTCCCAGTATTCCCTTATAATCTTTTTGAATTTTTTGAGGTCAGTAGTGATGTTTCCTCTTTCATTCCTGATTTTAGTAATTTGAGTCTTCTTTCATTTTTTTTTTTTTCTGGTAATTTAACCAAAAGTTTGCCAACATTGTTTATCTTTTCAGAAGACCAAGTTTTGGTCTCTTGATTTTTCTCTGTCACTTTTCTCTTCCCTATTTCATTAATTTCCAGTGTAATGCTTATCATTTCCCACCTTCTGCATGCTTTGGCTTAATGTGATCTTTTTTCAGTATCTTAAGGTGAAGGCTAAGTCACTGATTTGAGATCTTTTTTTTTAATATAGACATTTCCAACTCTAAATATTCCTCTAAGCATTGCTTTATTTGCATACCTTGTTTTAATATGTTATGCTTTTATTTTCATTCATCTCAAAGATTTTTAATTTCTTTTTTATGATTTCTTCTTTGATCCACTGATTATTTAGAAAGGTGTTATTTAATGTGCACATATATGCAGGTGTTCTAAATTCCTTTGTTATGGATTTCTAATTTTATTCCATTGTGGTTGGCAGACACACCTTGTAGGATTTCAATTTTTTAAAATTTATTGAGGCTTGTTTTATCATCTAGCATATGGTGGATCCTAAAGAAATTTTCGTGTGTGCTTGGGAAGAATACACATACTACAGTTGTTGGTTAGAGCATTCTATACATGTCTGTCAAGTCTAGTTGTTTCATAGTGTTGTTCAATTCTTCTGTTTTCTTTTTGATCTTCTGTCTAATTTTTCTATCCTTCTAGAAAGAAATAACAACTATTGTTGAGTCATTAATCCCTTCAATTCTGTCAGTTTTTATTTTATGTATTTTGGGAGTTTTCTTGTTAAATGCTTATGTTTATAATTGTTATGTTTCTGATAGATAGACCATTTTATCATTATAAAGTGTCTATCTTTATCTCTAGTAACTTTTTTGTTTGTTTTAACATCTGTTTTGGCTGATATTAGTGTCGCTACTCCAGCTTTCTTGTGGTTGTTTTTTGGATCATGTATCTTTCCCCGTCCTTTTACTTTCAGCATTTTGTGTCTTCGAATCTACAGTGTGTTTCCTGCAGAGCAAATAGTTGGACCTTGTTTTTTATCCAGTCTGACAATCTCTGACTTTGATTGAGTTGTTTAATTCATTTACATTTAATGCTATTATTGATATAGTTGGACTTATGTTTGCTATTTTGCTATTTATTTTCTATATATCTCCTGTTTTTCTCTTCCTCTGTTCCTCCTTTACTGCCTTCTTTTGCATTGAATAAATAGCTTCTAACGTAACACTTTAATTTCTTTAAAGAGTTTTCCCCGCTATTTTAAAGTTATTTTCTGTTAAAATAAAGAAGTTCCTTATGTGTGAGGAAATAGCATTGTTGGATGGGTTTACCAATATTTATTAATCATCAGTGTGGGAAAGCATGAGTATGTTTGTGTGTATGTGGGGGAGGCAGAAATAGGGAGGGAAGGAAAAAGGGAGAGAGAGCGAGAGAGAGCAAGAGTGCAGGCAGACGTTTTTGATTCTTGTAGAAATATTGTTGAGAGGAAAGTGGAGGTCCTACAAGCAATAAACTCCAATTTCATTTATAGCACAGAGGGAGTCTTCAGGTAAGCTGACATCTGTCCAACAGAGTAGCTTACAGATACCAGGTAAGTAATGATCAGGTTGGTAATTAAGAAGAAAGAGCCTTTATGTGTGCTTTGACCTTGCAAAATTTCCTCTTCACCTTGAGCGACATTGATTTTTGTCAAGGTTGTTTGTATTTGCAGAAGTGTTTCCATGATTGAATCTGATCTTGATCTGCTGATAGCTGCTTAATTTACACAGTTAGCCCCCCCACCCCCCCACCCCAGACTATCCAATCATGATTGCTTCTCACATTTTTTCCTCAGGGAAAAAAATCTATATTAATGGCTTCAAAGTGGTCACAAGGTAATTGACTGCTCTTTGCCCTTTTTAATTTGTAGCTGTTTGTCCTTCACTTTGTTTCTCAAAAACAGTTCTTGGCACAGTCTCGCAAATGAAAGCCCTGTTTTTCAGATCTAGGCAGCTGCTAAGCTTTGGATCTGTGAATTTTGCCATCCTGCACATTTAGGGTTGACTATGGAGGGTGGTTAAGAAGCTCTGTACTTGAAAGGAAGCTTATTGCTTTAAGTAGCTCATAGTTGGTGGTATATCATTCGTATAAGCTTTCAAATTTGGCTTCTGTGGCTATTTCCTTTTCTACAGACTATTCTGCGCTCCCTGACCCTCCCACCAACCCAAATACTGCTTTGGTCTCTGATGAATTCTCTATTAAACCCAAGAGCATTGTGCCTTTATAGAAGCAAGTAACTTAAAGAAAATTAAGCCATTTTGACTTTGAAATTCCAAACTTTAGTAACAGCAATGAAAAGCCTTGAAAATATTACTCATTTCTACTTAAAACATCCCTGGGAAGTGAGTCAGCGTTTTATTATTCTCTGTTGGATGTTATTAGCTAGGGACAATCAAAAGAAGTCAAGGCAAGTTCAAGTCATTTGTATAAAACCCAGGTGAACAAGCCAGCGTTAAAATCCAGGTCCTTGTATCCGACACACTTCCTCTCTGGATCATTTTTCTCTCTAAAACAGCATTCTGTTCCCCAGTATAATATCAGCAGTTGACTTGATATTTGTTTTCATGACACAAACAAGAGGAAAAAAGGTTTACATTGTTTGTCATAAGTGGATTGATAAGTAATCCCATGAATGGGAGGTGGGTGTGGCAGAGCTAGTTCATCCCTCTGGGAAGAAGTCAGACCCCTGCATTATGTTTCTGGCTCTCAGTGCTGGGCATTGCTCACATCCTTTCATATCTCTTATGCACAGTCCTCCACATGTGAGGTGGAGCTCACCATAAATACGTGGTTGTGAGGAGGCATTGTCAGGAATGCTTTATTCTAATCACATCACCTGGGCTTGCAGTAGAAGGGTGGAGGTGGGAAAGAAGCCACGGGATACACTCATCAACCTGACCATGGACTGTCCAGTCTTAACCACCTGTGCCCTCACAAACCCCCACAGGAAGTCTTTTTGTAATACTCTCATTTATAAAAAAGTTTCCTTCCTTCCCTCTAAGGTGTGTCATCAGTTGAATAGCATCATCAGGAAAAAGCTTCTATATCAAATGTAGATGCCTATGGAAAGAGGGATCCCGATTTTAGAAACATTAATATGAAAAGAATGTATCCTGGAATCAGGGACAAGAGGTATTTGCTCAAAACTTCTCCACCATTTTCTCTTTTCTAATTGAATCTGCCCTCTCAAGTGTCCTAAGAAAGAAATACGAAGAGAGTGTTGTTTCTTTAGTCCCTAATAACTAGCAGGGCCATGAGTTGTCTGTGCCGGTGGTCCTCGATTCAAGATGTGGTATTTTCTGGGTTTCCACAGCATGTACCATTTTATAATTATGTATTTCCCTTTATTAGTAAATACACTTCAACCCAGCAAATTCTAAGCTCTGTAAAGATAAACAAAAGACAAAGACAAAAGCCCTAAATGCTTGACTAAACCATAGAGTAAATGAAATATTCATTTACTAGATAAATAGTAAGATGAGCTCATTTGTTTTGTATGTTTCTATTTGATGCCCTTTCAATGAGAGAAAATTTTCCTTGCACTTACTAAATCTTTAAAGAGAAATAGTAATGCCAAGAGATGATGCAAGAAACTGTGTCATAGAAGGTTAACATAGGCTATAAACCTGTTGTGTCTCTGACCTCTGACTGTCTTTTGGGTAGTTTTTTTTTTTTTTTTCTAATGACAACTGATTTTATTGTGTTCCCATGGTGTCACATTGCTCAATTTCAATTGCTTGCTTCTGGTTAAGATGTTTGGTTTGTTACAGCAAATGAAAACAAAACCCAAGCCTTGTGTTTGGTGAGAACAGTAGGATGTGGGGAGAGCTTCTCTGTGCATCTAAATGTCAGGCACATTGGGCTAAGAAAATATATTGGTCCTGCAGTGTATTGTTGATTAAAGACGGTGTTATGTGGTCTTCCAAAGCCCTTCTGCTATGGTTCTCTTCTGAAGTAGGGTGTATATACAGCTTTTTTCAATTAGACATACTATTGATATATTCCCCTCCAAAGATTCTGGCACATGGGTTTAAAGGGCTGTTTTAGACACCAAACACAGGCACAGGTTATGTGAATAAGTTCTGTAAGTAATTTTGATACCTCTTTTTGTCTTGCCTTATTCTTGATTGAAAAACTAATGATCTACTATAAAATGGAATTTCCACAGTGAGATTTTCTTGGTATTAAACAAAGGGTTGTTTTATGACACCTTATGTGCTGAGAATTAGAGCCCCTTTCAAGTGATATTTATTAGGTTTTATCTTATATTCCTAACAGTTGTTCCCATTATAGCACTGTGTTAACTATTGACTCTATAGCTCCATACTCTCTTTTGCTGTATGAAGCCTATCTCTTCCAGTCAGTTTCTTCCTCATCTTCCTCCATGAACTAATAAGTCCATGCCTAAATCTACTAATTCCATTTCCTTGTCTGGATAATATTTTAAGATTTCTAAATCATATTTTTAAATTAAAAGTCAGGGCTGATCTGAACTCTTCCCTGAAACTTACCTCAACTTTTCTTCATGGAAATGGCTTTCTGCTCTGAATCCTCTAGCACTTATTGTTTTCATCTCACATTTGACATTTACTGGTTCATGGTTGTTTTTTTTTTTTTTTCCAATTTTTTCCTGTTTGTTCTGCATATTCAAGGGTCTTTCACATTCCTAGAGAGCATATAAAACATTGTATATTGCTTTTATAAACTTGATAGTGCTTAACATACTATTCAACATACAGCAATATCCTAGTAATGGTTAGTTAAGTTGAATTACGCTTTTTCTTCAGATTTTGATTTTGCATAGTGTTCTCATTGAAAGTTTCCAACCACTAGCATGGAAAAGTATCAGTCTGAGATATGTGTGAGTTTCAGTGAGCTAGCATCATGATAGTGTTTTGTCTCACTGAATAATGTTAAGTACTTGGGTATGCCTGAAATTAGACTATGCATAAATTACTCAGAAGACGGAATTTCTGCCTCCTAGAAAATTATATTTACATTAACATTGTGCCTAATGAGCATAATCTTTATTTTAGAAGGGCCAAGATTTATAATAAATATTGATATTTTCCTATATAACAGTTGTGGAAAGCCATAAAATAATTTTACTGTGCAAGTATAGTGACTATATTCATGTACTCATTGGTGATATACTGTCTATGAATATATTTTAGAAAATGTGTGCTGAAAACCTTTAATTGAAACCACTGATTTATGAAGGCAAGTATAAGATGAAGAGATAGAGCAGAAGGAAGGCCTTGGAACCCAAATTAAATCTGGTTTGTAAAATATTCAGAAATTTATCATTACAAAATCACATTTATTGATTGGACACCAATGTTTTTCCTTCTTTTATTACAAGAATGACACGTTTTAGTGTTAAATTCTTAGCATTCCTTCATTTCAATATCAGTTACTTGACTATGATTAGTATTCATCAGTGCATTTACTGGGTTGTAAGTCACATATTAAATCTATGTTTAGAGTTTGAAAACACAAAAGGAACTTGATGAGAATATGGTTGACTCATTCTTTTTAATACCAGTCACTAAGAAAATTAAAGCATAAAGGACAAGTTGATCATCTTCCAGCTCTACCCTTGCCTCTGGGCACAATCATGCAAAGATTGGTTTTGGAAGAAAATGTTGTTGCCTGCTTCCAATTGCTTATAAGATTTAAAGCTTTTTAACTTGCCATCTCAGGATTGTCAGGAAAAGGAGACTGCTTTATCTCAATATCATAAAGTGTTTTTCAAGAGTGAGAGGTAAATGTTCAAGTGATGAAGAGAAATTACTTACCCTGGGTTCTTAGAGAAAACCTTTCAGGTGTTAACAATTCGTCATTGTGCTTTGGGGCATTTACGCTTTTCCTAATTAAATTTCATGATGGCATCCACTGTTTCAATCACTTCAGGTAGACAGACTCCTCAACAGTAACTGGATCTTTCCCCCTTCACTCTGTCCTTTTCCCTTATGAATTAGAAATGACTTTATGCTTCTGTTTTGTTTCTGTTCTTCCTCTCAGTAATTTTATTCCCAATCCATTTTCTTACTGTGAGAATGTCTTCATTTCTCTGTAGTCTCTGGAGTGCTAATCAAGAATTAATCAGTCTTCCCTGTTGAGTCAGGTTTAGCCATTTTATTCTCCTTTTGTGTCCTGTGCAAGGAGTATGAAATAACATTGTTTTAGGAAAGATTTATGTCTAAATTTCATTTTGGGGTTCAGTGACCCCTTTGAGAATGTAACAAATGCTACAGTTCCTCTGTCCATCACAAAGCACAAATTAAAAATTTGACATGCTATTTCATATGCTGCATTGACTCCCCATACTTCCCAATTCTGTCCCTAGACCTCAGATTAGGAAGCCCAGGAGCCTCCGGCTATAAAGGGCTTTATTTTTCTTTTTGGTAGATTTGGTTCTAAGATGGCCATGTGGGCATTAGATAAGCAGTTAGTTGAAGTAAGCAAAAAGAGACTAAGTCCATATAAATATCTTTGTGCGTGTGATGAAATAATAGCAGCCTCTAGGAAAGGGGACAGATTAGTCACTCAAAACAGATTTTGTTTACATATTTGTGTTTGGGGTGTGATTTATATCAATGATAACGAAGACTCTGAAGACCACATACCCATTCCACAGAAGCATGTTATAGCAAACATCAGTTCTAGACATTTGAAATTTAAATTTCACTGGAATTAATGTGATACCTGAGAAGAAAAGTGATATGATGTTCAGTTTATATTAAGTATCTTGGTAAATGATTGATTCATGGACAAAAATACTAGATCTTGAAATATAAGTATTTATTCAAATAATAAAATTAACTCACAGTCTAATTTGGATTTTGAAAAATTCTCATTCAGAGGGCAGTCACTGGAAAGTAGGCTAAGAAGTTTCTTCAAAGCAGGGAGCTCTCTCTCTGAGAGAACATGATCTTGAAGGAAGAACACTGAGTTAGGAGTCAGTAGCTACCTTCTACTCTAACTGATTGCCACTGTCAGCATAGGGTGATCAACTTGTTGCAGTTTGACAGGACTTTCCCAGTTTTAACACTGGGAACTCACCTTCCTTCCCCCTTGCCTGTCCCAGTCCTGGGCACACTGAGATGATTGGTCAGCAATTAGATACATGACCTTGAATCAGACACTGAATCCTCCTGCGTTTCAGTTTTCTCATGTATAAAATGAAGAAGGTGGATTAGATGGCTAAGGATCCTTACAAGTCCCACAAATGATTTTATCCTCCAGTCATTTTCTTTATTTTCTCTTTCTTCTTCAGATAGCTATGAAAAATCTTGGAGATTAATTCCTTGTTTATCTTTGTACTCTATTTTTAATTTATAGCACATCAGTTCAGCACAAGGCTTAATATCCTTTAGTGAGCCAAACACAACTCTTGTAGTCTTTTGGCAGTCAAGATATGGAATTAAGTTAGCATGCTTATAGAAAAGATGGTGAGATCTGTTGTTCACTATAATCTATGTAATCTGCTTGCAGGAACTCACATTGCCCACATATTCTGAACTGAGAGACTAGCGGGGGGAGTTGCCGAGGGAAGCTTTCAGAGGTAGCAGAGGTCTGGGTAGATTTCTAATGTTTGTTCAGTATTGAGTTGGGGTTTTTTTTTAAAGCTTTATTGAGATATAGTTCACCTATCATACCACTTACAAATTTAAGGTATACAGTTTAATGGTTTTTAGTCTGTTCACAGATATGTGCAAACATCACCACAATCAATTTTAAAATATCTCATCACCTCAGAAAGAAACCCTATGTTTTTTAGCTATCACCACCCTATCCTCCTAACAGTTTATACTCCTAGCGCCCTGCTTTCTGTCTCTAGATTTGCTTATTCTGGATATTTCATGTAAGTGGAATCATGTAATATGTGATCTTCTGTGACTAGCTTCTTTTATGCAGCAGAATATTTTCAAGATTCACTCATATCATAGCATGTATTATACTTCATTCCTTTTTATAGACAAATAATATTCCATTGTATGGATATACCACATTCTGTTTATATATTCATTAGTTGATGGGCATTTGGATTGTTTCTATTTTTTGGCTATTAAGAATAATGCTGTCATAAACATTTATGTACAAGTTTTTGTATGGCCATGTGTCTTCATGTCTCTTAAATACCTGGGAGTGGAATTCTGGGTCAAATGGTAACTTTATGTTTAACCATTTAACCATTTGAGGAACTTCCACACTGTTATCCAAAGTGGCTGCCACAGCTTACCTTCCCATATTCTCATACAAGTATGGAGGTTCTGGTTTCTCTACCTCTTTGCCAGTTCTTGTTTTTGTCAGACTTTTTGATTCTAGCCACCCTAGTAGGTGTGAAGTAGTATATCATTGTGATTTTGATTTGCATTTCCCTAATGACTAATGATGTTGAGCATTTTTTATGTGCTTATTGGCAACTCATATACAGTTTTAAGAAAATGTCTGTTCAGATCCTTTGCATATTCTAAAATTGGGTTATTTGTCTTTTGTTGTTAAGTTGTAAGGGTTCTCTGTATATTCTAGATACAAGTCTTTTATCAGATAAATAATTTTCAAAAATTTTCTCCCATTCCATGTTTTGTATTTTCACTTTATTTTTTTTGGCCACCCTGCATGGCTTGTGGGATCTTAGTTCCAGGATTTGAATCCGGGCCCTTGGCAGTGAGCATGAGGAGTCCTAACCACTGGACCGCCAGGGAATTCGTATTTTCACTTTCTTGATAGTGTCCTTGCCTTGTTCCTGATATTAGGGGAAAAGCACCCAGTCTTTTATCACTAAGTATGATGCTAGCTGTGGGGTTTTCATAGATGCCCTTCCTTAGGTTGGAGAAGTTTGCTTCCATTCTCAGTTCGATTTTTTTCTTTTAATCATTAAAAGGTGTTGGATTTGTCAAATGCTTTTGCTGCTTTATTGAAAAGATCATGGGGTTTTGTTTCTTAATTCAACTGATATGTAATCAGTTAATTACATTAATTGATTTTCAGATGTTTATCCAACCTTGGATTTCCTGGGATAAACCTCACTTAGTCATATGTAGCTGGATTCAGTTTGCTATTTTGTTGGGCATTTTTGCATCCATATTTGTAAGAGATATTGGTCTGAGGTTTTCTTGTGATGTCTTTGCCTGGTTTTGTCATTCAGGGTTATACTGTCCTCATAAAAAGAGTTGGGGAGTGTTCATTCCTTTTCTATTTTGTGAAGAGTTTGTGAAGAATTGGTATTAAGTCTTCGTTAAATGTTTGGCAGAATTTATTGGTGGAGCCACCTAGGCCTGGGTTTTTCTTTGTGGGTAATTTTCTGGTTACTAATTCCATCTCTTGTTACAAATCTATTCAGATTGTATATTTTTTCTTGAGTCAGTATTGTAGTTTAGTTTTCCTATGAATTTGTCCATTTTTTCTAGATTATTTAATTTATTGGCATACAGTTGTTCAGAGTATTCCTTTAGAATCCTTTTTATTTCTGTAAGGTTTTTAGTAATGTCTCCTCTTTCATTTTTTTTTTTTTTTTTTTTTTTTTGGGGTACGCGGGCCCTTCACTGTTGTGACCTCTCCCGAGCAAATGAAAACAAAACCCAAGCCTTGTGTTTGGTGAGAACAGTAGGATGTGGGGAGAGCTTCTCTGTGCATCTAAATGTCAGGCACATTGGGCTAAGAAAATATATTGGTCCTGCAGTGTATTGTTGATTAAAGACGGTGTTATGTGGTCTTCCAAAGCCCTTCTGCTATGGTTCTCTTCTGAAGTAGGGTGTATATACAGCTTTTTTCAATTAGACATACTATTGATATATTCCCCTCCAAAGATTCTGGCACATGGGTTTAAAGGGCTGTTTTAGACACCAAACACAGGCACAGGTTATGTGAATAAGTTCTGTAAGTAATTTTGATACCTCTTTTTGTCTTGCCTTATTCTTGATTGAAAAACTAATGATCTACTATAAAATGGAATTTCCACAGTGAGATTTTCTTGGTATTAAACAAAGGGTTGTTTTATGACACCTTATGTGCTGAGAATTAGAGCCCCTTTCAAGTGATATTTATTAGGTTTTATCTTATATTCCTAACAGTTGTTCCCATTATAGCACTGTGTTAACTATTGACTCTATAGCTCCATACTCTCTTTTGCTGTATGAAGCCTATCTCTTCCAGTCAGTTTCTTCCTCATCTTCCTCCATGAACTAATAAGTCCATGCCTAAATCTACTAATTCCATTTCCTTGTCTGGATAATATTTTAAGATTTCTAAATCATATTTTTAAATTAAAAGTCAGGGCTGATCTGAACTCTTCCCTGAAACTTACCTCAACTTTTCTTCATGGAAATGGCTTTCTGCTCTGAATCCTCTAGCACTTATTGTTTTCATCTCACATTTGACATTTACTGGTTCATGGTTGTTTTTTTTTTTTTTTCCAATTTTTTCCTGTTTGTTCTGCATATTCAAGGGTCTTTCACATTCCTAGAGAGCATATAAAACATTGTATATTGCTTTTATAAACTTGATAGTGCTTAACATACTATTCAACATACAGCAATATCCTAGTAATGGTTAGTTAAGTTGAATTACGCTTTTTCTTCAGATTTTGATTTTGCATAGTGTTCTCATTGAAAGTTTCCAACCACTAGCATGGAAAAGTATCAGTCTGAGATATGTGTGAGTTTCAGTGAGCTAGCATCATGATAGTGTTTTGTCTCACTGAATAATGTTAAGTACTTGGGTATGCCTGAAATTAGACTATGCATAAATTACTCAGAAGACGGAATTTCTGCCTCCTAGAAAATTATATTTACATTAACATTGTGCCTAATGAGCATAATCTTTATTTTAGAAGGGCCAAGATTTATAATAAATATTGATATTTTCCTATATAACAGTTGTGGAAAGCCATAAAATAATTTTACTGTGCAAGTATAGTGACTATATTCATGTACTCATTGGTGATATACTGTCTATGAATATATTTTAGAAAATGTGTGCTGAAAACCTTTAATTGAAACCACTGATTTATGAAGGCAAGTATAAGATGAAGAGATAGAGCAGAAGGAAGGCCTTGGAACCCAAATTAAATCTGGTTTGTAAAATATTCAGAAATTTATCATTACAAAATCACATTTATTGATTGGACACCAATGTTTTTCCTTCTTTTATTACAAGAATGACACGTTTTAGTGTTAAATTCTTAGCATTCCTTCATTTCAATATCAGTTACTTGACTATGATTAGTATTCATCAGTGCATTTACTGGGTTGTAAGTCACATATTAAATCTATGTTTAGAGTTTGAAAACACAAAAGGAACTTGATGAGAATATGGTTGACTCATTCTTTTTAATACCAGTCACTAAGAAAATTAAAGCATAAAGGACAAGTTGATCATCTTCCAGCTCTACCCTTGCCTCTGGGCACAATCATGCAAAGATTGGTTTTGGAAGAAAATGTTGTTGCCTGCTTCCAATTGCTTATAAGATTTAAAGCTTTTTAACTTGCCATCTCAGGATTGTCAGGAAAAGGAGACTGCTTTATCTCAATATCATAATGTGTTTTTCAAGAGTGAGAGGTAAATGTTCAAGTGATGAAGAGAAATTACTTACCCTGGGTTCTTAGAGAAAACCTTTCAGGTGTTAACAATTCGTCATTGTGCTTTGGGGCATTTACGCTTTTCCTAATTAAATTTCATGATGGCATCCACTGTTTCAATCACTTCAGGTAGACAGACTCCTCAACAGTAACTGGATCTTTCCCCCTTCACTCTGTCCTTTTCCCTTATGAATTAGAAATGACTTTATGCTTCTGTTTTGTTTCTGTTCTTCCTCTCAGTAATTTTATTCCCAATCCATTTTCTTACTGTGAGAATGTCTTCATTTCTCTGTAGTCTCTGGAGTGCTAATCAAGAATTAATCAGTCTTCCCTGTTGAGTCAGGTTTAGCCATTTTATTCTCCTTTTGTGTCCTGTGCAAGGAGTATGAAATAACATTGTTTTAGGAAAGATTTATGTCTAAATTTCATTTTGGGGTTCAGTGACCCCTTTGAGAATGTAACAAATGCTACAGTTCCTCTGTCCATCACAAAGCACAAATTAAAAATTTGACATGCTATTTCATATGCTGCATTGACTCCCCATACTTCCCAATTCTGTCCCTAGACCTCAGATTAGGAAGCCCAGGAGCCTCCGGCTATAAAGGGCTTTATTTTTCTTTTTGGTAGATTTGGTTCTAAGATGGCCATGTGGGCATTAGATAAGCAGTTAGTTGAAGTAAGCAAAAAGAGACTAAGTCCATATAAATATCTTTGTGCGTGTGATGAAATAATAGCAGCCTCTAGGAAAGGGGACAGATTAGTCACTCAAAACAGATTTTGTTTACATATTTGTGTTTGGGGTGTGATTTATATCAATGATAACGAAGACTCTGAAGACCACATACCCATTCCACAGAAGCATGTTATAGCAAACATCAGTTCTAGACATTTGAAATTTAAATTTCACTGGAATTAATGTGATACCTGAGAAGAAAAGTGATATGATGTTCAGTTTATATTAAGTATCTTGGTAAATGATTGATTCATGGACAAAAATACTAGATCTTGAAATATAAGTATTTATTCAAATAATAAAATTAACTCACAGTCTAATTTGGATTTTGAAAAATTCTCATTCAGAGGGCAGTCACTGGAAAGTAGGCTAAGAAGTTTCTTCAAAGCAGGGAGCTCTCTCTCTGAGAGAACATGATCTTGAAGGAAGAACACTGAGTTAGGAGTCAGTAGCTACCTTCTACTCTAACTGATTGCCACTGTCAGCATAGGGTGATCAACTTGTTGCAGTTTGACAGGACTTTCCCAGTTTTAACACTGGGAACTCACCTTCCTTCCCCCTTGCCTGTCCCAGTCCTGGGCACACTGAGATGATTGGTCAGCAATTAGATACATGACCTTGAATCAGACACTGAATCCTCCTGCGTTTCAGTTT
Organism: Physeter macrocephalus; assembly: GCF_002837175.3. NCBI lineage: Eukaryota > Metazoa > Chordata > Mammalia > Artiodactyla > Physeteridae > Physeter > Physeter macrocephalus. The sequence goes on along the minus strand of NC_041221.1, from coordinate 49,941,110 downwards.
TCTCATGTATAAAATGAAGAAGGTGGATTAGATGGCTAAGGATCCTTACAAGTCCCACAAATGATTTTATCCTCCAGTCATTTTCTTTATTTTCTCTTTCTTCTTCAGATAGCTATGAAAAATCTTGGAGATTAATTCCTTGTTTATCTTTGTACTCTATTTTTAATTTATAGCACATCAGTTCAGCACAAGGCTTAATATCCTTTAGTGAGCCAAACACAACTCTTGTAGTCTTTTGGCAGTCAAGATATGGAATTAAGTTAGCATGCTTATAGAAAAGATGGTGAGATCTGTTGTTCACTATAATCTATGTAATCTGCTTGCAGGAACTCACATTGCCCACATATTCTGAACTGAGAGACTAGCGGGGGGAGTTGCCGAGGGAAGCTTTCAGAGGTAGCAGAGGTCTGGGTAGATTTCTAATGTTTGTTCAGTATTGAGTTGGGGTTTTTTTTTAAAGCTTTATTGAGATATAGTTCACCTATCATACCACTTACAAATTTAAGGTATACAGTTTAATGGTTTTTAGTCTGTTCACAGATATGTGCAAACATCACCACAATCAATTTTAAAATATCTCATCACCTCAGAAAGAAACCCTATGTTTTTTAGCTATCACCACCCTATCCTCCTAACAGTTTATACTCCTAGCGCCCTGCTTTCTGTCTCTAGATTTGCTTATTCTGGATATTTCATGTAAGTGGAATCATGTAATATGTGATCTTCTGTGACTAGCTTCTTTTATGCAGCAGAATATTTTCAAGATTCACTCATATCATAGCATGTATTATACTTCATTCCTTTTTATAGACAAATAATATTCCATTGTATGGATATACCACATTCTGTTTATATATTCATTAGTTGATGGGCATTTGGATTGTTTCTATTTTTTGGCTATTAAGAATAATGCTGTCATAAACATTTATGTACAAGTTTTTGTATGGCCATGTGTCTTCATGTCTCTTAAATACCTGGGAGTGGAATTCTGGGTCAAATGGTAACTTTATGTTTAACCATTTAACCATTTGAGGAACTTCCACACTGTTATCCAAAGTGGCTGCCACAGCTTACCTTCCCATATTCTCATACAAGTATGGAGGTTCTGGTTTCTCTACCTCTTTGCCAGTTCTTGTTTTTGTCAGACTTTTTGATTCTAGCCACCCTAGTAGGTGTGAAGTAGTATATCATTGTGATTTTGATTTGCATTTCCCTAATGACTAATGATGTTGAGCATTTTTTATGTGCTTATTGGCAACTCATATACAGTTTTAAGAAAATGTCTGTTCAGATCCTTTGCATATTCTAAAATTGGGTTATTTGTCTTTTGTTGTTAAGTTGTAAGGGTTCTCTGTATATTCTAGATACAAGTCTTTTATCAGATAAATAATTTTCAAAAATTTTCTCCCATTCCATGTTTTGTATTTTCACTTTATTTTTTTTGGCCACCCTGCATGGCTTGTGGGATCTTAGTTCCAGGATTTGAATCCGGGCCCTTGGCAGTGAGCATGAGGAGTCCTAACCACTGGACCGCCAGGGAATTCGTATTTTCACTTTCTTGATAGTGTCCTTGCCTTGTTCCTGATATTAGGGGAAAAGCACCCAGTCTTTTATCACTAAGTATGATGCTAGCTGTGGGGTTTTCATAGATGCCCTTCCTTAGGTTGGAGAAGTTTGCTTCTATTCTCAGTTCGATTTTTTTCTTTTAATCATTAAAAGGTGTTGGATTTGTCAAATGCTTTTGCTGCTTTATTGAAAAGATCATGGGGTTTTGTTTCTTAATTCAACTGATATGTAATCAGTTAATTACATTAATTGATTTTCAGATGTTTATCCAACCTTGGATTTCCTGGGATAAACCTCACTTAGTCATATGTAGCTGGATTCAGTTTGCTATTTTGTTGGGCATTTTTGCATCCATATTTGTAAGAGATATTGGTCTGAGGTTTTCTTGTGATGTCTTTGCCTGGTTTTGTCATTCAGGGTTATACTGTCCTCATAAAAAGAGTTGGGGAGTGTTCATTCCTTTTCTATTTTGTGAAGAGTTTGTGAAGAATTGGTATTAAGTCTTCGTTAAATGTTTGGCAGAATTTATTGGTGGAGCCACCTAGGCCTGGGTTTTTCTTTGTGGGTAATTTTCTGGTTACTAATTCCATCTCTTGTTACAAATCTATTCAGATTGTATATTTTTTCTTGAGTCAGTATTGTAGTTTAGTTTTCCTATGAATTTGTCCATTTTTTCTAGATTATTTAATTTATTGGCATACAGTTGTTCAGAGTATTCCTTTAGAATCCTTTTTATTTCTGTAAGGTTTTTAGTAATGTCTCCTCTTTCATTTTTTTTTTTTTTTTTTTTTTTTGCGGTACGCGGGCCTCTCACTGTTGTGACCTCTCCCGTTGTGGAGCACAGGCTCTGGACGCGCAGGCTCAGCGGCCATGGCTCACGGGCCCAGCAGCTCCGCGGCATGTGGGATCCTCCCGGACCAGGGCACGAACCCGTATCTCCTGCATCGGCAGGCGGACTCTCAACCACTGCGCCACCAGGGAAGCCCTCCTCTTTCATTTTTGATTCTAGTAATTTGAGTGTTATTTCTAGTAATTTGAGTATCAATCTAGTTACCATTTTGTCAATTTTATTGATTTTTACAGTACCCATTTTTTGTTTCATTGATTTTCTCTGTTTTTAATTATATATTTGATTTATTTCCCTGCTAATCTTTATCATTTTCTTCCTTCTTGCTTTAGGTTTAATTTGCTCTTCTTTTTTGATGTCCTAAGGTTGAAGCTTTGCTTTTGATTTGAGATCTTTCTTTTTTTTTTTTTTTTAAAAAAATAGGCATTTACAGCTATAAATTTCCCTCTAAGCACATTTTTAGCTGAATCCCATGTAGTTTAGTATGTTATATCTTCATTTTTTATTCATCTCAAAATATTTTAAAATTTCTTCTTTGACCCATTGGTTGTTGAGGAGCATGTTGTTTATCTTCCACATGTTTTTGAGTTTCCCAAATTTCTTTTTGTTACTGATTTCTAATTTCATTCTGTTATGGTTGGAGCATGTACTTTGGATGATTTCAATCCATTAAAATGTATCAAAGTTTGTTTTATGTCCTAGCATATGTTCTATCCTGGAGAATGTTCCAGGTGCATTTGAGAAGAATATATATTCTGCCATTGTTTGGTGGAGTGTTTTATAGATGTCTGTTATGTCTAGTTGTTTTTCAATGTTATTTAAGTCTCCTATTACCATGTTGTTCCTCTGCCTATTTTTTCTATCCACTATTGAAAGTGGTATATTGAAGTCTCCAACTATTCTTTTTGTGGTATTGAATTTTGAATTTGCAGTGGCAAGCTAAACCTGTTCATTTTTGGGAGTTAGAAGTATATCAAGATTTTCAGTTCTGTCTGTATTGCTACATCTTTGGCAGGAGGACTCTTTCATTTAGGCCACTCTTAACTTCACTTTCAAGGCTCATTTGCAAATATAATCATCATGATAAAGTTAATAACCCTAAATTTGTTATATCTGATTGCCTAGGGCTTCAAGCATATGAAGAGGAATCATTGTTAATTAGAAATATAAGAAGCAGCTTTATCACAAAAAATGATAAAGTGGATGGTAATATGTTCTTACTCAGATCCAAAGGAGGGAGATGATAATAAAACAGTGATTCTTTGATATTGGAATAATGATCACCCAAGGGGAAAGCGTCTGTAAATGAAATCCTTAAAAGTTTGAAAATATTGATTATTTTATTCATTTCCTCCCTCTTACCTACAGAACAGTGCATAACAGAACCCTATGTTTATATTTTGTGTTTTGAGGTAGAGAAATTAATTTTTTTCTTTCCGTAATTATGAACTAATTACAGAAAAGGAAACTTAGTTTTTTACTGGGGACCAAAGTATTTTTTTTTTTAAATTTTATTTATTTTTGGCTGCATTGGGTCTTCCTTGCTGCGCACAGCCTTTCTCTGGTTGCGGTGAGTGTGGGCTACTCTTCGTTGCAGTGCGTGGGCTTCTCGTTGCGTTGGCTCTCTTGTTGTGGAGCACAGGCTCTAGGTGTGTGGGCTTCAGTAGTTACAGCACATAGGCTCAGTAGTTGTGGCATGCGGGCCCTAGAGTGCGCGGGCTTCAGTAGTTGTGGTGTGTGGGCTCAGTAGTTGTGCCGTGCGGTCTCTAGGGTGCTCAGGCTTCAGTCGTTGCGGCGCGTGGGCTCAGTAGTTGTGCATGGGCTTAGTTGCTCTGCAGCATGTGGGATGTTCCTGGGCCAGGGATTGAACCCGTGTCCCCTGCATTGGCAGGTGGATTCTTAACCACTGTGCCACCAGGGAAGTCCCAGTCAAAGTTTTTTAATCCCTTTCCTTTAATTGTAAGATCAGTTTGTACTTAAGTATGTGTACTGGGTACACTCATACTCCTAAGCCATCTGTTATCTTTGAAAATCCTTCCTATTTCCTCCCTCTCTTAAGAAAGAGATATATGTAGTTAGGGATTGGGAGTTAACATGTGAGATGAATGTATCCTCTTTTAACTGAGTGTGAGGGAGCTGGTTAGGTAACTTAGTATTCTAGGTCATGGAATTCATAGGATTGATTATCTTATTACATCTTTAAAATGTAGATGTTTAAATGACTTGAGGTAGTCTTACAGTAGCTGTGATGAGACTATAAAAAAGAAAACATAAAACATATCTAGATTTCTAGATTCAAATGAACTTTGTCTTTTCTTAACAGTAACCTCAACATATAGGGCAATGCTACAATTGCTAATTTCTAGAACTCCTGTGTTCTTACTGCCTTCTGAAGGAAATTTCTGGGGAAATCACTAATATGGCTGATGATTGCATCTTGTTCTTGAGACCAAACCAAATCATTCAGGTTAATTGATTTATTAGACCTACATCTGAAGAATTTTGGATATTTCCCAAGTAAAATACATATTCTATTCCCACATCAGATGAAAGACTTATCAGCTATCCTTTATTATAGTTTATACTGGATTAATGTCCTGAGCCTGAATGGATGAACATTTATTACAGTATTCTAAGGAGCAGTCGAAAGCAGGGACATATGCAAACCTGAATCATTGTGCAGAATTTTAAAAGTAATATTCTTTCTAATCACATTTATTATAAACATACAGTGTGCCAGCTAACATGGGCATTGTAGGCTGGCCAAGGAACCTAATCACCGTTCACAGCACTGTTTCTATCGCAATTTGTATCGAGGTTCGAAGCACCAATCTGCATACTTTTAGAACACAGTTTGCTCAAAAACTAGAGGTGGCCTGGACTTTGAGTTCCTGCCAGATTAAATGTTTAACTTTTGTGGCCACAAATCTCACGAAACAACAGGGCTGCCTTGAAACCTTTCCATAGTTTCTATTACTAGGCATACAATGTATTTCAAAACAGTACAGATGTTAGGGATGAGGTCAGCAACACCACAGAGAAGGGAAGTTCATATCATGATAGCAAAGAAATAGAAATACATTTTAATCATATGTTGTGGGCTTCTCATACAGATATTATTTCATATTCTGTTGCTTTATGTTGTTGCTTTGGAACCTCAAGGATTAAGGAGGACTTTCTCTCTCCAAGGACCAGAGCTGGGTGAATTATCTTGGGAGCTAATGCTGATAACCAAAAAGTAGATTTCATCCTGACTGGTTAGTGGTTATTTCATTCAGTATAGGTTATAGACTTAAAAATTGTGAAATTTAAATTTTATGAACGATAACACTCAAATTTATATTTTATGTCCAATATTTGGTGCTTTCATAACAACTCTGTAAATAAAAAGAGTTGGGCATGAAGTACCCGGAAGAGGGTGGGAGGAGGCAGTAGTAACAAATACTTTGTGTTGTGTTAGCATGGACTTCCGTGTCTAGCCGTGCCTCCTACTCTTCCTGGTTGTGTTACCTTTATGTTTCCAGGATCTCCTTGGTGATAGCAAATGTGGCTGGATGTGAATTGAGGGGGCAGGATATTTTTTTCCCTAAACTTTGCCAAGACCTAGCTGGGTGCCAGAAGAGAAAATTTGCTCTCTGGAAGGAGGTGGTGTGGTTGGAAATAAGTGGGAGGGTGATAACAACATCCAGTTTATTTCCTGCCAATCTTCCCAACTCTGTCTCATAAGCTTTTCTTTTCACAAGGCATCTCTGTGCTTCTATTCATAAATTTTACATTATAGAACATTAAGGGAACCTAAAAGGTGATTAAATTCTGCAAATGAAGATCAGCTACATGATCTAAATCATACAACCCCTTAAAGACAGAACTGTGAGGAGAATCCAGGTGTCCTCCATCCAATATATCTTTCTAATAGCCCATAGTAGCCTCTTTTCTGGCATCCTCCAGTCTGTTTTGCAGAGCTGGTAGGTCTCAGCATGATTAAAAAAAATGTTTTAAGACATTCTCCTCCTTTTCCAAACACACACATACAAACATTTTGTTAGCCATTGAGATAGTTTTGTTACCAAACCAGGTTTGTTTGTCTGATGCACAGCAAGTCAAATGCTGAGACACTGAGTCAGCAGAGAAAGGGTTTATTCATGAAGCAACCAAGTGAGGAGATGTAGAACAAATCTCAGATCTGCCTCCCCAAAGGCAAGGGGCTTGAGATATTTATGGGATAAAGAAGCAGGGTGGTCTTAGGCATGGGGAAAGGTGATTGGAGGTAGGGAAAAGGTGAGGCAATTGGTGTTCTGTGCAGGTGTATCTGAGTTGCATGCTTCTTCATGGGATGCACGTTCAAAAATGGAGGAGCTTAGCATGATCTGAGGGTGGAGTTTTTGGCCCTCTGGTATCAAAAGATCATTCATTGGACATCTGCTGAGGCCCAGTTTTAGGGACGGTGGTCCCAACCAGTCTTAGCTGGCTTGAACTGGACAGAAGCTGACTCCAAGGTCCTGGAACACAACTTAAGCCCCCTGTTACTATAGTGGCCCAGAGTCAGAGGTATTATCTATAGGGGTGGTTAAGGAGTCATAATTAAGGCAAGCTTGGTCAGTGAAGGTGGGTTACAAGCAGAGAGGTTTTTAACAAGCTGTTCCCTTAACTGCTTGTCTGTAAGACAAACTCAGGATTTTCTGTTAGTCATCAGTTTCTGTTAACCCTATGAGCCATGGTTTCAGGATGGGCTTTTTTTAACCCTTTGGGGCATGGTTTCAGTTTCTTCTCTGGGACCCATATTGTCCTGCCTTCTCATTCTTTGAAAGACTTCCCTGAAATTACCCTTTTCTTATTGCCATGAACTTGTTGACCTTCAGCTGGATTTCAGCATCTTATCTATAATACAGATCAGACAGTGGTTTTGTAAGTGGGAAAATGAATTCTGGTGGCATGGAATCCAGGCCTGCAGATTTCACAGTTTTGTCTAGGGCCTATTTTAGTTACATTCTGCTATTTGTGGGAAAAAAAAAGGTATCAAAAGAAATTTGAAATACAACCTAGTTGCACATTGAATAGCTTACTTGGGCCATTACAGCGCTAGCAACTGTCTGTGGTGAACCTGGCAGTTCTTGGAACGTGGTCTGTCTTGTAGAGCAGAGAGAAAGGAACATGATCCCCAAGTCTTATCCATTTACCACTCAATTTTCTGTGGACATCTAGGTTCTTGTAATACCGCTCAGTTGAAATATTCATCGCTGGAAATCACTAAACTTAGAATCATGCCTCATTCTGTTTAAGAATCCAAGGAGACATCATTTTAAGGCATGGTATTGTTGAGAATGAACCTGTTAACATAGTTAGATCAACCTTCTGGAAGGAATGAAAATAACAATTCTTTATTTTCCCCATGAGATCACCAACTGATGATGGAAGAAGCAGAAGCTGGTTCTGTGGCTAGTTTCTGTTGGGAATGCTGTCAGACAGGCAGAAATTTTAGGAATTAAAGAGAATAGCTAAATAATAAGAGAATCCCTACTAATAATCCCCCTACACATACTCAGGGATCCCAAATAAACAGAAAATGAATTTTTCAGAGTGAATTTCAGAGGAATTTAATCAGTGAAGAAGCCTCAGAATGGGATGGGGGAGAGGAGTTATGTAAAAGGATGAAATTCTTTTTTAAAAGGGTCATAAGGGAATAAAAGAATAGGTCAGAATAGGGCTCTGACAGGCTTAAAGAAGTTATGTGGTTCTTAGTTAATAATTTTAAAAAAGTGTATATTGAAATAATATTATTTACAATATGTTAGGTTAAATAAAATCTATCTTTAAAGTTAATTTCACCTGCTTTTTAAAAAAATTTCTTTACTGGAAAATTTAAAATTATACATGTGGTTCACATTTGTGGCTTGCATTATATTTCTATTGGCTCATGCTGAGCTGGGCACTTCAGAGCTGTGCCTTCTTGAACAGGTCTTTTAACTTTCTGGGCTTCAGCACAAACATCCCTGGAAAGCAGGAGATAAAGGTGACCAGCCGGACTTGCTCCTTGTATACTTTGGTAATATTTGCCTAATTTCTAAATTTGAATTCTTTCTCTGGTAGATGTTTGAGCGTTGAAAACTGTTATGAACAACTATTTTATGTTTCTGAACCTGTGTCACATAGTCTACCACTTAAGGTCCCACAAGTCCCACAACTTGAACTACCTTGCAAATAATCTCTGAATATAGCTCATTTACTTGTGACAGGTAAATACAGGAGTGTATCCCAGTATCTTGGGAAACCCAGGGGTGGAGAGTATAGGGCAAGGGTCACAGAATGAGTCAGAGCCTGGGCTAGGATTAGCATCTCTGTGACTCACCGTTGCATTCTGACCACCAGACAATTCTCTTGAGAAATACTAAGGGTGATGGCCCTTTCCCTACCAGGGTACCAAGGATTGCTGAATCAGTGTTTATCAAGATGACTGTGTAAGTGATAAAAGCAGGGTGGGAGCAGCATAGTTGGTGGATGTTAGCCTGTGGTGCTGGGCTATCTCTGTATGAACTACTGTAGAGGATAGATAGATACATCACTGGTTTGGTATAAGAAAGAGTGTCAGGAGAAATCACTGAAGTTATCGCTTTAGTGAAACCTGGAGGAAATCCCACAGCAGAAGTGAAAATGTTACTTCCTACTTTTAACAATATTTATGTTGTGAAGCTTAGCACAATCCGGTGGGAGAAGAATTGCATAGATTCAGTTGTATGCCAGAAGGCATTTGTGCAGATGTGTTGTAGCTACATCTGTGCCGAAGGCATATTTAAGTTTTTGAAGATCATATTTGACAGAACTTAGCTTTATTCCCGTAATACTTTATACACAATTTTCTTGTGGTAGTGATCACAGTGTTTTAGTTATGTGTCAACATCCATGTCTTCAGCTACTCTTTGAGCTTTTCAAGGAAGTTACTGTGTATTTTTCTTTCTGTTTCTCCAATACTAAACAGTGTCTGCTACCTGCAGAGCACTTATAAAGGTTTGATGCATTGAGTGTGTCTTATTTAAGTATAGGAGGCAGAAAGAGGAAAAAAGAACTCATGATGCACAGGAGCCTCTATTGAAAGAGACTAGTAGGTAGGGAATCTAACTTCATAATTTCAAATTTCAAAGCACCGGCCTGTTCTTTGAGCTGGAACAGGGTTGAAGGAAGATGACTTTAGAAATTTTGAATATACAAACCTAAGCTTGCAATTTAGCTTGAGGTAGACAGTTGAGGACTAAAATGTCTACCCTGTAGACAGGGTAAGAAATGAACAGAACTGAGGCGTTAGAAGTCGGCAGCTAGAAAGGCAAGGAGAGAAGGGTATTTGGAAGGTGGAGAGGCTGAGGAGATGGTATGGAGCAGTTGAGAGAGGAACAAGCCAGAGAAAAATTACTTATTGCAGGAAATGGCTAGTGGTTTTTTTTTAAAGTGAGTCTAATATTTAGTTTTAAGTTTTCATATTGTATTGTATATATAATTTCAAACTGTATTGTAATCTCTGTCCATAACGCTCCAAAATTTAGTAAAAGTTTGCTGCACACAATTTGGTCAATGGTGCTTTGGAATAAAGAAACGGAAACAGTGTTCAGCCAGGAATGGGAGGGTGAAAAATCTTTCAGGGCTTCCCTGGTGGCGCAGTGGTTGAGAGTCCGCCTGCCGATGCAGGTGCCCCCGTCCGGGAGGATCCCGCGTGCCGCGGGGCGGCTGGGCCCGTGAGCCATGGCCGCTGGGCCTGCGCGTCTGGAGCCTGTGCTCTGCAACGGGAGAGGCCGCGGCAGTGAGAGGCCCGAGTAGCGCAAAAAAAAAAAAAAATCGTCTTTCAAAGGCAGCCATTACAGGAAGGAAAATCCAATATGGAGCTTAGAAACAGGGCATTATGAAAACATATACAAGCAATATTATATACTATATGTACTCGCTTGTTAAAGGATAAATTCTTTATTTATGCTAGAAAAAGAATGTTGTATCAAGCTCAACAGTTTTTCAAACAGTTTTTCAATCTGTCCCTAAATTGTCTTGGTAATTATAGCAGGCATTTGATGAACACTTGTTCTTTGCCTAATACTGTTCTAAGTACATCAGATGTATACAATTATTTAATCCACTAACAACCTGGAGCCTTTGAGACACAGAAAGATTAAGTGACTTGCCCAACTCATTTAATTCTCACAACATTGAGGCAGGAACCATTATATCCCCATTTTACAGATCAGAAGTCTGAGGCACAGGAAGTTAATTAACTTGGCTAGGTCACACAGCTACTAAGAGTGGAACTGACATTTGGACCTAGGAAGTTTGGCTCAGTCATCTCCACGAATATTTTCAAAAGCTTCATAAACATTTGTTGAGCTAAGCACTATAGGAAGTAGAGGTAAAAAGATAAATTAAAAAACTGTTTTCTTCAAGTGCTCAAATTCCCATTTGGGGAAGGGATGTGTTTGTGTGTGTGTGCGCGCGCATGTGTGTGTGTATGCACGTGAGTGTGCGTGCGGGAAGGAAGGGTGAAATAAGACCTGGTTGATATCCCCAAGATGCTCTAATTTTCACTAGGGGAAAGGAAACAAGGATGAAAGCTTTCCTTGTGGTTATATCCAACACCTGAATAAAGCTTATAGGATTTCCTAAGGGAACATTCATTATTTAATTTTTTTTTTTTTTAAATCAGCTTTTTGACTGCTCTGCTGATGTTTTTGGGGGGACAACAATGCAATTCAGAATTTGAGGTCTAGGTATCTGCAGGGGTTCCTTCCTGTCTGTCATAATGTTAAACCCACCTCCACTTTGTGCTCCTCCTAAACTTCATCTCCACACGGGGCCACCACTTGCTGACCAGTCACAGTGAGTGCAAGTTCCACTGGAAGCAGAAGCTCTAATCCCAAGGGAATGACCTGCTCTAGATGGTGGCTGTTGGCATAATTGAAATCCCAAGTCAGGCCCCACTTGATGAAGTCATTTGTGATTGAAATGAGGGGTGGTGTTGGATATTATTCAGGTTTCAAAAGTAAGGGTGCTTGACAAGTGCTTCATTATACAGTTACTTTTTTTTGGATAGTGAGGAAGTTTTCCTCTTCATGTTTTCTTATCTAATCCCTGTTTCCAAAGACAATTAAGCCCCTTTGGATGAAGACATCTAAGTTTCATTTTAAATATAATATAATGATAATTATATGGGTGCGATTCTATCTTCCTTCGCTCTCTGTATCACTTAGAATTGAGTTTCTATTAGGAGTTACAACTGGCAGTGGCTTAGATAAATAGAAGTTTATTTGTATTTTACACACACACACACACACACACACACACACACACACACACAATAAATCTGGGGGACGATAATCCAGCGATGCCATAGGCACTCAGGCTGATTCTATTCCTCTCTCCAGAAATGTAAGATATTGATCTCTTGTTTGCCAACTCATGGTCACAAGATGGCTGCTGCACCTTCAGATTCGCATGCATGTGCCAGGCATATGGATAAAGGGTAAAGGGCCCAAAGGGAATGTCAGCCAAATCTCACTATCTTAAAAGACTTTCCCTAAAACTCCACTCATCAATTTGTTTATATCTCATTGTCTAGATCTCACATGGCCACCTTTAGCACATACATACTGCTGTCCCAAATAAAATTGGGGTTCTCTTAGTAAGGAAGAAGGAGCCCCGGTACTGAGTAGACCAACAGCAGTGTTTGCACTCTCTCACTTTTCCTTCTCAAACATCAAATATTTGTAGAACTGTATTTATTTACAAAAACCTTAGAGATAATGCAGACCAATATTTCCTTCTCATTTTACAGACAAGGTCACCAAAGACCAGGAATACTGAGTTTTCTAGAGTCAGGGAAGAGAGAAATGGGAAACTTAATTCTTACATTGCTTATGGTGGGTATTACATTTGTTCTTCATTGTTTATGCTAGCATGTAAATTACTTGAATTATTTGAATGTATTGTATATTGTGTTTATTACTTGAACTTATTGTATATTGTTGGTACATCCATTTATTGTGTTATATTTATTTGTTTTATATATTGCATTATTTTTTGTATATTGTATTTATTACTTAAATTGATTGCACTTTGTATAAATATATGTATTTTGAATTAATTGTATATTATATTTATTACTTCAATTTATTTTATAATGTTTTTATATGTTAGAATGTAAATAACTTGAATGAAGAACTGCCAAATTTATCTTTGTGTCTCCCTCAGTAAATACCAAAAAATTCACTGGAGAGACATCTTTAAATATTATTTGAATTTATTGTATCATGACTATCACTAACAAAACGTCAGAGGGGAGAAGGAAGAAGAGAATTTATACCTAAAAGGAATCAATTCAAAAAGTGGAATAAACATAGCAATATAAAAATATTAATTAGAAAACATACTTCAATATGCAGGAATGGTCTATTGTGGAACTGAAGTTTCATTTGTACCACATACTGCTCCATGAAAACCCTGATAAATGGAGAGAGAGATGAAGAGGAATGATGCATATGACCTTAGATTTTTTTGAGAAATCTTTGCTGCTTCAGACTGCTGGTTGGGTGCCATTGTGGTTGATGTGTATGTCTAACCAACTTCTTCCAGGTCTTCTGTTTTGTTTGCTCTCCAGTTTTCTCAATCTTATTAGTCTCAGCGTCTTCTTTCTTTTCTTTATATCTTTCAGCAGTAGGGAGGGCTAAAATTTTCCCCAACAGCAACAATTGTTCTAACTTCCCTTTCCAAAAACTAGTTTAGTTTGAGATAGTTTCATTAGGCTGATTGTGTTCTTGATCTTCACTTTTCATGTCTCTTTTCCTAGGAATACTTTCCAGTGTGCGTCATGGGAACTTAGGTTTGTATCAGACCCCCTAGGAAGGGCCTCTTTATTTGATTTCCCAATTGCTCTACAACAATTTTGCACAAGCTCAGGGGTCACACATTCTAAATGTTTCTCAGAACGTCACTGTTTTTAAACACACATATTGGATTTTTAGCATTGATTTTATTCTACCTGCCCTTAAAGCTTCTTAGGTAGACAGGGGCTGTGCTTTTTATTATTTAACTATGCTTCGCTGGAAGGTATCTTTCAGTGAAGTAATGAAATTTCTTTCTTCCTTTAAGGGGAAAAGTATGCATCTTTCTTTTAATACATAATTAAGTATTCTGACATCATAGAAATAAAAGTTTGGTAAACCATTTCCTTGAGAGTTGTCAAGGATTAAGTCACCAAAAGAGAACCTGAGGAAGTTAACAGTTACCACCCTGGGTCAGGCAAGGCTTAAGTAACTGGGTTCAAGATATGTCTATTATCTCCAGTTTTTGAGTGAGCTAAGAGTTGGGAGCACCCTCTAATGGAAAAAAGTTACTTAGCGGGCATCCCAAAAGGGAAATGGGGCTTCACAATTAGGGGAGACTTGGTGGTTGGACAGACTTGAGGCAGGATGCCATCAAGGCTACATAGCACCAGCTTGGAGCAGTAGGCAAAATAACCTAAGTATCATAAAAGATATAGTCAGCCAAAACCTGCTTCAGTACATGTGCTTCAGGCAATAAGCATGACAGGGTACTCCTGGAGTCCAGTAATAGTGATTTCCAAGGGAGACAAAAAAGATAGTTGTAGAGTATTCACAGTTCAGAGAGAATCTTTGGGGGTAGAAGTAAGAACAGGATTTGTGTAGGCAAAGTACATCACAGTTAGAAATGATAATTTTGGAGGTATTAAGAAATAGAATTTAAGAGGCATTGAGGCCCCAACTGGAGCTAGAAAAATGCCTTTCTTTAGCTCCAGACCAATTATATTTCACAAATAGATCTCTTCCTATGTTCCTGTGCTTTATTTCTTCCTGCTCTTTATGCTGTACACTTAATTTGTTAGCAAAAGACTTTTTTGAAATCATATCTCAGAAGAAATCAAGATGCATATGTGTTCAGGATGATGTGTGCTTGCTTGTGTAAGGGCTTGTGTTTATGAATTTGTGTTTGGAGATGGTGGTGGAAGAGTGTCATTAGGCAAGGAAGAAAAGGAGAATGCAAGAAAAGCATCTGGACATGTAGGAAAAAGAGGGAGAGAATCCACACCAACTTACCTGTAGTGACCGGAATATAATTTTCTTTAAAAAATTTCATTCCATTGTGGGACAGCTCTAATGGTTAGAAAGGTTCTCTCAGGTTATCTCTACCTACTGAGTTAAGTTTTGCCTCCAGGAACAGTAAAGCAAATAAATTCCTTCTTCGGTAAGATAGCTTCTCAAATTCAAACCTAAGATTATATTTGGCACAGTTTTGAGGGACCAAAGAATGTGTTCACAATCCAAAAGCTTCTATAGGAAAAACCGTTGATGAAAACAATCATCATTAATGAAATCACATACTGTAAACATTTCCAAACAGTTCCTTTTCAGTGATCTTAGAATTAATTATCAGCTTAACAGTACGTTCATAAACAATTGTTAGTCCTGTTGAATTTCTCTTTTCTGCCTTTGAAACTCAGAGGATGAAGCAGCTTTAAGTGGAAGTATCTACAGTTCTAAGCACTAGAGTCTCTTGGTATTTAACCTCAAAGATTTTGCCTTATTTCTGGTTTCCTCTTCCAGGAAGGATTCTTCCACTCAAGGGTGGAATTGAGATTGAAAGTTAAACTCCATCCAGACAGGGAACAAACCAACAAACCACAATAAAAATGAAAAGAAAATATTTACCTAATTGGGCAGGGTACACGCACACAGTATGCATGCACACACCCCTGCACACACACACACACACACACACACACACACACACACACATCACGTAGAGTTTTAGAGGGCTCTACTTTTTGGCCCATTGGCAGAGGTCTCTGAGCTTCTGCATTGCCTTCTTTCTTGTCTGCCAGCTGACTGCGGATGAGGATTGAATTAGCTTTGAAAATAATTCTGATTCATTATTAAAACTCTATTCTTCCCCATCCTGTTATGATATGGGCAACTTAATTCCAAATATTGCAGCCTAGAACAGTGTGATATTATATAGTTTCTGGTTAGCTAGAGCTTCTACTCTTGGAGTAGTCAGGTGCCCTAATGGAGAATCCCAAGCCGAAGGGTGGACAGCAGAAAAGTTGGCTAACACAGGTGCTTCAGCTGTCCCTGCGTTGATCAACACCAGATGGTGAATGCCAGATGTATTTTTTTATTTGGTGAAATTTTTGGTTTGTTAGCATAATGGATACTAGACATGGACTTGCATTGATAAAATTGAAGGTCATGAAGACATATAGAGTGGCTAAAATATATATATATATATATATATATATATATATCTTTAAATTTATTTATTTATTTAACATCTTTATTGGAGTATATAATTGCTTTACAATGGTGTGTTAGTTTCTGTTTTGTAACAAAGTGAATCAGCTATGTGTATACATATATCTCTGTATCTCTACACATATATATGGAATCTAAAAAAAAAAATGGTCATGAAGAACTTAGGGGCAGGATGGGAATAAAGACGCAGACCTACTAGAGAATGGTCTTGAGGACACGGAGAGGGGGAAGGGTAAGCTGGGGCAAAG
The DNA here is from genome assembly GCF_002837175.3 of Physeter macrocephalus. Taxonomy (NCBI): domain Eukaryota; kingdom Metazoa; phylum Chordata; class Mammalia; order Artiodactyla; family Physeteridae; genus Physeter; species Physeter macrocephalus. Next base: position 49,925,154 of record NC_041221.1, on the reverse strand, counting down.
TGAGAGAGTGGCATGGACATATATACTCTACCAAATGTAAAATAGAGAGCTAGTGGGAAGCAGCCACATAGCACAGGGAGATCAGCTTGGTGCAAGAGGGCTAAAATATTTTAAAAGACACTTTCCACTTTTGCATAAACACATTCTAAGAGATAGTGAGTTCTATAGACTATTCTGTAGGATAGTGCTTGAGGCTTAATCTTTAGACAATCCTATGCCGTTGTTGAGGAGGATTTCTGGTTGGTTAATACCAGTGTCAGAGTACTAGAACCCTGCCTTTGGAATGTTCTGTCCACCTCACAGAAACCTGTCATGGAAGGGGATGGTTTGACACCGAGAAAGACAGTGAACTAGGACTTGGAGCTAACAGAGAAGTTTGAATCAACTCCTCTGTTCTTGCTTGCTGATGAGGTTAGTCAACATGACGGCAGAATTGGGCGCAGGATTTGATTTCCTTCTAACCTGGTAGAGAGGTTGGGGAATAGTAGCTAATACATGTGTACATCCAACATTTTTAGCAGCTAACATTATCTACCAGAAAGAATCTAAGAACTAAGGGCATGATAAAAATGGCTTGGGTCAATTTGCCATAGACTCCAAAGAATTTTGTTTTTCAACTCCCTAATTCACTGTAACACCTTATTTTAAATGTCTTCAGCAGATTGAGAGAGCACAGACAGCTTCTGATAGTCACTTTGGAATTCTGGGAAAACTCAGGTTGCCATGGACAACCAAAGGAGGAAGGGTTGAGGGGTGAAAGAGGAAGCATATTTGGGCAGCCGTGCTGTCCTCTGCCTGGCTGATGCGATGATCTTTCCTGAAGAGAATGTGGAGGCAGGCGACCAAAGTTCTTACTCACTCCCAGCAGGGGCCTACTCCATGTGGTGAATGTCTCAAATGAGGGATTTTTATGTTCCTTTGGATTAGCTGCATGGGTCAAGGGCAAGAGTGAAGCCTGTATCACTTCCCTGCCCCTTTGCCTTGGTGAGGCAATGTGTGTGGTCCTGTGGGTAGAGCATTTAGTGAGAACAGGGGTAGTGGAATGAGTTCTCCCAGCTGGATGGAGAGGCACTCCAGAAGGAGGATGCTCTCTGCCTAATCAGTGACTCTAAGTAGCTATGTTTTTTGTTATACTGCTTTGTGGCAGACTCCTCTTTTAGAGCAACTTTGAGATAGCCATATCACTGATATAAACTGAGTAAACACAGTTTTTTCCCCCTTTGAGTCTGCTTTATCTTCAGTTATTGGTGATATCATCTGACAAGTCACTTCCCAAGTGCCTTTTGGGCTTTTGTCTCAAAAAGGAAGATGAATGGCTCAGGGTAATGGGACAAGAACTTTTGCTTTAGGAGAATCCAAGTAAATGGCAATGGTTAAGTATCTTTGAAGCTGGTGTGCGGCCTGCATTTGCTTCACATCCTCCATCTCTTGGCATTTTCTTGGCAGCCACAACTGGAGCCAGTGGTGAGCAGCATGAAGAGAGTCAAGGCCATTGACACCAGGAGGCAGATACATCACCCTGATGCTAGTCACCCCTTAGTCCACACCGGGGGCACACGAAGAGAGAGGCACTATGTTTTCTGGAAAAAGCCCATGATGTCTGGGAAACTGGAAACTAAGACATCAAAACCTTGAAAAATTTTATCTTTACAACTATCACGATTTATAATCTAGGTCAGTTTTTGTGAGTGATACAAGTTTGTTTGAAGATAAAAGCAGGGTTTGGTGGCTGCAGTTATCAGTGGCTGTTATATCATGTTTGCGGTTTGGGTGTGTAAGTTCTTGAAACGGACCATGTTCCCTTTACCGCCAGTCCGGTCATGAAGGGTTCTGTTGATCACATCTGTGGCTATTTCTAGAGTTGGACTGGATTTAGAGACAGATGTGGGTGGCTTGGTAATAATTATTTCTTTAATGGCAGTGACATTTTCATTTTATCTGTTGTAGAATGACTGACAGTCCTTGTTTTTCAGTTGTAAAGTAATGTATGTGATTGTGGTATATTTTCTTGTGTTTCCCTTCTGCTTAATCCTGCACCCCTGGGTAGGTGTTTTCCATAAGTTTCTACCATGTTTGCATATTCTCTGTGTGTGTGTGTGTGTGGTGGGGTGGTGGGTAAGCTATGCAAATGCAGTCTAGCTCTTCAGTGTTTCAGCAGAGTGGTTCTTTTGCTGTGGAAAAATGGCAACAATTTGAAGTTATCATCTGACAGGTTCTGAAGGGAGGCTCTAAGTGCTGCCACTGACAGAAAGAGGAAGGAGCCGAATAGGCAAGATTGAGAGGGAAAAGTTTGATTTTTACCTTCCAGCTTTTGGGTATCGAGTTAAAATGTGGCTGATCTTTGCTGCTATGGAGATGGGCAAGGGCATTAGAAGGCAAGTGAATTTTGTCGACACATATTTATTAGGTGCTGAGGTTACTGTAGTAAACAGGATGAAGTCTAGACCTCATGGAGTGTGCTGGGGGGAGAGAAAGCAAACAGGTAAACATATGAACATAAAATATAATTTCAGGTAAGGTGAGAGAGACTAGGAAAAGTAAGTAGAAACCTGAATGAAGTGCAGGAGGCAACCAGATGGAAAACTGGGAGAGGGAGAGGGTGTGGAGGGAAGGAAACTGGGGAGAGGGGCACAGGGGCGAGATCCTGGAGGACTTTGATCTCGGCTGGCTGGGAAACCTTATAAGGATTTGCACGTGGAAGTGATATCATCTGATTTATGGCTTCAAAGGCTGACTCAGGTGCATCATGGCTTGTATATTTTACTGGCTCTGTATCAGTTCTGGCAGAAAATCATTTTATCCTCAAAACAATGATTGAATGGTCTCAATCTCTCTCAATTTAGCTTTTCCTAAAGCTGTAATAACCCCAGGATTCCAGAATTGCAAGTTTGTAATATTTGCTTTTTTTTTTTTTTTTTTTTGTAATATGTGATTTTGACTGGGGCTTGGAGAAGGAACAATCAGGGCAGTTGTGAAGTAGTATATTAACTCAACAGTTCATAACTGACAGCAAAAAAGGATATAATTAAAATGCCAAGAAGATGATTATTCTTAATTGATTTGCTTGCAACGTACCTGTTTTCTCTGGTGAGACTTTTGGTAATATCAGGAATTTGTGGGTTTTTCAACTGTCTATCAGATCTCCGAGGTGGTATAGTGCAGTGGGTTGGAGGAGAGGCTTATAGGGTGGCTGACTGAAACTCATCTCTGCCATTACCAACTATCTACTTAACTACAGGGGATTTCTGAATAACTTCAAGTGAGGCGTAATATGAGTATCTCCCTTATGGGGTTGTGTGAGGATTAAATGAGATACTGCATAGGAATTATTCCTTACATAATAGTTCTCAGTGAATGTTACTATTGTTTTTGCTAAAGAAATTCCAACCATAGAAGATTTTTAAATTTCATAGACTAAATGAGGTAGTTAGCTTATTTTACATACCTTGGCAGCCTGAATGGACAGAATTATGACTCTAGAATGTGGAGTTTTGGGAAGTAGCACCCACTATTGGGGTGACATTATATAGGGTGTCCTAGACAAGAGGCAGACTCGTGTCCTAGACAAGAGGCAGAAAAGCTGCAAATGAAAAGAACAAGTTGGGGGTGGGTTGGGGGAAAAGCTATGGCTGCCAGTGGGTATGTTCCTTTTTTGGACTTTGATTTTTAGGTGCTATCACCTCAGTCTTTTTTTACTGTCATTTTCAATTGAGTTCACTAAAGGACATTTTAAAATGTGAAAATTTAAATCTGAGATTTAAAAATCTAACTCTTGGGCTTCCCTGGTGGTGCAGTGGTTGAGGGTCCGCCTGTCAATGCAGGGGACGCGGGTTCGTGCCCCGGTCTGGGAAGATCCCACATGCCGCGGAGCGGCTGGGCCCGTGAGCCATGGCCGCTGAGCCTGCGCGTCCAGAGCCTGTGCTCCGCAATGGGAGAGGCTGCAACAGTGAGAGGCCCGCGTACTGAAAAAAAAAAAAAAAAAACAAAATACTAACTGTCAGGGAAAATAGAATTGTCCTACAGTATTTTGTTTTGTGCTAAATTTGCCAAATGTACTTATTATGAAAAATATGAAAGTATTTGTTTTATAATCATATATTGTACTTAAATGTACTGCTGGCCTTCAAAAATGCCTGTGAGTTATATAGCTGCTTAAAAATAGATTTTAGCTTATATTCATCCTTGGTCCTAACCAATAGCATAAAATCTTTTTTCTTAGGGGCTGCAATTTTTCTTCATCCAAGGCATATAGCATTTCAATAATTCAGTTTATTAGTAGAAACAGCAATCCTGGAAACATCCCTCATGGAAAGGGATGAAACCTTTTTCATGGGTTTCTGCTAGATATTCCCAGTGGTGTGCTGCTTTTCTGAAGTCAGGTTTAGATCAAAAAACCAAATCTCTTCACAATTTGTAAATCTCATAATCCTTTCATTTTATTTACTTATTTGTGGCTGCGTTGGGTCTTCGTTGCTTGCGCGGACGTTCTCCAGTTGCGGCGAGCCGGGGCTACTCTTCCTCGCGGTGAGCGTGCTTCTCATTGCGGTGGCTTCTCGTTGCAGAGCATGGGCTCTAGGCGTGAGGGCTTCAGTAGTTGTGGCGCGTAGGTTCAGTAGTTGTGGCTTGTGGGCTTACTTGCTGCACGGCATGTGGGATCTTCCCAGACCAGGGCTCGAACCTGTGTCCCCTGCATTGGCAGGCGGATTCTTAACCACTGCGCCACCAGGGAAGCCCCTCATAATCCTTTTAGCATAGATCAGGGAAAAGCTCCATTTTGTAAATGAATTCAGTATTCCATCCTTTCTTATTTCCCTTTCCCTTCACTCTTTTTTTTTTTTCTTTTCTTTCTTTTTTCCTCTTTTTGATGACTGACTGCAGGAGAGGTTGGTTCCTTTCGAAGCCCAGAGGAACTGTGATCCTGGACCATGTGGTGAGGCTTCTGGTGATGAGCATCACTTGAGGCCTAACTGGGAAGGAGCAGAATGGTTCAGATGATGCTCCGGGTGTCCTCATCACCAGGGACCCTCACCATCATTGTCCTCAGCAACCACGCTGTGGGACGGTACCAGTGTGTGGCCTGGATGCCTGCAGGGGCCATGGCCAGCCAGCGTGCCAGCCACTGTGACACTAGCCAGGGGCTGAGCCTTGGAGAATGTGTGTGCGAAAACATTTATCTCGAATTTTCTGAGTCCTCACATACCTTTCTCAGACCTTCAACAGCTAACGGTAGCTCTCAGCATTGTGTGTAAACCTAAGCCCAGCGCAGCTTCCAGATGATGCAGATACTTCCATAGTGAGTTTAATTTTCATAGTGAGATATTTGCATGGTGAGTTCAATAAAATCCTGAATCTGCCAGGTGATTGTCTTTTGCTACCCCATCCTATTCCCCACTTCCCCCGTTTCTCACAGTTTCTTATCTCTTTCCCTTTAGGAATGTACGTTTTGTGATTAAGAAAGGAAAAAATAATGAGCAGGTCCTTACTTTACAGAGTGAGCCAGGCTGTGGCATGAGACGTGAGCTCAAGTCCCTCTGTGATACATGTTCTAAATAACATGTACTCATTATACTCCCACTTTGCTTCTTATTTTTGAGGAGAGTGACCCTAACTGACACAGGCTTCCAATGACAAGCAGTATTTTATGCAGAAACTGAACTGAATAAAGGAAGATAGGGTTATGGGAGGACAGGGAAACAAACTGGTCCAACATGGACTCCAAATCATGTTTATGCTTTGATTGCTTCTTCCACTTAGCAGTGTAGAATTCCATTCTGGATCAAGTGGATGAAGGAGATGGAGCATAGGAAAAAATATTAGCAGGTAAAGCAGGGAATTTGGGAGACTTTACTGCTGAATAACTGTAAGATTAAGAGTTAATCATTGTATGGTTTACAATAGGAAAATAATTATTCTATATCATTTTTGAGATTTAAAAAGAGATCCCCTGAGCCTAATTGTGGCAATAAATTAATCCACTGGTCAGTGTTTATCCATTACTCATTCTGTGCTCAGTACTCTACAGCGACTGTCAGGAATGTGGCCATATTGGCCGTGACCCCTAACCTAATTATAAGGACAGAGACTAAAGATGTTTATAAAGTTAGAAAAATCAAAATAATTTTAATTATTCCTATGAGACTCTTGCTGTAGGACTGGAAAGTAAATCAATCATAGACGAACATGTATCAAGACTCAAATCCTATGACTTGGTGGGTCTTTGAGAAGGAGAGATTTTGAGATCTTAGGCTCTCACTGAATATTTCTTTTGTAGATGAAGAAGGTAGATAAAGAGAAAGAGTTTGAAGTTTCCTCTCGAACTTTCTTTTATCAGCCGTGATATTAGGATGACATAGTTATTGTTAAGGAATGTGTAGTGTAGTTCAGATTTAAGTGATAGGACAGGCAAAATATAATTTGTGTGATGAATATTTTAGAAACATTTAATTGTGTCTGAAACACCTCTCTAAGGGGCTGGGATGTCAGATAAAATGCTCACAGTCACCACCTCTGCATTTCCTTTGGTACAAAGATCTGTGGGTGGAGAAGGAAAGGAGGTTGCTCACCTGGCAACCTTGGGTGAGGCCACAAACGGCAGATCTTTGAGATTGCATTGTTGGCACTGCCCTCACAAGTCTGTAACTTAATTTCAATGAAGCAAAATAAATATGAGCAAACCTCCAGGCAAATGAACATATCTCCAGAGGCAGTATAAGGTAGGGAAGACAAAATGGGATTTGGAATTCTGGCAGCCTTAAGTTGGAATCTGTGCTCATGACTTATGAGCTTCAGTGAGGCTGAGCAGGCTGTTGATATGCCTGCTTCTTTCACTATAAGTCCCTGGAAGGCAGAGATTTTGTCGTTTAAAAAACGTTTTTTTGATTACAAATATAATCAGTATTCATGGTAGAAAATGGAAGACCAAAGTAGAAAACAAAAATCATCCTTTAGCCAAATATTATAGCCCTTAACATTTTGTGACACATCTTTCCAGGTTTTTCCCTTTGTGTGTGTATATAGTTAATCAAAATTGTTGTTATTTCATGACCATGTCTTTTATCCCTAGTGCCTGGTTAAATTAATGCATTGTTAAGTGAATAAATGGCCTTGAACTTCTTGGTCTTCAGAACCTTCCTAGAGAAAATGAGAACAGTGATAGCAACTATAGCATCCAGAGTTCTGAGAGTTGAATGAGATGCTAGCTATGTAGTACTCACTCATTGCCGTTGAAGCTGTTATTGTTACTTTATTTCTCATTGAAAAGAGAGAGAGATACTAAATATTCTGGTTCAGAGGATTTGAAATTATTCATGATGGTCTTTACTTACAGTTTGGAGACAATTAGTAAGTCTAATACAAGGTGTTTACAACTCCCAGAGCATGGGAACGGACTGTAAATCCTAACGTAGGAATGGTGTTGTTTTGGCAAAAGCTGTCACTGAAGTCAGGAATAGAGAAAAATATAGTTGGTTACAGTGTTCTGCTCTGAGAGCGGTGACTTTATTCTCCAGCTGTTTCTCTAATAAGATACAATTTGCTCTCTGATACCAGCAGGTGTGTGACTCAAACTCCATCATGTTAAGGATCTCAAGCATCCTTTCTTCCTTGTAGATTCCTATCTATAGAGCTGTTGTGGACCTGGCTTGGGGGCATGGAGGTGGGGCATAGAAAATGTCTTTAGTGGAGCCATGGTTAAGGATTCCTTGGGTTCTAGAGTCTCCCTCTCTAGCTGGTGTTCCTAGGTTTGCAGCTGTAGCTGGGCAGCTGATTGGTAGCATGCTGTCAAAAATCACCCAACCCAGTAACTTTGTTTTACACATATGGTAGTAAGACCAAAAGAGATTGTGTGAACTTCTTAATTAGCTTTACATAGCTAATTGGTGGCATTACTAGGCTTAGAACCAAAGGTTCCTGTGAAGCAGCAAAATGTGGAAGAAAGAACACAGTTTGGAGTCAGGCTGCTTTCGTTTGAAACCTGGTTCTGCCATAGGTCCTTGGAGGATGTTGAATCTCTCTGAACTTCATTTTCATCTGTAAAACCAGAATAAAATACCTGATTTTTATTAGTTTCCTCATGCTGCTATGATTAATTACCACAAACTTGGTGCCTTAAAACAACAAAAATTATTGTCTCACAGTTCTAGAGGCCAGAAGTCCAAAATTAAGGTGTCAGCAGAGCCCTGCTCCCTCTGAAGTCTCCAGGAAGGATGCTTCCTTATCTCTTCCAAGTTTCTTGGGGTGATTGTCAGCAATCCTTGGGGTTCCTTGGCATATAGCTGCATCCCTCCAGTTTCTGCCTCTGTCGTCACATGGTCTTTTCCCCAGGGTGTGTTGGTGTCTGTGTCTTCACATGATTTTTCTGTAAGGACATTAGTCATTAGATATAAGGTCCACTCTGATCCAGTATGAGCTCATCTTAACTAATTAAATCTGCGAAGACTGTTTCCAAACAAGGTCACGTTCTAAAGTTCTGGGTGGACGTGAAATTTTGTAGGGATACTATTTAACCCAGTACACCAGGGTACAGGACTGTTGCAAGGAATAAATAATATATTATTTGTAAATAATAGAGCATGGTTACTGGCACATAGTAGGTGCTCAACAAATATTAGTTCTCTTCCTTCCTTTCTTTCCTTTCCTTTCCAACCCCCAGCCCCATGGTATCCTCTCTTGGCCACTTGGAACTCCTCCAGATCCTGAACTCATTTTGTTTTTACTCAGTCAGCGTCTTCCTCTTTTTGCAGTTATTCTCATATGTTCCCAGCCTTCTTCACTGTCTGGTTGTAATTGTTTTGTGCGTTATTCCCTCCATTCAGATTCTGTTTGTTTGCAGCTTTCCCAGTTCTCATTTTCAAAAAGCTGTACTATTCAAATACTTGGAGAAAAAAACCAACAAAGTACTACAGAATACAGTATCAGCAAAGAGACTGTTTTTTCCTTATTTAATTAGCAAAAACAAAGAAATATATTCAATTTTGACAAGGATACTGTGAAAAAGTGAATAATAGTATCTTTGTTGGAGCTCAGTAAACTGGCATAATCTTTTCCAAAAGTCAATAAAAATATTATACCTTTGCTTTATACATCTCAGAACTGGGAATCTGTTCTAAAGTAATAATTTGAACTACAGAAAACACCACAAATACTCATCAAAACATGATTTATAATAGGAAAACATTGCAAACAACATAAATGCCTAAGAGTAGAGGTATTAAAAGTTTAGGTAAACCATGGTTTGCCCTTTTGAAGAAACATGATGAAATTATCAAAATAAATGTAGATATAATAATAGATATCTATGATATATTAAGTGAAAAGGAGATTAATAATTGCATTCATATGCAGTTGTAATAAGCATATGGTGTAATGTCAAAATGATCTAAATTTTTTTCTATTGTAACTTTCCTATGATTAAAATTTTTTTTGTGTAATTTAAATGAGGAAGCCACTAATATAAGGAGGTAATCGATAGAGTTGGGTGAGAGGTGCTGTACATATCTTAGCTCATCTGTTGGGTGCTGGATAGGGCCTGTGATGCTTGTGGCATTAGGTGGAGGCAAGTTGGAGGCAGGTGTCATTTCTCACACAGACTACGACAAACCAGTATCATGGGAAGAGTAATCAGTCAGGTGATTACTACTTATTATACATTGCCAATGAAATGGACTCATGAGTTAATGGGGCCAGTGACTAACACCTGACCATAGATAGATACTCTTCTCCATGAAGAAGAATCCATTTGGATGGGTATTGATTCTTGGATGGATGGTGACACTGCTTGCATCAAGAGAAATCTAAAAAGTTAAAACAAAGGTAACACAACAGAGAGGACCTTCAAGATGGCAGAGGACTAAGACGTGGAGATCACCTTGCTCCACACAAATACATCAAAAATACATCTACAAGTGGAACAACTCCTACAGAACACCCACTGAATGCTGGCAGAAGACCTCAGAATTCCCAAAAGGCAGGAAACTCCCCACATACCTGGGTAGGGCAAAAGAAAAAAAACAAAAAACAGAGACAAAAGAATAGGGACGGGACCTGCACCAGGGGGAGGGAGCTGTGAAGGACGAAAGGTTTCCACACACTAGAAGCCCTTTCGTGGGCGGAGCCTGCGGGTGGTGGAGGGGGGAAGCTTTGGAGCCACGGAGGAGAGCGCAGCAACAGGGGTGCGGAGGGCAAAACGGAGAGATTCCCACAGAGGGGATTGGTGCCAACCAGCACTCACCAGCCCGAGAGGCTTGTCTGCTCACCCGCTGGGGCGGGCGGGGGCTGGGAGCTGAGGCTCGGGCTTCGGAGGTCAGACCCCAGGGAGAGGACTGGGGTTGGCTGTGTGAACACAGCCTGAAGGGGGCTAGTGCGCCACAGCTAGCCGGGAGGGAGTCTGGGAAAAAGTCTGGACCTGTCTAAGATGCAAGAGACCATTGTTTCGGGGTGCGCGAGGAGAGGATATTCAGAGCACCACCTAAATGAGCTCCAGAGGTGGGCGTGAGCCATGGCTCTCAGCGCGGACACTAGAGACAGGCATGAGACGCTAAGGCTGCTGCTGCAGCCACCAAGAAACCTGTGTGCAAGCACAGGTCACCATCCACACCTCCCCTCCCGGGAGCCTGTGCAGCCCCCCGCAGCCAGGGTCCCAAGATCCAGGGACAACTTCCCGGGAGAACACACAGCACGCCTCAGGCTGTTGCAACGTCATGCCGGCCTCTGCCACTGCAGGCTCGCCCCCCATTCCGTAACCCTCCCTCCCCCTGGCCTGAGTGAGCCAGAGCCCCCTAATCAGCTGCTACTTTAACCCCGTCTTGTCTGAGCGGGAACAGACGCCCTCAGGCGACCTACACGCAGAGGCGGGGGCAGATCCAAAGCTGAACCCTGGGAGTTGTGCGAACAAAGAAGAGAAAGGGAAATCTCTCCAGGTAGCCTCAGGAGCAGCGGATTAAATCTCCACAATCAACTTGATGTACTCTGCATCTCTGGAATACCTGAATAGACAATGAATTATACCAAAATTGAGGCGGTGGACTTTGGGAGCAATTGTAGACTTGGGGTAGGCTTTGTGCTACTGACTAGTTTCTGATTTATATGTTTTTCTTAGTTTAGTATTTAGAGCTTATTATCATTGGTAGATTTGTTTATTGATTTGGTTGCTCTCTTCCTTTATAAATATATATATATATATATGTACACATGTATTTTTTTCTTTTTCTCTTTCTGTCAGTGTGTATGTGTATGCTTCTTTGTGTGTTTTTTGTCTGTATAGGTTTGCTTTTTACCATTTGTCCAAGGGTTCTGTCTGTCCATTTTTTTAGTATAGTTTTTAGTGCTTGTTATTGTTGGTGGATTTGATTATTGGTTTGGTAGCTCTCTCTCTTTTTTTAAAATTACTTTTTAATATTTTTGTTTTATAATATATATATATTTTATTTTAATAACTTTATTTTTTTCTTTCTTAATTTTTTTTCCTTTTCTCCCTTTTCTTCTGAGCTGTGTGGCTGACAGGGTCTTGGTGATCTGGCCAGGTGTCAGGCCTGAGACTCTGAGGTAGGAGAGCAGAATTCAGGACATGGGTCCACCAGAGACCTCCCAGCCCCTCATAATATCAGTTGGTGAGAGCTCTCCCAGAGGTCTCCATCTCAACGTTAAGACGCCGCCGCTCCACTCAACAAGCGGCAAGCTCCAGTTCTGGACACTCTATGCCAAACAACTAGCAAGACAGGAACACATCCCCACCCATTAGCAGAGAGGCTGCCTAAAATTATAATACGTTCACAGACACCCCAAAACACACCACCAGACGTGGTCCTGCCCAGCAGAAAGACAAGATCCAGCCTCATCCATCAAAACACAGGCAACCAGTCCCCTCCACCAGGAAGCCTACACAACCCATTGAACCAACCTTAGCCACTGCGGGCAGGCACCAAAAACAACGGGAACTACGAACCTGCAGCCTGCAAAAACGAGACCCCAAACACAGTAAGTTAAACGAAAAGGAGACCCCAAACACAGTAAGTTATACAACATGAGAAGACAGAGAAATACGCAGCAGATGAAAGAGCAAGGTAAAAACCCGCCAGACCAAACAAATGAAGAGGAAATAGGCAGTCTACCTGTAAAAGAATTCAGAGTAATGATAGTAAAGATGATCCAAAATCTTGGAAATAGAATGGAGAAAATACAAGACACATTTAACAAGGACCTAGAAGAACTGAAGAGCCAACAAACAATTATGAACAACACAATGAATGAAATTAAAAATTCTCTAGATGGAATCAGTAGCAGAATAACTGAGGCAGAAGAACGTATAAGTGACCTGGAAGATAAAATAGTGGAATAACTACCACAGAGCAGAATAAAGAAAAATAAAGAAAAAAGAATGAAAAGACTTGAGGCGCAGTGTCAGAGACCTCTCGGACACCATTAAACGCGCCAAGGGGTCCCAGAAGAAGAGAAACAGAAAGGGACTGAGAAAATATTTGAAGAGATTATAGTTGAAAACTTTCCTAATATGTACCACACCAAGACACATTGTAATTAAAATGGCAAAAGTTAAAAAAAAAGAGAGACTATTAAAAGCAGCAAGGGAAAAGCAACAGATAACATACAAAGGAATCCCCATAAGGTTAACAGCTGATCTTTCAGCAGAAACTCTGCAAGCCATAAGGGTGTAGCAGGACATATTTAAAGTGATGAAAGGGAAAAACTTACAACCAAGATTACTCTACCCAGCAAGGATCTCATTCAGGTTCGATGGAGAAATTAAAACCTTTACAGACAAGCAAAAGCTAAGAGAATTGAGCACCACCAAACCAGCTTTACAACAAATGCTACAGGAACTTCTCTAGGCAGGAAACACAAGAGTAGAAAAGACTACAGTAACAAACCCAAAACAATTAAGGAAATGGTCATAGGAACATACATATCGATAACTACCTTAAATGTAAATGGATTAAATGCTCCAACCAAAAGACATAGAGTGGATGAATGGATACAAAAACAACACCCATATATATGCTGCCTACAAGAGACCCACTTCAGACCTAGGCACACATACAGACTGAAAGTGAGGGGATGGAAAAGATATTGCATGCAAATGGAAATCAGAAGAAAGCTGGAGTAGCCATACTCATTTTAGGTAAAATGTACTTTAAAGTAAAGAATGTTAAAAGAGACAAGGAAGGACACTACATAATGATCAAGGGATCAATCAAAGAAGAAGGTATAACAATTGTAAATATTTATTCACCTAACTTAGGAGCACCTCAATACATAAGGCAAATACTAACAGCCATAAAAGGGGAAGTTGACAGTAACACAATCATAGTAGGGGATTTTAACACCCCACTTTCACCAATGGACAGGTCATCCAAAATGAAAATATATAAGGAAACACAAGCTTTAAATGACACATTAAACAAGATGGACTTAATTGATACTTGTAGGACATTCCATCCAAAAACAAAGAATACACTTTCTTCTCAAGTGCTCATGGAACATTCTCCACGATAGATGATATGTTGGGTCACAAATCAAGCCTTGGTAAATTTAAGAAAATTGAAGTCGTATCAAGTATCTTTTTGGACCACAATGCTATAAGACTAGATATAAATTACAGGAAAAAACCTGTAAAAAATATGAACACACTGAGGCTAAACAATATGCTACTAAATAAGCAAGAGATCACTGAAGAAATCAAAGAGGAAATCAAAAAGTACCTAGTAACAAATGACAATGACAACATGACGACCCAAAACCTATGGGATGCAGCAAAAGCAGTGCTAAGAGGGAAGTTTATAGCAATACGATCCTACCTCAAGAAACAAGAAAAATCTCAAATAATTTAACCTTTCACCTAAAGCAACTAGAGAAAGAAGAACAAAAAAACCCCCAAAATTAGCAGAAGGAAAGAAATCATAAAGATCAGATCAGAAATAAATGAAAAAGAAAAGAAGGAAACAATAGCAAAAATCAATAAAACTAAAAGCTGGTTCTTTGAGAAGATAAACAAAATTAATAAACCATTAGCCAGACTCATCAAGAAAAGGGAGAAGACTCAAATCAACAGAATGAGAAACGACAAAGGGGAAGTAACAGTTGACCCTGCAGAAATACAAAGAGTTTATAGCAATACGATCCTACCTCAAGAAACAAGAAAAATCTCAAATAATTTAACCTTTCACCTAAAGCAACTAGAGAAAGAAGAACAAAAAAACCCCCAAAATTAGCAGAAGGAAAGAAATCATAAAGATCAGATCAGAAATAAATGAAAAAGAAAAGAAGGAAACAATAGCAAAAATCAACAGGTATCCTTCTCAAACTCTTCCAAAATATAGCAGAGGGAGGAACACTCCCACACTCATTCTATGAGGCCACCATCACGCTGATACCAAAACCCGACAAAGATGTCACAAAGAGAAATACTGGCCAATATCACTGATGAACATAGATGCAAAAATCCTCAACAAAATACAGGCAAACAGAATCCAACAGCGCATTAAAAGCATCATCTACCATGGTCAAGTGGGGTTTATGTCAGGAATGCAAGGATTCTTCAATATACGCAAATCAATCAATGTGATACACCATATTAACAAATTGAAGAATAAAAACCTTATGATCATTTCAATAGATGCAGAAAAAGTTTTGACAGAATTCAACACCCATTTATGATAAAAGCCCTCCAGAAAGTAGGCATAGAGGGAACTTAACTAAACATATAAAAGGCCATTTAT
>NC_041221.1:49887703-49909992 GCF_002837175.3 Physeter macrocephalus | reverse complement strand
ACACTGATGAAAGAAATTAAAGATGATACAAACAGATGGTGAGATATACCATGTTCTTGGATTGCAAGAATCAACATTGTAAAAATGACTATACTACCCAAAGCAATCAACAGTTTCAATGCAATCCTTGTCAAACTACCAATGGCATTTTTCACAGAAGTAGAACAAAAAATTTCACAATTTGTATGGAAACACAAAAGACCCCTAATAGCCAAAGCAATCTTGAGAAAGAAAAACGGAGCTGGAGGAATCAGGCTCCCAGACTTCAGTCTATACTACAAAGCTACAGTAATCAAGACAGTCTTGTACTTGCACAATAACAGAAATATAGATCAGTGGAACAGGATAGAAAGCCCAGAGATAAACCTATGCACATATGGTCACCTTCTCTTTGAGAAAGGAGGCAAGAATATACAGTGGAGAAAAGACAGCCTCTTCAATAAGTGGTGCTGGGAAAACTGAACAGCTACATGTAGAAGAATGAAATTAGAACACTCCCTAGCACCATACACAAAAATAAAGTCAAAATGGATTGAAGACCTAAATTTAAGGCCAGACACTGTAAAACTCTTAGATGAAAACAGAGCACTCTATGGCATAAATGACAGCAACGTCCTGTTTGACCCATCTCCTAGAGAAAGGAAAATAAAAACAAATGTAAACAAGTGGGACCTAATGAAACTTAAAAGCTTTTGCACAGCCATGGTAACCATAAACAAGATGAAAAGACAACCCTCAGAATGGGAGAAAATATTTGCAAATGGAGCAATTGACAAAGGATTAGTCTCCAAAATATATAAGCAGCTCATGTAGCTCAATATAAAAAAAAAATAACCCAATCCAAAAATGTGCAGAAGACCTAAATAGACCTTTCTGCAAAGAAGATATACAGATTGCCAACAAACACATGAAAGGATGCTGAACATCACTTATCATTAGAGAAATGCAGTCAGAACTACAATGATGTATCACCTCATCCCGGTCAGAATGGCCATCATCAAAAAATAAACAAACAATAAATGCTGGAGAGGGTGTGGAGAAAAGGGAACCCTCTTGCCCTGTTGGTGGGAATATAAATTGATGCATCCACTACAGAGAATGATATGGAGGTTCCTTAAAAAATGAAAAAGAGAACTACCATATGACCCAGCAATCCCACTACTGGGCATAGACCCTGAGAAAACCATAATTCAAAAAGAGTCATGTAGCACAATGTTCATTGCAGCAATATTTACAGTAGCTAGGATATGGAAGCAACCTAAGTGTCCTACTACAGATGAATGGATAAAGAAGAAGTGGCACATATATATAATGGAATATTACTCAGCCATAAAAAAGAAACGAAATTGAGTTATTTGTAGTGAGGTGGGTGCCTAGAGTCTGTCATACAGAGTGAAGAAAGTCAGAAAGAGGAAAACAAATACTGTATGCTAACACATATATATGGAATGTAAGAAAAAAAATGGTTCTAAAGAACCTAGGGACAGGACAGCAATAAAGATGCAGTCGTAGGGAATGGACTTGAGGACACGGAAAGGGGGGAGGGTAAGCTGGGACGATGTGAGAGAGTGGCATGGACATATATACACTACCAATTGTAAAATAGATAGCTAGTGGGAAGCAGCCACATAGCACAGTGAGATCAGTTTGGTACTTTGTGACTGCCGAGAGGGTTGGGATAGGGAGGGTGGGAGGGAGACGCAAGAGGGAGGGGATTTGGGGATATATGTATGCATATAACTGATTCATTTTGTGATACAGCAGAAGCTAACACACCATTGTAAAGCAATTATACTCCAGGAAAGATGTTTAAAAAAAAAGATATATTAAACTTTAGTTCCTAAATACTGCTTTTTGTTGGTCACATTTTACAAGATTTGATGGTTTAATAAATAGGTTGTTTCTTATAATTTCAAAATATTAAAAACATATATTCTCTCTACTTAAAAAAAAAAAAAGCCCAACAACAGCAATAACACATTGCAAAACTTTGTTGGTTTGGTTTACATTTTATTCATGTTTCTGGTCAACACTTAACAGGCTTTTATTTCCCCCCTTGATAAGTGAAAAAAAATGAAGACTGTAAGTGGGATACATAGGTTTAAATATTATTATATGTTACTTTGGCCTGTGAGTACAAGTTTAATAGAGATGATATAGCTTTAATGACTCATCGTTCTGATACTGGTGGAGTCAAAAATTCATAAGGTGATTGTCTCAATTTTATTTCCTCATGTATTAATAATTAATTTTGCTCATTTGTTTGGAAAACATTTATTGATCCTTATTACAGTCTTAGACTTGATTTCTTGTGAAATGGGATATCTCATGAGTGAATTTTCTGGATTTTTGTTTACTGAGTTCACCTTTAAGATAATTTTAAAGTACTTCAGAAATAAGGAAAAAAGATACATCATTAAGTTTAAATTTTGTTATATATTCTCAAAGAAGTGGTTTTGAAAATGTAACGGGTGTAAGAATCACCTGGGAAGCTTATTATAAATGCAGGTTTCTTGGCCTTAACCTCAGAGACTAGAGGTATGGTTTGGACATCTACATTTGAAAGAAGGAAAACAGAAGATTCTGATGCAGCTGGGCTACTGTTCATACTTTGAAAAATTAGAGGCAGCCACATGAAGACATATGTGCCCCAAACTATTTACCTTAAGTATTTGGGGTTGAACATTAATCTACCACAATAAAAACAAAACAAAAGAAAACAAAACAAACCCAATAAAAATGAAAAAAAAAATTAAGAAATATTGGCATTGCTTACCAAAACATGGTTTTTCTTTACCTTCTTTGGGGATATGTTAGAAAAACCTATCACCAAGCTGTAGATGATGTCAGTCCTTGTATTCCTAGAGCATTTTTGACAAGTAACCCTTTATTTCACAATAAACATGCTGAGGCAATGTTCTTTTTATTTTTAGAGCTGAAGATTGCTAGTTAATTACATCACATGTTGAAGGAAAATTAACAAGGAATGCATTCAGCTACAGCTAGAATTTGCAATATTATTATTACATGTGAGTATGTTTCAAACACTCTAATAGTAGAATCTAGATTCTAATAGTGGACTATTTACTGTGAAAACCACATGTAATTGTGTTGCTAAGACTGAATTTTAAGATTCATTCATCTCAGTGGTGTCTGAGCTATGAAATAACAATGCTTTTCTCTGTTAGTGAGTCACTTTCTTCAGTATGTCAGGCTTTTGTATTTCTCTTTCTTGAGAAAGCAGACGAGTGATTTATTTTAAGAGAATCTTGTAAGAGAATGATGTACAAGTCAGCTAAGGCCGGCCTTTCTTCATAGTTGTTTTTACCTGCTGAATTATTGAACATAATAAAGTGAGTAGGTATTTAATTGGAAATGTGCTAAGGCAATGCTTCTTAAACTCTGTATGCGTAAGAATTACATACTATATAACATGTTCATTAATATTTATGGACCTCCATTTCAATTCGTTAAATCTTAAGTGAGGCCTAGGAATTTAATTTTAACAAACACCCAGGTACTTTTGATGCTGATGGCCCGACTTCCATACTTTAAAGAATTACTCTAAGGAATTTTATAAAACAGCTTAAGGGAGTTAATTTCAAGTGACCTATGCTTTAAAACCATTGGAGGCACTTATTTTGAACCTTAATTAAGAAGAGTTTAGCAGTACAAAAGGAACCTCACAGTTTTCCAAGCATAGATTTTGCATTTGGATGGCCACTGCGAATAAGTACATCATCATGTTTCCTTTTGAACAGCCATGTTTTGGAAACAGGCTGGCCTTTGGTGAGACCACAAGTTACCGGGATATCCAAAACCGTGATGATGAGAGAGCCGAGGGAGTGACAAAGTACGACAGCGGCCAGTGGCATTTACTCTGCGCCAGGCAGTGTGCTAAGCTTCGTATATCTATTAACTTATTTAGCCTCACAGCTATCCTATAAAGTAGATGTTATTGTTTTGTTCATTTTACAAACGGGGAAATCGAGGCAGTAAGAAGTTCAGTAACTTGGTCCCTTCATAGCTTGTGAGAAACAGATCCAGGATGGATGTGAACCTGAGCAGTCTCTAACACAGGATCTGGGCCTCCACCAGTGCCCTGGGCCACCAGTAAAGGACTGGTTCTCTGGGAAACTCATTTATGTTTCGACTCAACATAGGGCTTTTTATATTAAGATGAATTCTTATGAATGCAAAGCCATGAACTGCATGCCAGTTAGAGCTTTTTGATCTATAGTTTTTAAGATTTCTAGAGATCACCATGAGAGAAAATGAAAGTAATAGCAAAGGCATTTACTTAAGCAGTTATTTTCTTGAACATTCCCTCTCAGAAGTAATAATTATAATCTTTGCACTGATATGAGTGCTTAACTTCTTTTAGAGTCTTTAGGGATCATTCAGCTCAACAGTAAGAGTTTCTTCAATGAATGAATGAAGAAATGGGTGGATTCTGCACATCTACAGGGATGTTCTGCAGGCCAATCAGTACAATAATTTGCATAAACATCCTTAGAATTGTGAAGGGAACTTTAGAAGCAAGTCTAGAGGGATTAGGCCATGCAGATGTGGTCCTGTATCCACCTCCAGGAAAGGGACAATGGGAAGACTGGGACCACATGCCCAGGTGGGATGGGCTGTGTGCCTGGGCCTCAACCTGAGGGAGGGTCTAGGATGAGTGGAGAATGGCTCCCCGAGCAACATTGACGTGCTTTGTACCAGTGGTTTCTGTATTTGTTTTCTATTGCTGCTGTAACAAATAGCCACAAACTTAGTGGCTTGAAACAGCACACATTTATAATCTTCAGCTCTGTAGGTCAGAAATATGATGCAGATCTCACTGGTCTAAGGTTAAAGTGTCAGCAGAGCTGTCTTCCTTTTTGGAGGCTCTAGGAGAGAAACCTCTTCTTTACCTTTTCCTGCTTTTAGAAGCTGCCCACGTTCCTCGGCTCATGGCCCCTCTCTCTCCATCTTCAAAGCCAGCACTGGCAGGTTGAGTTGTTTTCACATTGTATCCCTCTGCTTTCCTCTTCCACTGTTAAGAACACTTATGCTTACGTTGGACCCACTCAGATAATGGAGGGTGATCTTTCTGAGGTCAGCTTATTAACAACTTTTATTCTTTCTGCAGCCTTATATTCCTCTTTGCTGTGTAACCGGTGTATTCACAGGTTCCAGGCAGTAGGAGGTGGACAGGGATATTTTGGGGAGATCTCTCTCTGTCTACCACAGCTTCGTAGAGTAAGATGAGTGGGGAAAAGGGTCGTGTTCCAGGACACAGGGCTTGACCATCCAAGGCTATTGTTTGACTTGAAAGGAAAGCCTCTTGTTCCTGCTCTTGACAGCTGCAGATGCTGGAAGAGCAGTGATGGTGGAAAGACTGTGAGCTGGTCCAGAGTGCGGAGGGCGGAGGTGGCGTCATAGTTGGAAGGGTTGAAGGTGTTGGCTGAGGACTCCCTTCTATGCCCTGACTTCATGGTGGTGTTTCTCATGTTTGTAGAGAAGGAAGGTATGAAGGGTTTTTCTCTTAATAAGGGGAAAAGCCAAGCTGCTCACCAAGTCAGGCATAGAGGGATGGGTGGCGAGGAACATTTATAGATTCGGAATCCCAATTAAAAAAGGTAGAAATATGAGCCAAATATGTCTTCGATTGATATATTTGGCTTATATTCCCTCCCTCCTCCCTGCCTGCCTCCCTTCCTTCTTTTCTTCCTTCTAGCTTTCAAATTAGTGCTAGCTGTGTGTTTGGGGAAACTATGATTACATAAGCAGTGCTCTTATCTAACAGGTTATGTGTCCATAGGGTCGAAGTTAGGCTTATTCTAACATAAAACACTAACATGAGAGCAAAACTTTATCCACATTCTCATTAAAAATTTTTTATGTTCTGCCAATAAGAGCTAAAGCATTAAGTGGAAAAAAGAGCATGATTTTCCGGGTGACATATCAGACCTCTTTTAGGTTGGTTTCGTTTTATGTGCTTACCTAATTTTTGTTGTTTGGGTGTCTGCCTACACAGAATGGTGGAGACAGTTGGGGACTTGCCTGACACGAAGCCACCAGCTATTGGAAAGAGTCTTTTGAACGAAGGCATCATAGGCCCCATGAGGGGAAGAGGAAGCCTCAAAGAACATCAGAATGTGAAAATGTAGGTCACAGCTGCTAGCCAGGGCATAGAGAACACACTTTCATGCCACTGAAAGCTTGGGAAGGAGGCAGGAAGGATATACGCCAGGATACACATCATTCTCAACTACAAAGGGTAGACGTGTGTGTGTGTGTGTGTGTGTGTGCGTGTGTGTGTGTGTGTGTGTGTGTGTGTGTGTGTGAGATTCTCTCTCCCAGTAGGGATAGCTCTTTCGTGCAGTCATACTTGGAGCACAGAGAGGGTGGGCTAGCTGGAGGAGGTGGAGTGGGCAACAGGCTTCCTGTGAAGAGCTACTGTATAGATTTTTCAATTTTTACAATAACTTTTAAGGCTCTTTGTATAAAAACAAAGCAAAACCAAAGTTGTAATATGCAAAGCATCAAACCTTTAGCAAGTCTCTTGCCAAAGCAAGCTTATTTCAGCATAAAGTGGAATGGCAAAGTTTAAAGGAAAGGTGGGTGGCAACCTGGTGAAAAAACCCCAGAAATAGCCACTCAATAAGAAGCATGTCTTCTTCTTAAATTCTCTTCTTTATTTAATTCTGTGCTCCCAATTTATATGGTTTTAGGCATCTAAAGTTTGTTCCAAGAGGAGCTATGCCTACGGGCACTGGGCATTTTGCAAAGCAGGGAGATTTTTCATACATATCACACTCTGTCCAAATCCCACTTTTGCTCTTTGTGTGCTTCTTGCTTGAAGCTAAACAGCCCCAGGCTGACTTTGCTGATGCTTCCTCCCTCTCAGTCTCTATGGTTCCTGCCCTCCTTGGCCAGCATCTCCTCTTGTCTGGGTTTTTGATGCTTCCCAGAGCTCCTCCCTGGTAAATCATCTGAGCCTGCTCTTCCAGATGGTTTATGCCCTTATTCATGGAAGAAATCAGAAATAGAAAGGAGATATTTGTATCCATGGCAATCCAAAACAGTAAATTCATCTGATGGTACTAACCTTTCGTTTATTTATTTTGCAAGTTCTACCTGCTTTAGGCCCATCTGATCAAATTGAAAAGCCAAAGGTTGGCAGGCTATGGTATGAATGTCAGATCCAGCCCACTGCCTATTGTACAGCTTGGGAGCTAAGAATTATTTTTACATTTTCAAATGGTTGAAAAAAAATCAAAAGAAGAATAATACTTTGAGGCACATGAAAGTTATATGACATTCAAATTTTAGTGTCCCCCCCACAAAAAAGGTTTTATTGGAACTCAGTTGCTCTCATTTTTTTATGTATTGTCTAAAGCTGCTTTTGCACTATTTTGGCAAACTTGGCCTGCAAAGCCTGAAACATTTGCTGTCTGGGCCTTTACGGAAAAAGTTTGCCAACTCCTGTTTTAAGCCAGTCTTTACATTTACATATTAAGTTGCCTACCAGAAAACAAGATTCTGATCATTATTTTGATCATTATTATGACCTTGGTGGTTAACACAGTGACTGACATGTAGTAGTTACTCTATGGATATTTGTTGCAAAGATTTACAGTAATACAGTTTACTTACAACTTTCAGAAACATACCTATTATATGGCATTTGTTTTGGGAAGCCTTGCCAATAGGCAAGAGGTGCCTATCTTTTCTCTCTAGCTTTCCTCTTCCTTACATATTTTGAAGCATATACACTTAGTTGTAATCTACTTTTTAACTGGTGGCTAACATTTAGAATATATCAAGTTTTCCATAATTGGAGATTTTGTTTTTAAAATTATGAACTCTTCCCAGAGGCTGTGTCTGTGTTTTCTACTGCTGAATGCAAACTACCCTGAAACCTGCTGATTTAAAATAACAACCATTTTGTTATATTGCACTGTTTTGGTGGCTAGGAATTCAGGCAGGGCTTAGCTGGATGATTCCTCTGCTCCACACAGCATCCATTGGAGTTAGTGGTATTCGCTGGTGTCCAGGCTGCTCTATTGGGTCACATGCCTGCTACCATGGAGGGGATGGCGGGAAGGTAAGGTTCAGCTGGGCCGCCGTCCTTCCGCGTGTAGTCTCAGGATCTCTCCAGCAGGGTAGTCAGACTGCTAACATGCAGCTTAGCACTCGGAGATACTAAGGTGGAAACTGCCCATTATCTGAGAGTGAAGGTCCAGAGCTGGCAGAGTGTCATTCCTGCCACACTGTCTTCATCTGATAGTGATTACCAGCCAACCCGGATTCAAGAGGAAGGAAAAGAGACCCCACCTCTCAAAGAGAATGTTAAAAGAATTTCTGGCCATCTTTAATCTGCTATGGGCTGCTTCTAGTTTGATTTTTAACTTTATTAATTCCACCTAACTACAATAGCTTGCTCCCAGTGTTCCTAACACATGATCTTTTTAAAGCTGTTTTTCATGGTCTCATCTCTGAGCTCTGGAATTGTCAGGTGTCTAGAAAAGGAGAAGACCCACTCAGACCAGGCAGAGCTATGAGGGATTGGCTGCAGGACACTGAGTACCTCCTTCAGAAAGTGATTCAGCCCCAGAGCAGCCTGTCTGCCTCCTACGGTACCTCAGATAGGAGCTAGGAGGTCTGCAGGGTCACTCTGACCCCAGCCGTCAGGGAGGAAAGTCCTAAAGTACATTTCCATAATACTTAATGACATCTTACGTCATACAGTTTGGAAGATACACCGGTCTCTTTTCTTCATTCATTGGAAAGAAAAATCAGCGCTGCCCCTCACTGGATAGAGACAGGTAGCTAAAGAATACACAGGCCAAGGTAATGTCAGCTCAGGGCCTGGTTTTCCTCCTGTCTGCTATCTTCTATTCTTGGGAGTATCGCTAGCATGCTGTTCTGATTTGCTCTAAAGAAATAAGGTCAAGTTTTCTGAAGATGCCTTTGTTTAGGCTAATTTTCTGACCTGGAGATTAGAAATTAGAGAGCTGTACCCATCCAAAAGGCTGCCTTCTACATGTGACTGTGTAGGAGAGAGAACAATCTTAGTATTTTTTCCAATGGAAATAACTTTTGGACGATTTTCTTGGCTTGCATTACAGAGTTTTTGAGAGAAAATGCCGTTGTTTACAATACACAAAACGTGTGATAAACATGCAGGATGTAAATATTATTGAAATACACCAGAACTTTTTGGAGATGGAAGGCCTTTCAAGGAGTTGTATTTCCCCATTTACTAGGACAATTCATCTGCTACATTTTGTTGAGTTATGAGGTCAGCGAGGTGATAGCCCTACAGGGTTTCACCAGCTGAAGGACAATTCCAGGCCCTTCTGCTGCCCTGGGTCTGGTTTGGTAACTGTATTTCCTTTTCTTGCCACCCTAGACCACATCCTGCCAGAGCAGTTGCTTTCTCTGTGTGCACTTTGGGGGTATTTGTTTTCTCTTTCGATGGCTAGGGGCTGGGAGCCTCTCTGCACATTTCCTCTGGTGGTCAGGACTGTTAGCACCCAGAAGGTGCCGGGGCCCACGTGGGGCAGCCTGAGCGTGTGGCCTGTGGTGGGAGCGTGGGGGAAGGCAGCAGCACTTCCTTGTTCTTTAAAAAGCCACGTAGGGTTGTAGGCTTGGTAGTAAATTTTCTGCGGGCAATGAGAAACTCTTGACATTTTCAGACAAAGAAAGGACCTGATGTGGTGGTAAAACTAGGATCTCATACACATCTTTTCCTTTTCTCTATGGTGCAGAGATACATGGTGGGGGGAACTCTTCATGATGAAGCAACAACTCAAAACTGAGGAAACTGATCTTTGGTTCCTGTCTATATTATTGTTGTTGTTGGTGGTGGTGGTGTGTGTGTGTGTGTGTTTGGAGAACTTTGAACATTCATTTGAGCCTGTACTTTTTGACATCTTTTTTTTTTTTTTTTTTTTTTTTTTTGCGGTACCCGGGCCTCTCACTGTTGTGGCCCTTCCTGCTGCGGAGCACAGGCTCTGGACGCGCAGGCTCAGCAGCCATGGCTCACGGGCCCAGCCGCTCCGCGGCATGCGGGATCCTCCCGGACCGGGGCACGAACCCGTGTCCCCTACATCGGCAGGCGGACTCCCAACCACTGCGCCACCAGGGAAGCCCGAGCCTGTACTTTTTGTAGCTTGTCTGGGATCAGACAAATTCATATCCTTGTGAAGAGTCCTTCCATTGTCTGAAAATGAAGTCTGTTCCATGATTATCAGATATTATAAACAGAGATAGTACAAACCTTGGAAAAATACTTTATAGTATAGTGGAGATTGAAACTACTGGAAACTCTTCTTCAGAGGCCCGAAAAACATCTGTGGTAGGACCTTGACTGGAGAGGAGTTTTGTTGTTTGTCATGAAGCAGCTTTTTTTTTCCCCTTGTTTCCTCATGGTAGAATTGATAATTATAGGGAAATTTCTTGATATGTGTTCTTTACAGTCCTTAAGTTCCTTTTCCTTCAAAAATAATATGGTTTCTGCCACTAGTGGATTCTCCTCACTCACTGTTGAATTATTTGTAATCAGTATCACTATTCTTCAGTGTGGAGACTTTGGAAATCCCCTCTGACATCCTTTCTTACCAACCTCTTCTCTGGTTGCCTGCCCACAGTATTTTTTCCTAATCTAGCCAGCCATCTCTGACTTATTTTAGCACATGCAGCGTTTCAGAATTTGACACAGTAGCACGCGGCATAGATTTGAAAAGAAGCTTTCTAGTGGAACGGTGGCCGCGAGTCGCCTCAAAGACGAACAATTAAAGTTCTTTGGTTGTGGGAAGAAGGCTCTGGAGAGCTCGAATTCATTCTCTGGGGTGTCAGTGGTTTGGAGACTAATCAGAAGCATGTTAGCATCACAAGGGAGTTTTATCCAAACGTCTGGTTCTTCAAGATTCATTGACAAGGTGGTTTTAAGAGCTCAGCCCTCAAAGGTGTCTGTAAAACTTTTCAGATATAGCCCTACCCTCTCCACTGTTCAAAAATATTTTGGAGATTTTAGTATGTATATGTTCATTCTAATTCTTAATTGGAAAATGCATCTGAACCTGAGTTCTTATTTTGTGGTTAAGAGGAGGAAGGAAACCAATTAATAGTTTTTGAGCACATGCTAGATGACAGGCAAGAATTAGGTACTTTATTCTGGCTGTAGTGGTGCCAAGGAGAGAAGAACCCAGGATGTCACTGAGATTGTTGAAACCTAGTGGAGAATGAGGCTGGCTGAGCAATTAACAGCAAGCCTGGGTCAAGGCATAGAAGAGACATGGCCACTTGCAGCCTGCTCTCTAAAAACATCCCCTGCCCTACCACCTAAATCAGTGATTTTCCCTTGTTTCTATTGGTCACTTTGCCTCTTGGTGTCTCCTCTGCTCTTTCCTGGGCCAGATTTCCTTTGTTTATGAATATCTCACTCCCTGCTTTTTCGAGGATTCTGACTTCAGTACCTGTCTTTCTCCAGGTAGTCTGATTGTATTTCTGATTGTTCATTTTCTTTGGAATTTATACTTGCAAGGTCTTAACTTTGAGTTAGGTTGAGTGTTAAGGGGCAAATATTGCCCTTGATTGTCTTTTGGCTTCTTTTGGTCTCTACTTCCCACTATCCCAAACCACCACCTCTGTACTAAACTTGGACCCCAAGTCCCACAAGAGTTTTGCTGTCTGCTGGTGGCCAAGAATATAAGCTTTATTTTAAATTTAAAGAAAATATTGAAAATAAACTTTCGTTTTTTTACTTAAAACATTTGGGAACATTAAACATTACTTTCATATAATACATCCTGGTGTTGGCCAATATGAAGTTTACTTAAATTTAGTATTTTATATATGCTTGATCATTAATTCTTCCTAAAATTCAATGATTATAATGATTCAACTTTATAAGGTTAAACAAGTCTTCTCTATAATACCCCAGTTATTTTCAAATTTTTCAGATAACTTTTCCAGCGAGGAAATTATAAAAATGTATATGAGTTATACTGAAGGCTTGATTAAAACGCTGTGTACAGATACAAGGCAGCTTTGTTGTCTGCTGATAAGGCCTAAGGTGATAGATGTGACAAGGGCATTTGTGTTCTAATCAGTGAATTCTGATTACCCAAAGCATGAGGTTCAAAAGTTGACCCTTTGTCAGTGTACTGTCCTGTCATATTTTAGGATTGCATTTCCTTGAATCACAGAAAGGTGAAAAAGAGAAAGTTTTTCTTATCGCAGTGCTGTCGCTGGTCTGACCGGTAGCCACATGGGATAGATAGCTCGTGATAAAATGCATTTGATAACTTATTATAAAATGCAGGAGTTAACTCAGAATAAACTTGATCTAAGAATGTAAACAGTTTAGCTTGCTGAAGTCGAGCCTGCTAGGTTCTTTTTGGGGTCTGACATCAGTGACAGCTTTTTGGCCTTTAGAACTTGATGTCTAGTTCTGAGAAGGACAAATGTTCGGAACGGTTACTGTTCTTTTTCAAGTCCAGGTGTGAAGACAGAATTAAATACATTTCCTTGCCATGTACCATGCTTAACCTTTTAAGTTCCATATTATTAAAAAAATAGATTATGCTTTATACTCTACCCACTTCCAAAAAGAATTTGAAGCAGAATACCAAAGTATTTTCCATGCGAAGTCTCATGTTGACCTTGGTGTCCTGAGGTCTTCCTTGTAGAGAAAGGCAGATTATACCCCAGACAATGTCTTTTTCTAAAACCATCTTACATAAGGAAAAGTTTGACACTTTCTTCTTTCATGGGATTATGCCAAACTGCGTCAACTCTATCCAAGTAGGAAAGCCAGATTTCCTCACTTTA
This sequence comes from Physeter macrocephalus, assembly GCF_002837175.3. Taxonomy (NCBI): domain Eukaryota; kingdom Metazoa; phylum Chordata; class Mammalia; order Artiodactyla; family Physeteridae; genus Physeter; species Physeter macrocephalus. Next base: position 49,897,167 of record NC_041221.1, on the reverse strand, counting down.
CACTACCTCATTAACTGTATGTGTATGTACATGTGTTTCCAGTCTTCACAAATGTGAACTTCTCTATTTTGCTTTCTCTCCAGCACCACGGAACCATGTAGATCAGTGGTTTCTGTGACAGTTTCTGGTCCTCATTCTTTCTAGCTCTGCTTCTGAACAGATGGAATAGTTATCTGATGGAATGGGTATCAGTGTTAGTGTCCATATCCTTCTGTGGTGTCATATGTTTTGTAGTTGGGTATAGTTTATTAAATTCATTAATTTTTGTCGGTTACTTTCAAAATGATAATTTTAAGTCCTGGAAGCCCCAAATGTCTAGACTTTGATTGACAGACACTTTGATGGCTTCAGGCATGCTGGGTAAGTTACCCCCAGTGTCATGCCAGCAGCTGTTTTCCCCAGATACCACCCACTCCATGGCCTCTGAAACACTGGGCTCTTACTATTAACCTTCCTTTAGGGAAGTAGAAGACTTGGGTCAAAAATCCAAGCTAAGATTGTCACTTTGACAATTTTGTGCATACCCAGACATGCCAGCTTCTATTCTCATTGCACCGGTCTACCACATGGCAGCTCAGACTCCTTGCTTTGCATAAATCCCAGTTTGGAGCATTTAAAGTACCTTATGAACTTAGCAATACATTTTCTTCTCATAATTACATGCTTTCTCCTTTGCCTACAAAATGCCTAATTTCCCTGTGGCTGTTCACACTTGTCTTACTTTGGTAAAAATGTAAAACCACGGCTTACCTTTAAATACCTGAAGATCAAAACCACCTCTGATCTTTGTTTAGCTAAAGCCTCCCATTCTTTTTTCCTTTTCTTTACATCTTCTACTTTAAGTCTTATATCTTAACCTTTTCTTCACTACTCACTTTAAAGGTCTCCACATGTACCTTACAGAAGAAATGCAGGCAGAATTTCAAATTCCTACCACCTTGCCAAAGCCGTGGCAAGATTAAACATGTGAGTTGCTTTTCTCTGGCCCTGTTGTTCACTGACCCATAGAAGAGTCCTTCTGTGTCTAGTATTCCTTTGACCTTTAACTCTATAACAAAGTCGCCTTTGGGTTTCATCAGTTTCCTAAATGTTGTAGAATGCGACTTCAGCTTCAGGGTCTTTGTCACCTCTGGGGAAGTAAATCAAATAAAGCATTTCACATCAGGAGTCTACTAAAATTGTCAGCTCTGTAAATGCAAATTTATCTCTTCAGTTCTGTAATGTGATTGCTTGTAACAAACACAAAGACAAAGCATAACAAAAAGAACAGCAACTCCATTGCCTTATTATAATAGAGCACTTGTGTGGGATCTGCTCTGGTTTCTGCACAGGCAGCACTGTATTTGGAAGCCAATATCTCTTATTAGTTTTTCAATATTAAATATAATTAATTTAAATCTCAAGAATAAAAAAATTAAAGCTATTATGTGTATAATGCATGTATATTATTATTCATAATATATACATGTGAATTATGCATATATATATATATAATTTTGGGCCCCAGAACATCATTTAAGAAAACTGATTCTGCCCATGAAGTTATCATTATCATCCTTATTAAATATTTGTGAAACATCTCCATATGCATAGTGACAGGTATTTAGGCATGATGGAAAATGGAAAGAAATATATAAATATGATTTGTGCCCTCAGGGGCCTTGAATTTGAGTTGTGCAGACAGATGCATTATTTATAAAGAGGTGAATAGCTGTCCACATAGGACACAGCAAGTGCCAAATGTCTGGAAGAGACTGTAAGTGCTTCTGGCATTCATGTCACACATATGGAGGCCCATGCCCTGCGGGGCACCTGCAAAGAAGCTAGTATTAACTTCTCTGAAATGGAATGACTGAAGGGTGGGTGATGGTGGTGACGGAGTCTTAAAGCACTGAGGTCTAAGCCAGGCACATGGATGGCAAGATGACTGCCTGAGATGTTCTCTTCTTTCCAGAGAAGCAAGAAGAGAAGATGGATGATAGCCTAGGAAGAGGACTTCTGGCCTTGGCTGCGAGTTGGGTGACCTCAGGTAAGTCACTTAACATCTTGGAATCTCATTAGCTGTATTTGTAAGATAAGGGCTGGTTTATTCTTTGAAACCAAGGGACAAGTTTTGAAATGAAAGGTTAGCAAGAAAAGTCTAAGCAATTAGTTTATGCGACAGAATTATACAGATTGCTTCCTGCTCGGTAATAAAACCATCAAAAGATCATCATTCTAAGATACTGTCTATAATCATGATTGGAGGATAAGCTTGGTAAAAAGCCATAACATATGTGCTGAAAAATGTGAGATGGAATGCATAAAACCAGATAGGATTAATAATGACAGGTCTTAGGTAGTCGGGGAAATGTTTGAGAGCTTAATCAGTGAAGTGCCAGAATCTACAGTTTAAATTTATGATTAGTTATCTTCTGAGTGTGCAAAGCTCGTGTTCTTATTATGATACAGTGACGCCCCCCGACTGTAGCTTTTAGGCTAAGCATATCATGGGTTTTGAATTACACAAGAGATTTGAGTATGTTGGGTTTCGGTAATGACTGTTCCCAGAGCTCCGTTAAACATCCCCGATTTCCCTAGTAGTCAGCTAGAATATAATTCAAAATAGGCTGCAGTGAGTGAGGCTTAAAGAAAATAGAAATGGACTGCTGTGGTCACAGCAGAAGTGAAGGGAGGCAGTGCACACCCAGGCTTACAGGTTTCAGGCTTACAGGGAATTAGGAGTGATCTGAAAATATACCTGGGAGGAAATGAGTATGGGAGAAGAGCCTTGGAAGAGGAACAAGGATGAATCATGACCATCAGTCAACTCATTGGGAACCTAAAAAATGTGATATATAAAATTCAAGGATCTAAATTCTCCTTTAAAGGTAAAGGGAAATGTAGCAAGGATCATGGCACTGGGAACACTGTGACTAAGTTGTCAGTTCTCACCTTCAGTTCACGTGAAAGAGTTTGCCCTGCTCCCCACCTCTATCCCCACCCCGATACACACATATTCTAAATAAATTCAGTGAAATTTTTAAATTGTTTTCTATTATGGGGGCAGTTGTCTGAGGCTGAGAAAATAAACTACCCTGAAACTGTCTTTAAATGCTCAGAAAAGGATGCAAATATGAAGTTAGTTCTAAACTCCCCACTAAATAGGGAATCCCAGTGAAAACAACATTGAGCTCATTCTTTAGCCCATCAAATTGGGAAAAAATAATCATGTATCAGATAGTGTTGATGCCCTGCCCATGTCCCCTTGGCTGACCCCAGAGTTTGCCTGCAGGCACTTCATAAACATGCCAACATCTTCCTGTGTCTTTCTTTCAGGGGGCATTCTCTGGGCACAGGAGCATGCCCTGCCCCTGCACAGGTCAGATCGGGAGTAACTGAAAAATAATGCCTTGGAGTGATCCTCAGCCATTGAGGGTTGGTGGAGAAATACCCTACTTCCTTGCCTTTCATTGAGATAATTCTAAGTTGTGTTCCATGCAGCCTCTCAGAAGGCCTCCAGAATGATTGAGACCCAGCTGTTCATAGAGTAGGGTGATCAACTGATCCCAGATTTCTTGGAACTGTCCCAGTTTTAGCATAGAAAGTCCTGTGTCCTGGGAAGCCCCTCAATCCTGGTAAACTGGGATAGTTGACCATTCTACCATAGAGGTAACTGGCTAGTCAGTGTACTCTTTTTTGGTTTTTCTCCCTTCCCTGTCTCACTTCCCCATTTTCTCACAGTGATTTCTGGGATCATCTCCTAAATAAACTACTACATACTTGGAATTATGTATTTTTTTCAATACCTTTCATCTGCAGTAGATTCTAAGTTGTTAGGGTAGGAGCCCTGTTTTACACAATACTGTCTGTGCGCAGCATCTAACACAGTGTGTGAAGCATAGTTCATATTCAGTAAACATTAGCCAAATGAAAGGACCCTGTATCATTAACCAAGCAGTTTTAATAGACATTATTTGCTGCTGCTTGTCAATATCAGCCTATATATTCCTCTTCAGTTTCCATAGATATCTGCCAGTCACTTTGATCAAGTTGTAGGTCAATAGGAGTAGTTTTACAAAAATGATGTATTATTGAAATCTTTTACATCTTTTGATCATCTTACTATTATTCCTCCCAACACAGGAGTTTTTAAAAATAGAAACGGAATAATGACAAAAATCAATACCTGAGTAGTGTTAGCTAGATTAAGTGCTTTGGTGCACATTTTTTCTGTTAATCCTCAGAGCCACCTTGTCATTTTATATATTTATTCCTAGTTTACAGAAAGTCAAGGCTTAGTATTCTTTGCTCATGATCACACAGCCAAGCAGGGGCCATGTTTCTCACCACCACCCCATGCCTTTCTCATTGCATTATGGGATTCACTGTAACTAGCCAGTAGGTTCTCTCTGAAACTCACCTGCACTCATAGAATTCTACGGAAAGCAAATTCTGGAGACAAAAAGACATGGGCCACGATGGGTTGGCTTTTGGGGATAGTCTTTCACAGCATTTTTTTTTTTTCCAAATCTATTAAATCCTCCTGACAATAGCATCGTTTGCTGTAGTTTTCTCCTAAGTGAATGCCGTACTTCCTCTTAAACACTTGAGAGATTGCAGATCTTTGTCATTCGGTATCATTTAATTACCTGAATAAAAAAACAAAAAAATGCAGGAGGTTTAAGTGTACATTTATAGTTGGTTTAATTTCCTGTTTGCCCTTGTAATTGTGGTTTTCCTTATTTTGCTTATGAAAAATATAATGAGTGTTTGAAATGTATTTTGTTTGTGTGGATTTTCTCATCTTAAAAGAGCAAGCAACTGTATACAAGACAATAGTGTCAACAGATAATTTCCCTTATTAATTACTTTTTAGGTTACTTATATGCTTAAATTTGGTTACAACACCTTTCTACACTGATATATGTGAGACAGAAGGAGAATGTACAGCTAAAATCCCGAGTTTTTTTGCTGCCAATGTTGATTGTGAAGTTTAAGAACAATTAAAATGGTGAAGAATGTTTCAGATGTTAATTTCGAAATGCATTACCTTTATTTTCTTTTTCAATTTTAAAGGTAATATGCACTTATAAAAAAATAGAGAGGCATTCCCCTTTATAACCCCTTCTGTACCATCTCTAACACTTCTACCCCTAAGCCATCTGCCTCTCCAGTGGTAACCATACTAATAGTTTGATGTGTGTGTGTATGTGTGTGTGTATTTCCAGAAAGAGAGAGGAAAATAACAGATACAGAACACAATACCCATGCTTTTTTAATTTAATTTTTTTTGCTTATTGGTATATCATAAACATCTTTCCTTACCAGTAAATATAGATCAAACTCATGCTTTTTAAATAGCTTTACAGTGTTTCATAGAATGCTTATACTGTAATTTACTTCATCATTCTCCTATTTACAGATATTTTGACAGATATGTTGACAGATATTTCCAACATTTCTCTATTGTATTCTACAGAGAGCATCCTCATATTTCTTTCTTTGTGCTCCTATGTGGATTACTATAAGAGAGAGTCTTAGAAGAATGCCTTGTTCACAGGGTATGCATTTTAAAAATATTGATAGTCTATTTAATTACCCTAAAAAGGTCTGTAAGAATGTGTGTTCTTACCACACAGTATATGAGTCTGATCATTTCCTTACACCCTCAAAAGCATGAATATTATGAACTGGCTTTTCTTGGTTTCCTGTGAAAGCAGGTCCCGAGGCAAATATGTGCAGATGAAAAAAACAGCTGAAACATTGAAACAAAACAATTCATAATTCTAAGTAGAATGCTGAGAGTTGAAATCAGACAGTTTTTTCCTACTAAAAGCCCTTTGACTACGTCTTTAAAACATGGAATTTATTCAAGCCATAAAATTAGAGAAGATTTCTTCCAACTCTTTAGTTCTAGGAGTGATTACCTTCAACTTTGTGTTATCAGGGAAGTTTTAAAAGAGGGGGACTTCTGAGTTGAACTTTGAAGAATGATTGAGATTTCTCTAGGAGGGAAGAGGGTCCTGGCTTTTCCAGGCTGTGAGAAGTATATGCAGTTTTTCTGGGAAGTAGACGCGGGTGGAAGGATAAAAGGGGTGTTGAAACTGGAAGTTCACAATCAGATGTTATCAGTAGGCAAACTCTCTGTCCCAGTCTCAAACTTCACCCTCTCTTATCCCAGCACTAAATAAAGTTGGAGATAGTGGAAGAACTGATTCTGATTATTCTTAGGTGGTCTCTTACAAACCGCTGTGAGTGAAGAATAACTGATACATCCTCCTAACCCCCAAATTCTGACCTCAAATCTGTTGCAATGACTGAAATTTCCATCATTAGGATTATGGTTTCAATTTAAGACATAGAAGTCACTCTTTTAAAGATATTCATAAAATTGGTGAAGATGATTGGGTCAGTGACAAAGAGGATAACACTTTATGATGAATTCACTTATTGGAGTTAAGTTAGAAGATTTTAGGGATTTCTTACATATGAAAGAGAAAAAGAGGCAGTGGGCTGAAGCAGTGGTCCCTGGCCTGGAATTCCTGAACTCATTGGAGTCTAAGAATTTCAGGATCCATTGGAATAATGATGATAAAAATAACAATAGTAATCATTTCAACAGTGCAACAGCAACAACAGCAATGACAAAAAATTATAATTTGTTGAGTGTATGTTGGGCCTCTGTTTTATATACTTTAATTCCCCCTCATGATACCTTGTGGGGTTGACTATATTTTTCTAACCTTACAGATGAGGGAACTGAGACTTGCAGAGGTTAAGCAATTTGTTGGAAGATCACAAAAGCTAGTAAACTAGACTCTGAACTTCTGTTAGTGTGACTCGAAAACCCATGACTTGAGGACACCAGGTTACCAAAGGGGGCAACCAAAGCAAACACTGCTTACATCACATCTTTATGTACATTCAGGCCTGGGTACAGAAGAGGATCAGCCTGAGCAAAGGGCAGGTAGTGGCATAGCCATGACTCTGGTCCCTTTCTTTGGCCACTGTTGGTTGTCGATGAGTTATGGGTACCTGGGAACACGCTGGCTCTATACCAGTTTTCTCTCTCTTTGGAATTCCTATGGTGGGTTATGATCTGCAATGATTTTCCTGGTCTTGTGTGCCCTACTCATGACTGCTGTTGAAAGCTTACCTATCCTTGCTAGTGTATTGTCATATCTAAACAACAGGACAGAAGAAGAGACTCTGAAATGCTGCTAATTAGGGCATTTCAGAAACAGGTATATTTCAGTCTATATTGCACTCTATGTCTCCTGTTGCAATTAGAAGTTGTTCAGTGTGGTGGAAATAGAGAATTGTTCCTTTATTATCTATAATCTATATATGTAGTACGTGAAAAAAATGAAATCCTGTCTCTATTTTTCTAAATAAGTCACATTCTTGGCTCTTACCTGCAGGCCCTATTTCCAACCCTTTAATATATATCTATCATATTCCTAGAATGCTTGTTTTAAATGCAAATTCTTGGGTCTTCTCAAGCATCCTCAAGGATCAATAAAGCTAAAAGCTGGTTCTTTGAGAAGATAAACAAAACTGATAAATCAGGAGTTAGATTCATCAAGAAAAAAAGGGGTAAGACTCAAATCAACAGAATTAGAAATGAAAAAGGGGAAGTAACAACTGACCCTGCAGAAATACAAAGAATCATGAGGGATTACTACAAGCAACTGTATGACAATAAAATGGACAGCCTGGAAGAAATGGACAAATTCTTAGAAAAGCACAACCTTCTGAGACTGACCCAGTAAGAAATAGAAAATATGAACAGACCAATCACAAGCACTGAAATTGAAACTGTGATTAAAAATCTTCCAACAAACAAAAGCCTAGGACCAGATGGATTCACAGGTGAATTCTATCAAACATTTAGAGAAGAGCTTACACCTGTCCTTCTCAAACTCTTCCAAAATATAGCAGAGGGAGGAACACTCCCAAACTCATTCTACGAGGCCACCATCACCCTGACACCAAAACCAGACAAAGATGTCACAAAAAAAGAAAACTACAGGCCAGTATCACTGATTAACATACATGCAAAAATCCTCAACAAAATACAGGCAGACAGAGTCCAACAGCACTTTAAAAGGATCGTACACCATGATCAAGTAGGGTTTATCTCAGGAATGCAAGGATTCTTCAGTATATGCAGATCAATCAATGTGATACACTATATTAACAAAATAAAGGATAAAACCATATGATAATCTCAATAGAGGCACAAAAAGTTTTCGACAAAATTCAACACCCATTTATGTTAAAAACTCCTCTGAAAGTAGACACAGAGTGCACTTACCTCAACATAATAAAGGCCATATATAACAAACCCACAGCCAACATCGTTCTCAATGGTGAAAAACTGAAACCATTTCCTCTAAAATCAGGAACAAGACAAGGATGCCCACTCTCACCACTATTATCCAACATAGTTTTGGCCACAGCAATCGAGTAATCAGAGAAGAAAAAGAAATAAAAGGAACCCAATTAAGGAAACACTCCCATCTACCATTGCAACAAAAAGAATAAAATACCTAGGAATAAATCTACCTAAGGAGACCTAAGACCTGTATGCAGAAAACTATAAGACACTGATGAAAGAAATTAAAGATTATACAAACAGATGGAGAGATATACCACGTTCTTGGATTGGAAGTATCAACATTGTGAAAATGACTGTACAACCCAAAGCAATCTACAGATTCAGTGCAATCCCTATCAAACTACCACTGGCATTTTTCACAGAACTAGAGCAAAACATTTCACAATTTGTATGGAAACACAGACGACCCCGAATAGCCAAAGCAATCTTGAGAAAGAAAAACAGAGCTGGAGGAATCAGGCTCCTGGACTTCAGACTATACTGCAAAGCTACAGTAATCAAGACAGTATGGTACTGGCACAAAAACAGAAATGTAGATCAGTGGAAGAGGATAGAAAGCCCAGAGATAAACCCACACACATATGGTCACCTTATCTTTGAGAAAGGAGGCAAGAATATACAGTGGAGAAAAGACAGCCTCTTCAATAAGTGGTGCTGGGAAAACTGGACAGCTACATATAAAAGAATGAAATTAGAACACATCCTGACACCATACACAAAAATAAACTCAGAATGGATAAAAGACCTAAATATAAGGCCAGACACTATAAAACACATAGGGGAAAAGGTAGGCAGAACACTCTTTGACATAAATCACAGAAAGATCCTTTATGGACCACCTCTTAGAGAAATGGAAATAAAAACAAAAATAAACAAATGGGACCTAATGAAACTTTAAAGCTTTTGCACAGCAAAGGAAGCCATAAAGAAGACGAAAAGACAACCCTCAGCATGGGAGAAAATATTTGCAAACGGAGCAACTGACAAAGGATTAATCTCCAAAATATAGAAGCAGCTCATGCAGCTGAACATCAAAAAAAAAAAAAAAAAATCCAAAAATGGGCAGAAGACCTAAATAGAC
>NC_041221.1:49877914-49887595 GCF_002837175.3 Physeter macrocephalus | reverse complement strand
AGAAATGCAAATGAAAACTACAATGAGGTATCACCTCACACCCGTCAGAATGGCCGTCATCAAAATATCTACAAACATTATATGCTCTAGAGGGTGTGGAGGAAAGGGAACCCTCCTGCACTGTTGGTGGGAGTGTAAATTGATACAGCTACTATGGAGAACAGTATGGAGGTTCCTTAAAAATCTAAAACTAGAACTCCCATATGACCCAGCAATCCCACTACTGGGCATATACCCTGAGAAAACCATAATTCAAAAAGAGTCATGTAGCACAGTGTTCATTGCAGCGCTATTTACAATAGCCAGCACATGGAAGCAACCTAGGTGTCCATCGACAGATGAATGGATAAAGAAGATTGGCATGTATATACAATGGAATATTACTCAGCCATGAAAAGAAATGAAATGGAGTTATTTGTAGTGAGGTGGGTAGACCTAGAGTCTGTCATGCAGAGTGAATGAAGTCAGAAAGAGAAAAATACTGTATGCTAACACATATATATTGAATCTAAAAAAAAAAAGAAAAGAATGGTTCTGAAGAACCTAGGGGCAGGACAGGAATAAAGTCGCAGACGTAGAGAATGGACTTGAGGACACTGGGATTGGGAATGGTAAGCTGGGACGAACTGAGAGAGTAGCATTGACATATAGAGTCTACCAAATATAAAATAGATAGCTAGTGGAAAGCACCTACATAGCACAGGGAGATCAGCTCGGTGCTTTGTGACCACCTAGAGGGGTGGGATAAGGATGGTGGGAGGGAGACGCAACAGGGAAGGGATATGGGGATATATGCATACATATAGCTGATTCACTTTGTTCCACAGCAGAAACTATGACAACATTGTAAAGCAATTATACTCCAATAAAAATGTTAAAAAGTTAATTAAATAAATAACCTGGTAAAAGATACCCAAGAGGTCAGGAAAGTTGACTCTGCTTCCTGTTATTGTTTTTTTCCCCACTTAAAAGACTTTTTCTTCTTGGTTTGTTTCTACTTTGATAGTTACCTTTGGTTTGATAATTTGAAGATCTAATTACTTATTGTACATTGAACATAATTTGTGCTTTCTGAGCATGCATGGACTCATTAAAGTGCCTTATAATAATTCTCCTCCATGGATTCAATGATGATTTGTTGTCCAGGCACCGGTGAGGATAGAAGGAAACCAAGCCAACCAAGGCCAGCAGGGCCCTTGTTTCTAGAAGCCTTCACTGTCCTTGGAACCATTCTCAGAGTCATTTTCCCCACTTCTTGCTTCACTTTGCCCCTGAGCCAGGCTGCACAGGGCAGTGCCCTGAAGATATACACTGCCCATGCCCCTACTGGATGAATTTGGAGGTGAGGGCTAAGTTGTGTAATCTGCCTTCCTTGGACATCAAAAGAAGTGCTAGAATGAGAAGTGACCTTCTCAGAACCTAACTCATGAGGGACATGGAAGCATAATCCTTCTAGATGTGAGTATCAGCACAGGTGAAAGGGGACATTCAGAAAGATCCCACAAAACCTCTACAGGGCCTTATAGCACAGATGAACTAAATAGTGCATACGTAATTGTATTTGAATTCATTTAAACAGGAGCCTAGTAAGAAGGACAATAAAATATTAAAAAGCCATGCTGACTGCACTCTCTTTTCAGGCTAGTGATATTCATTGGCACCACATTCTTCTTTGCTAAGAATACCATTTGCTAATCATGGCCAAGATTATTGAACTCCTACCATGTGATAGCCAGTTTTAAGCCTCACAACAATTCCTAGTGGTAGTTTCCTCCTATCTTCTCCCTTTTACAGATGAGGAAGTTGAAGCTTAGCAATATTACTCTTCTTCGATCACACAACCAGCAGGGGTGGGCCTGATTCTGACCCAGGCTGTCCAACTTTAGAGTTTATGCTCCTACCCACAGTGTATGTTATCTCCTCAGGAAGGAGAACTGGAGAAACATGCACGCAGATAAATGTGAATGAATAGGTCTGAATTGTTTTCACAGGATTATTTGAGAAACTGGTTGACTGCCATGATTTCGGAGCTGGTAGATAGAAGTTTAGGGCCCTAAAAGCTAAAGAACCCTCCTTTCCAGAATCTTTTATTTGCAGCTGGGGAAAGTAAGTTGCATTGCCAAATGCTGCCCATTCCTTAACTTTCCAGAGCTCAGTGAATAGGCGACGTTTATTCATTTGATTTCCAGAAGACTAGAATGACCCAAGATATTTTGTTATTCCATAGTACGTGGTATTTTGCCAATTACCCCCTAATCTGTTATGTATTTTGTGTTGGCCCTGTCTGAGTATTATCTTGTTGGGTAAGAACTGGGGTGGGAATAAATGTACTTTATTGCTGAGATGTCCTACTGCCCATGTAGGAGAACATTTTCTGTGACTATATCATGATTGGTTTCCTCAGTGGATGCTTAAATATCCTTTAGACTCACACAATTGGTTTGCCTTTCCTTGATCATGTGTTTCCTGTTTAGCCATGATGAAATTACTGCTTGCACCTCCTATTCAACCCCTGAAATTTAGATTTAATCTGTTAGAACAATGTTTACATTTCCTGTTTGTTTTTTTTCTTAAATCAACTCTGTATAATTATATATTTAGCCTTTGCCCAGTGGAGAGGGTTGCGTGACATCTACCCCAGCTAAACTTGGATGTTTTTATTTTCATTTTCTTATCTACCCATTGCTTTCAAAACACATTTGGTCTGGACTTTCCTAAATTCTAAGCTGGGTAATATATCAAAATGTCATTCATCTTTGAACTCCAGATGTTCCAAACTCTCCTTGGCAGGTGCTTAATAAATATTTGTTAAATGTATGAATTCAAGCTGGATTAAAGATTAGATTCTTCAGGTAAAGCACTTCATAATCAACTACCAGAGGGGACTTTTCCTATTGTTCAGTGTTTTGTGCTACCTTGGAGGTTCTGCCATGGTGCTGCATTCCATATATTGTTTTATGATGTTGATTTGCACAGGCCTGTATTGTGCAGTAGAGTCTAAGTGGTTATATTTGGCAAATAGGAGGGATCTTTAATTTGCTTTCAGTGATTCAAATATGTTTTCATAACAATTCTTTTGTTTGCTTCCTTGGTTTATTTTTAATATCTTTTTTTTTTTTGAGGCTTGATCAGAGACTAGACTGTCACATCTTGGATATTTGAATTTTTATACAACTTCTCTTTTTGTGCATATCATTTGCTCATTTGCCTGTGCAAGTGGAAGAGCCAACTTTATAATTACCTTTATGTAAGTATGTGGGCCAATTTTGAACATATATTTTGGAGGTGCTACTAATAAGAGTAGAACTAAATTCCATGGATTTTAATATTTCTGGCACTTTTTAGAAATATTCAGGGAAAAAAGTTAGCCAAAATAGTTGACTAAATTGACTAATGAATTTTAGTCCAAATGTGCGGTTTATAGATGCAGCCTGAAAGAGCTAAAAATAACATACTAAGGTTGAAAAAAGCTCTGCAGGAATAACTTCACTGATTTATCTTTCCTTGATTAGCATCTTCTGTATGGTTATATGAATGAAGTTAGTGTTCTTTCAGTGTATAGTAGGATTTATTTGTTCAATGTTTATTCCTGTGCAAACCGTTAATTATGAATTATAAAGAAAATGGGCATGTCTTATCAGTCGCTACTGAGTGCTAGGGAGGCATCCTCGGTCCATGCAGACATAATCTCAGTTAACTTCTACTTCTCTATGTTAATCTTGCACAGGGTGAAAAGTTGAGAATTTTTTAAGTATTCCAATAAACAGTTTCCATGACAGTTGGATTAGAAAGAGTATTGTCCTGGGAATCCAGAAATCTGGATTTTTAGGTTCTTTTCTGTACTAACAAGCTATGTGATCTTAGAACACCTTTTTCACCTCAGGCCTCCATTTACTTACCTGTTAAGATAAAATAAAGGTGGAACTAAATGACCTCTCATGATGCTTCTAGCACGGTCATGCAATGAGTTAAATCTATTTTACTTATATCCCTGAGTCTGGAAAGGTATCTTCTTGAGCAAAAGAAAATTGAGCTACTCTTTATGTAGCAAAAGTGAACCTGGGGCTGTCCATTGCCTTTAATCCAATCAGTAAACCCTCAACACTGGTTACTGGGAGCATAAAAGATAAAGTAGCTAATAATGGTGCAATAACCATAACAGTGTGATTAATGATCAATTACTAAGTTCCAGGCAATATGTTGTTTCCAGATATTATCTTATTTATTCTCACCACAATCCTGCGACGTAGATTTTACATGTGAGAAAATTGAGGGCTAGAGTGCTTAATAACTTGCTGCAGAGCTTGAGCCTGGTAATTGTCTGAATCAGGATTCAAATCCAAGTTTTGCTTGGGTCTAACAGCCAATCTTGATCTTCTAAGCTCTACCACCTCTATCTGCAAAACTCACTCTCCTTATACTTAACAAATATTTATTGTAAGTTACCAGGTACCAGGCACTGCTCTAGAAGAGATGATGGGGATAGATTACAAAACAGAAAAAAAGTGTCCTTTATGCAGCTTACATTCTAGCAAGAGAGGATAGTATCAGCAGATGTAATAAACAAACATGTTATTTGGTATTTTAGCAGGTGGTAAGTCTGTGAAAAAGAAAAAGCAAAGCTGGGTGAAGGGAGTTGGAAATGCGTGTGAATGGAATGGGTGGGTTGCAATTTTGGGTTGGGAGTTCAGGGTGGGCATCATTGGGATGATAATTTTTGATCAAGGACCTGAGGGGGGGTGAGGAAATTAGTTATATAAATAGATAGCTGTTAGAAGAGCATTATGGGTAGAGAGAACAGCAGGATTCTCAGTGGGGAATGTGCCTGGTTTTAGCAGTTCGGTTATTTATGACAGAGGAAATAACCACAATAAAGAGAACATTGAGAACCTAATTTAGACACTTCCATTCCTGCTCATGGTTATTTATTTATATTATAAGCAGGTTGACTTTTTTCTTTCTTATCAGGATGTTCCATCCGGCTTACCCAGAAGTCTACTTGAAAAGTTTCTTTCCCACAAGAGGCTTTTCAGCCTTTATTTTACTTTGCTCTAATGTAGCAGTTCTCAGAACTTTCTGATCTGATCTCCAGACACTTTTACACTCTTAAAAATGGTTGAGGACTCAGAGCTGTTGTTTACATGGGCTATGTTTATTGACATATAATGTATTAGAAATTAAAACAGAAATTTAAAAAATATTGATTAATTTGTTAAAAATGATAAACCTGTTGCATGTTAATATAAATAACATATTTTCATGAAAAGTTACTGTTTCCAAAAGCCCGCAAAATAGTGAGAATAGTGGCATTATTTTACATTTTTGCAAATCTCCTTAATGGTTGGCTTGATAGAAGACAGCTGGATTCTCACACCTGCTTCTGTGTTTAATCTGTTGCAGTATGTTGTTTGGGTTGCAGCATAAGAAGAAAATCCGGCCTCACCCAGATATATAGTTGGAAGAGTGAGAAGTATTGTATTAACCTTTCAGATAACCGAGGATAGTCTTCCTTGACACTGCAAAAGGGACAAGTGGTACTATTTCGGAAGGTTTAGTTGCAGAGTGTGGAATATGAAGCGCCTTCAATGAGCTTTTTATACTTTGTACACTCATCACGTGAGGTCATAGTATTACTGTGAAAATAGTTTTGACTTTGAGACCCCTGAAGGGGTCTTGGGGACCACCGGAGTCCCCTGACCACACTCTGAAGCGTTAATAAGATGAAGAGAAAATTTCTGTGAAAACAGTTTGGAAATAATGATGTTGCATGAGGAAAACTTGAACTTAGAGAACTTTCTAATGCTTCTGTTTCAGTGGCAGTCAGAAAGGACCACCAGGCAGGGAGGTTTTGTTGTCTCTTTGGGCTCTTTTGTTAAGGATGTAAGTCACTGCCACAGACAGCTGATGAGCCTATAACCTAGAGAATGGGGAGAAAGTTCTCTTATCCACCCCTTTCCACTATGGTCCCCACAGAGCTAGAAGTCAAGGGATCAATCTAGTCTATACCCTAGGGCAGTATTTCTTCAACTCTAACGTGCATCCGAGTCACCTGGAGATCATGTTAAAATGCAGATTTCAGTCTCTTCGGTCCAGAGTGGGACCTAGCATTCTGTATTTCTTCCCAACTCCCAGGTGATGCTGCTGCTGTTTATCCATAGACCACACGTTGAATCTCAAGGATCTAGGGGTTAAATCAGTTACTCTGAAGATGGGTTGACTCTGCACTTTTAGCTAATACAGTCCTACTAAGAACAGCCATGCCTGCTAAATTATGCATCATCAGTTGATCAGGACAGATAGATCATTGAATAAAAACATGGTCAATGCCACTCTTAGAGCAGTCCGGGGGGCCTTATCAATCACCTGTTATGATACTCAGTGTCTTTGCTTAACCCAACTGCCTAAAACCTTTGGTGGTTTCCTAATGACCTGAAAACATAATTCACACTCTTTACCCTGCTTCATGAGACCCTTAATATTCTGGCTTCTTTGACCTTGACTTTAATCATTTCCCCTCATCCACTGTGGTATGGTCACAGTGACAGCATTTCAGTTCCAGAAGGTCCTTGAATTCTTAGTTTAATTGGTAATGGCCTGTCAAGTAGGCTTTCTCATCGTTTGCTTGGGATGCAGTAAAGATACACACTCGGAAAAGAATTTTGGAAATAATTTAGTAAAAGCAATAAAGTTGTGGGAAAAATGAAATATTTTTGGATTTTAAAAGACAGGTATTCAGTCAACAAATATTTATTGCAGACCTGCCATGTGCCAGGCATTATTTTAGTCATTGAGTCCTGTCAATGGACAAAACAAAGATTTCTACCCTCACAGAGCTTAGATTCCTTCATGAAAGACAGACGATAAACAGAGTAAGTAAATCACATATGTAATATGTGCTATGGAAAAAACAGTAGAACAGAGAAAAAGGGGTTGAGAAAGAGGGGTCCAGATGGAAGAAAGAAGGTGACATTTGAGCAAAGACCAGGAGGACGTGGGAAGTTATCCCCATTCAGACGATGCTGGGGGAAGGGTCTTTGTGCCTGGCATGTGGGAGGCACAGGCAGGATGCCAGCTCAGGGTGACTGGAGCAGAGCAAGTGGGCAAAGTGTTCAGCAGGTAAAGAGGTGTGTGTGTGTGTGTGTGTGTGTGTGTGTGTGTGTGTGTGTGTGTGTGTGTGGCCATCTATTTTAGATTTATATATCTATTTTTCAAAAGTTAATTATTGAGCACAGAACCATTAACTGTTTAAAGCTTGTTTTCCCTGGCTCCTGCTTTCTTAGGAATGCTAGGAAGAAGGTGTTTTAATCTTTAAAATTTCATAATCTGTAAAAACTTAAGGTGATTTCAGTTGTGTACTGGCAGGAATTGAAGAGCAAAGCGAAAGGGGTTTCACTAAGATGACCCAGTCACCGATACTTTTGTTTCCTGCTTGCAGTGCAGGGCAGACAAAATCTAAGTAAATATTTAACATCTTTACCCACTTCCCCTCTCTAAAAGAGCTGCATCTGTCTCAGCAAAATGGAGAAGTCACTTTGATAGAGCCTCAGATTCCAGTCAAGGGCGATGTTTGGTAGTGGGGTTGTCCTCTCCTATGCAGGAAATGACTGCCCTAGTCTGATGAGGATCTCTGCTTTCTGTGTGTGATGGGCCATCCGGAGAGTAGAAATGCCTGGTGCTGTGTTGAATGGTACATAAATGCTCCATAGGACACTGAACCAGCAGCTTAAGCATCACCTGGAAACTTGAAAGAAATGTAAATTCTCAGGTCTGGGGATAAGGGGTGGTGGGTGCTGGCGGCACACAGTATTTATAAATGAGTGAGGCCTCTCTATCCTTCCCTCTGGAACAGAGGTTCTCAACCCTGGCTATACATTAGAATCCCTGAGGAATTTAAAAAAGCAAACCAAAATGAACAACCATGCCATGGCCTCTGTACCAGAGATTCCAATTTAATTAGTCTAGGGATAAGCCAAGGGCAAGGGCCACTGTATATTTTAAGTCTCCCTGAGTGATGCTAATGTGCAGAATCACTGTGGTAGAACATATTTCTCAAACTCAGCACTATTGACATTTTGAACTGGTAATTCTTTGTTGTGGGGTACTGTTTTGTCAATTACAGGATGTTTAGCCGCATCCCTGGCCTTTATCTGTGAGATGTCCATCAAACCCCTGCTCCAATCTGTGACAACCAAAAAACGTCTCCAGATATCTCCAGATGTTCCCAGGGGAGCAAAATTGTCCTAGTTGTGGACTATTGCTCCAAAGGAATAATTCTCAAAGTTTGGCGCAGAACTGCCCAGTAGAATTATAATACTAGTCTCGTGTAATTTAAAAATTTTTAGTAGCCACATGAAAATAAGCAAAATAAAACCTCACACCTGTCAGAATGGCTGTCATCAAAGAGATTGCAAATAAATGTTGGCAAGGATGTGGAGAAAGGGAACCCTTGTATACTATTGGTGGGAATGTAAATTGGTACAGCCACTATGGAAAACAATATGAAGGGTTCTCAAAAAACTAAAAATAGAATTACCATATGACCAGCAATTCCACACTTTGGTTTATACCAAAGAAAATGAAAATACTAATTTGAAAAGATACATTCACCCCAATGTTCATAGCAGTATTATTTACAATAGCCAAGATATGACAGCAACCAAAGTGTCCTTTAGCAGATAAATGGATAAAGAAGATGTGGTATATGTATACAATGGAATACTACTCAGCCACAAAAAAGAATGGCATTTTGACATTTGCAACAACATGGATGGATCTGGAGGGTATTATGCTTAGTGAAATAAGTCAGACAGAGAAAGACAAATACTGTATGTTATCACTTATATGTAGAATCTAAAAAATAAAACAAGTGAATGAATATAATAAAACAGAAACAGACTCAACAGATATAGAGAACAAACTAGTGGTTACCAGTGGAGAGAGAGATGAGGGAAGGGGCAAGATAGGGGTAGGAGATTAAGAGGTACAACTACTATGTATAAAATAAATAAGCTACAAGAATATATTGTATAGCACAGGGAATATAGCCAATGTTTTATGATAACTTTATTTTTGAAATTTTTTTTTTATATTTGTAACAGTGACTTAATACTGTTATTTGACCACCTCAGAGATACATAGAAGAGGGTAGTCTCTTGCCATTCTACTTGAGGGAATAAAGCAATACATTACTTAGGAGCTAACCCTTATCTGATTATCTCCATGTGAGGGAACTCCTGAAGGAGTTATCTCTAGTCGTAATGACACCTAACATTGCTGCTCTAGGCTTGACAATACTTTGCTCTATGATGCTGTTTTTTTTTTTTAAACATCTTTATTGGAGTATAACTGCTTTACAATGGTGTGTTAGTTTCTGCTTTATAACGAAGTGAATCAGCTATACATATACATATATCCCCATATCTCCTCCGTCTTGTGTTGCCCTCCCACCCTCCCTAGTGTATATATGTCCATGCCACTCTCTCACTTCATCCCAGCTTACCCTTTCCATCCCTGTGTCCTCAAGTCCATTCTCTATGTCTGCGTCTTTAGTCCTGTCCTGCCTCTAGGTTCTTCAGAACCATTTTTTTTTCTTTTTTTAGATTCCATATATATGTATTAACATACGGTATTTGTTTTTCTCTTTCTGACTTACTTAACTCTGTATGACAGTCTCTAGGTCCA
>NC_041221.1:49876405-49877900 GCF_002837175.3 Physeter macrocephalus | reverse complement strand
AATAACTCAATTTCGTTTCTTTTTATGGCTGAGTAATATTCCATTGTATATATGTGCCACATCTTCTTTATCCATTCATCTGTTGATGGACACTTGCATGTCCTGGCTATTGTAAATAGAGCTGCAATGAACATTTTGGTACATGACTCTTTTTGAATTACGGCTTTCTCAGGGTATATGCCCAGTAGTGGGATTGCTGGGTCGTATGGTAGTTCTATTTTTAGTTTTTTAAGGAACCTCCATACTGTTCTCCATAGTGGCTGTATCAATTTACATTCCCACCAACAGTGCAAGAGGGTTCCCTTTCCCTCTTGCACTGTTTTGGGTCATCACGTTTTCATTGTCATTTATTTCTAGGTATTTTTTCATTTCCTCTTTGATTTCTTTAGTGATCTCTTGGTTATTTAGTGGTGTATTGTTTAGTCTCCATGTGTTTATATCTTTTACACTTTTTTCCTGTAATAGTGTTGTGGTCGAAAAAGATACTTGATACGATTTCAATTTTCTTGAATTTACCAGGGCTTGATTTGTGACCCAACATATGATCTTTCCTGGAGAATGTTCCATGAGCACTTGAGAAGAAAGTGTATTCTTTTGTTTTTGGATGGAATGTCCTATAAATGTCAATTAAGTCCATCTTGTTTAATGTATGATTTAAAGCTGTGTTTTCTTTCAGTCTGTATGTGTCCCTAGGTCTGAAGTGGGTCTCTTGTAGACAGCATATACACGGGTCTTGTTTTTGTATCCATTCAGCCAGTCTGTGTCTTTTGTTTGGAGTGTTTAATCCATTTACATTTAAGGTAGTTATTGATATGTATGTTCCTGTTACCATTTCTTAATTGTTTTGGGTTTGTCTTTGTAGTTCTTTTCCTTCTCTTGTGTTTCCTGCCTAGAGAAGTTCCTTTAGCACTTGTAAAGCTGCTTTGGTGGTGCTCAATTCTCTTAGCTTTTGCTTGTTTGGAAAGGTTTTAAGTTCTCTGTCGAATTTAAATGAGATCCTTGCTGGGTAGAGTAGTCTTGGTTGTAGGTTTTTCCCTTTCATCACTTTAAAAACATCCTGCCACTCCCTTCTGGCTTGCAGAGTTTCTGCTGAAAGATCAGCTCTGTGCTTCCTAGACTTGATTAGCTATTTCCTTTCCCATGTTAGGGAAGTTTTCAGCTATAATCTCTTCAAATATTTTCTCAGACCCTTTCTTTTTCTCTTTTTCTTCTGGGACCCCTATAATTCGAATGTTGGTGCATTTAATGTTGTCCCAGATGTCTCTGAGACTGTCCTCAAGTCTTTTCATTCTTTTTTTTTTATTCTACTCTGCGGTAGTTATTTCCACTATTTTATCTTCCA
Organism: Physeter macrocephalus; assembly: GCF_002837175.3. Classification (NCBI taxonomy): domain Eukaryota; kingdom Metazoa; phylum Chordata; class Mammalia; order Artiodactyla; family Physeteridae; genus Physeter; species Physeter macrocephalus. The sequence goes on along the minus strand of NC_041221.1, from coordinate 49,876,558 downwards.
GGTCACTTATACGTTCTTCTGCCTCAGTTATTCTGCTATTGCTTCCATCTAGAGAATTTTTTTTTTGTTTTGTTTTTTTGTTTTTTTGTTTTTCGCGGTACGCGGGCCTCTCACTGTTGTGGCCTCTCCCGTTGCGGAGCACAGGCTCTGGAC
>NC_041221.1:49873502-49875823 GCF_002837175.3 Physeter macrocephalus | reverse complement strand
CAGCGGCCATGGCTCACGGGCCCAGCCGCTCCGCGGCATGTGGGATCTTCCCGGACCGGGGCACAAACCCGCGTCCCCTGCATCGGCAGGCGGACTCCCAACCACTGTGCCACCAGGGAAGCCCTAGAGAATTTTTAATTTCATTCATTGTGTTGTTCATAATTGTTTGTTGGCTGTTTAGTTCTTCTAGGTCCTTGTTAAACATTTCTTGTATTTTCTCCATTTTATTTCCATGATTTTGGATCATCTTTACTATCATTACTCTGAATTCTTTTTCAGGTAGACTGCCTATTTCCTCTTCATTTGTTTGGGCTGGTGGATTTTTGCCTTGCTCTTTCATCTGCAGTGTGTTTCTCTGTCTTCTCAGTTTGCTTAATTTACTGTGTTTGGGGTCTGCTTTTCCCAGGCTGCAGGTTTGTAATTCCTGTTGTTGTTGGTGTCTGCTCCCAGTGGCTACGGTTGGTTCAGTGGCTTGTGTAGGCTTCCTGGTGGAGGGGACTGTTGCCTGTGTTCTGGTGGATGAGGCTGGATGTTGTCTTTCTGGTGGGCAGGACCACGTCTGGTGGTGTGTTTTGGGGTGTCTGTGACCTTATTATGATTTTAGGCAGCCTCTCTGCTAATGGGTGTGGTTGTGGTCCTGTCTTGCTAGTTGTTTGGCATAGGGTGTCCGGCACTGTAGCTTGCTGGTCTTTGCCTGGAGCTGGGTCTTAGCGTTGAGATGGACATGTCTGGGAGAGCTTTCTTCGTTTGGTATTACGTGGAGCTGGGACATCTCTGGTGGACCAGTGTCCTGAACTCAGCTCTCCCACCTCAAAGGCACAGGCCTGACACCCGGACAGAGCACCAGGACCCTGTCAGCCACAAGGCTCAGAAGAAAAGGGAGAAAGAAAGAAAGAAGGAAAGAAAGAAAGAAAGAAAAAGAAGTAAAATAAAGTTATTAAAGTTAAAAAAAATATTAAAAATAAAAAAATTAATAATTAATAATAAAAGAGAAAGAAAGAAAGAAGAGAGCAACCAAACCAAAAAGAAAATCTACCAATGGTTGCCAATATTCATTGTTTATCTGAAAAATTAAAATTTAACTGGGCACCCTGTATTTTAACATTTTACCTGGCATCTCTAGACTTCACCATCAAGTAGGAAAATATCTTGGGGATTTTGCTGAACTTCAGCTGGTCCCTGAAATAAATAAGGTTAATGACAAAAAAAAAATTCACCAATGATAACAAGTGCTAAAAATTATGCAAAAAAAATAAGGACTGACAGAACCCTAGGACAAATGGTAAAAGCAAAGCTGTACAGACAGAATCACAAAAAGGAGCATACACATACATACTCACAAACAGAGAAAAAGGGAAAAATATATATATATATATTTTAAAAAAAGGAAGAGAGCAACCAAATCAATAAACAAATATACCAATGGTAATAAACTCTAAATACTAAACTAAGGTAAATAATAAAACCAGAAACAAATTAGATGCAGACAGCAAACCCCAAGTCTACAGTTGCTCCCAAAGTCCACCACCTCAATTTTGGGATGATTCGTTGTCTATTCAGGTGTTCCACAGATGCAGGTACATCAAGTTGACTGTTGAGATTTAATCCGCTGCTCCTGGGGCTGCTGGGAGACATTTCCCTTTCTCTTCTTTGTTCGCACAGCTCCTGGGGTTCAACTTCGGATATTCCCCCGCCTCTGCGTGTAGGTCGCCTGAGGGCATCTGTTCCCACTCAGACAGGACAGGATTAAAGGAGCAGCTGATTCAGGGGCTCTGGCTCACTCAGTTGCGGGGAGGGAGGGGTACGGATGCGGGGCCAGCCTGCGGCGGCAGAGGCCACCGTGACATTGCAACAGCCTGAGGCACGCCGTGCATTCTCCCGGGGAAGTTGTCCCTGCATCACGGGACCCTGGCAGTGGCGGGCTGCACAGGCTCCCAGGAGGGCAGGTGTGGAGAGTGACCTGTGCTCGCACACAGGCTTCTTGGTGGCGGCAGCAGCAGTGTTAGTGGCTCATGCCCGTCTCTGGGGTCCGCGCTGATAACCGCAGCTCGTGCCCATCTCTGGAGCTTGTTTAGGTGGCGCTCTTAATCCCCTCTTCCTTGTGCACCAGGAAACAATGGTCTGTTGCCTCTTACGCAGGTCCCGACTTTCTCCCGGACTCACTCCCGGCTAGCCGTGGTGCACTAGCCCCCTTCAGGCTGTGTTCACACCGCCAACCCTAGTCCTCTCCCTGGGATCTGACCTCCGAAGCCCGAGCCTCAGCTCCCAGCCACTGCCCGTCACGGCGGATGAGCAGACAAGCCTCTCGGGCTGGTGAGTGC
>NC_041221.1:49843123-49873281 GCF_002837175.3 Physeter macrocephalus | reverse complement strand
CTCCCTATTCTTTTGTCTCTGTTTATTCGTTTTTCTTTTGCCCTACCCAGGTACATGGGGAGTTTCTTGTCTTTTGGGAGGTCTGAGGTCTGCTGCCAGTGTTCAGTAGGTGTTCTGTAGGAGTTGTTCCACATGTAGATGTATTTCTGATGTATTTGTGGGGAGGAAAGTGATCTCCATGTCTTACTCCTCTGCCGTCTTGAAGGTCTCCCTCTATGATAACTTTAAATGGAGTATAAATCTGTAAAAATTTTGAATCACAGTGCTGTACATCTTAAACTAATGCAATATTGTAAATAATCAACTATAGCTCAATTAAAAAATTTAGTAGCCACATGAAAATAAACTAAATAAAACAAGTGAAATTCATGTTAATAATTTAGTTAATTTAACCCAGTATATTCAAGATAGTATTTTAACATGCATTCAATATAAATATTCTTAAGATGTTTTTACATTCTTTTCAGGTCCTTGAAATCTGGTGTGTGATTTACACTTCAGCATATTTCAATTCAGACTAGCCACATTTTGAGTACTCAGTAGCCTCAAAATGTGACCAGTGACTACTGTCTTGGGGTTTAGTGGGCATCAGAATCAACTTGAGTGTTGGTGAAATTGTCAGCTACTAGCCCGCCCCCAGAGCTTCTGACTCAGTAAGTTTGGCGTGGGGCCTGAGAATCTGCCTTTCCCACAGGTTTCTAGGTGATGCTGGTGCTGCTGGTGTGGTGACCATACTTTGAGAACCACCAGTACAGAGAAACCATAATGCCTTTGTTATTCAAAAATGTGGTTTGTGAAGCAGCAGCAGACCTTGGAGCCTGTAAGAGATGCATAATCCCTTGTCCCAGCCGTGACCAGTTTTAGCAGGAATGTACATTAAAGGTAGAACAGGAGACTGCCCCGAGTAATGTCTCCCTGTGAATCTATTCAGTTGGCCTGCTTGTTTCCTTCTTAGAAGTTGTCTCGGTGGTTCTTTTTCTTTTTTTTCCCTGTTGACTCAAGAATGCAGGGCATTTTTTTTTTTTTTTCCTGTTAATCATTCTCCATCTAGGAGCAAATGCAATGTCTTGCACAGAACAGGCACTTAAATATTTATGGAATTAACAATCCTATAAAAGGAAAGAAGGCTGGGGACAGTGATTAGGTATATTATTCTTTGGCTTTAGAAATTTGAATAAAAATATGTTTGGAGATGAGTTGAATACTGGGATTCAGAACCCGATTACATGGTTCCTGCTGCCTCGAAGGTGGAACGGTCCTTCCTGTACACTTCACCTGTGCCCAAGGAGTGTGGGCGACTCAGGTTGAGAGAATTGCCTTATTGGGAAGCTTGTCAGATTGTTCTTCCTGGCAAGGTGGGGCTACGTTCTCTTTGTTTTAGAGGGGTGGAAATGCTCTACCTGTTTGTGACTTCACACAGCACCTGGGAGGGGTTCCTGGTATGTCCTTCCTTCAGGACTGCAAGTGCCTCTGAAGTGTCAGTGACTGTGCAGGCTTCCTTGCACTCTGCTGCCAGTTGGCATTCCAAAGGCGTCACGTTTGAATTGACTCAGTTCTCAATCACCAGAGGCCCAGTTACAGAATGGAAATTTGGTTTCCAAAGAGATTTACTGATGTTACAATGCCTGGCTAAAAATACATAAATATTTCACATTAAAAACTACTCTCTTCACTCGGATCGGTTTCATTTTTTACTATGCTTTTAATAATGGAAAATAGTTTCTCCATATTTGTTTTGGGTAAAGACAGTAAACCTGTTTTCCCTCCTCTGTTGAGATTTAGTGTTGTGTGAATTAACCATTGGCTTTAACTGTGTATCTCCATGTGCACAAACAACTTGTATGTAGACAGACAGAAAGATGAAGTAATTCAGTGGTTACTTTCAGAGGAGGGCAAAAATAATAAAAAAGCAGAAATGAACAATTTCATAATATTCTTTGCAATCTACTTCAGTGCCCATTTTCTCACTCAGTTCCCTTTTCCTCATGCCAAACTTTCAAAAAAATTGAGACTATGGGAGAGTGAATTGTATATTCTGTGTTTTATTGGATGGATTTAAATGGTATTGACCAAATTAATGAGCTTGATTATAGTAAGTCAGTTGTTGCCTAGGGGTGGAAGCAGTGTGGAGTGACAGCTGACTGCAATGACATCCTTTCTTTGTTAACCTCACTGTCCTAAAGATGTATTGAAATGTTTTGTAGTTGAAGGGTGCATACTTTTAAGAGCATGTAATTTGTTGTTTGTTTGTTTTCGATTTCAAGCTACTTTTCTGTTAAGTCTAAAAGGGGTTAATGGGGGGAGATTTGTACCATGTAATCACAAACACATAGTGAGTGAATGCTTCATAGGCAAGGCTTGTCTATGATTATGATGAAAGTAACTACTTAGTCTCTGAAAAATGTATCAGGAAGTGAGAAAGTGTAGGTGAGATTTGCTCCAGTCCACTCAATGAACTTGGCAGCTTTGGAAATAGGCCATTACTCCAGACTCCTTCATGGTTTAATGGGAATACCTTTGCTGTGAAGCTTCTGATAAAAATTGCTTGATGCAGCTCTAACTATTAGAAGATAAATAATTCTGCTCCAGTGCTTTTTGCTCTGGCAACCATAGTTTAGCCACTCATCTGGGGAAACACCTTTGCTCTGGTTCTTTGGGTAAGTGTGAAAACCTCCTGACCAGGCTATGTTCTACTGGCTAATCTGAGCACAAAAGTCCTGTTGGCCAGTGATGGTGTAGCTTCAAGAACGGAGTACTGTACTGGAGCAAGGGCTGGAGGTTATGCAGGGGAAATAGAAAATGAAAATAAAGGGAACCTTATGGAATTACAAACCAGGAAGATCAGCACACTAGTTACAAGGGCCATTAGGAGAGGAGAATAAAGACTAAATTGAAACAAGGGCTAAAAACTCAGATGCTGATAGTGTTTAGCAGAAAAATTATGGTAAAGTCAACATTATTTGAGATTGCGCTACCTTTATACATGAACTCATTCGTCACCATGGTAATCCTCCAAGACACAGAGCACAGACATCCTTCCCATTAAGTAGGTGAGGAAGCTCAGGCTCACTTAGGGCTGGGTATAAGCAAGAACTAGAACTTTGATTCTGAATTTTCTTTGAAAGCTTCTCAGGGATCTCTTCTACTGTGTGATGGTTATGTGTAGTTGTCAGCATTTATGAGCATCTCACAAACATTCCCAAGAAAACACTCGGTCTAGGAGGACAGTTGTGATGTGTAACATTTGTCCATCTCTCCCTGCCCTTTCAAAACAGGACAGTAGGCTGACTTCCTGGTTTAGGTCTTAGCTGCCTTTTATCTAAAATCATCAGTACACAGTTTTCATTGTGAAGCGAAACAGGCCTTATTGCTTCATGCAAGTACTCTGCAATTGAACTGCTTTGTGAATTTGTCTTCTGTACCTGTTGACATCTTTTTAATTCTCTGGTGTCCGGCAACCATAGTGACTTAAAATATATTTCCTTTATTAATAAATTAGTTACCATTTCTTTTTCTTCAATTTTCAAAATATTCTATAAGTGATAATTCGGGGAAAAGATCAAATCTGTTAGAGATGAAATTAATCTGTAATCAGGCTGAGAGCAAAGTAGACTATAACATTCATGTGTTTGAAGGATGTGTCTTTGTTTGCTAAAAGAAATTAATGTTTTTGAAGCTTCTATAAAACGGTTTGCTCTCTGGATAGCGTGTTGTGTTACACACGTATTTTTTGCTCTGGTTATTAGTAGTTGGGCAGATGCTTATAGGGCTAAACCTATAGAGTTTTGACCACGTTGGAAAAATGAGAATAAGAACAAATAGCAGCAAACCTTTAGCGCCTGCTGATTGGCTCAGATATACAGTCTGCCCAGTCTGCCTGTAACATTCACCCCAGCTCATCCTGCAGGCATCTGGTCATCCTCCTTCAGTCAGCCTTCAAGGTAAAGGCTGGTTCCCAAAGGTCCTTAATTTCTCCATTCACAATCTATCAAAAGATTCATCTTAAATCAACTGATGTTTTCAGCACCTCTAGGGATAATAAGATCTGGACGTTTACCTCCTTCTGACTAAAGCAGTATTTTACAATTGAATTGACAGGTTTATTTGATTGGAGTCTCTAAGCAATTCAGTCTGAATCTAACCTGGTTACAGAGCTTATGGGTCTGGTTCTGTGAGGGAGATATACGAGGACCCATCCAGCTGGTTGTGACTCCCAGGTAAGAAATGTTCTGAGGTAATGCAATGTTTGTATGTGTACTTGTGCTCTTCACCTGTGAGTCTTTATGTGGCAATTATAAATAGGTACATAGATGTTGTTTTAGTCATGGACACGTTACAGAAACACAAGCATAATACCGAGTACCTAGTTGTCATTAAGTAAATGTTCTTCTCTTGAACATTTACACACCTTCCCACACCTTCTCGGAGCCTAATATAGCGCAGCTTCAGAAAGAAATAGTTACCAGATTATATCTTTAAGTGACTCACTAATTTGCTCACTTTTGAGGATAAAGTTTAAAGAAGTTTCTTCAAGTAGGAGCAGTTTGCTGATTGTAAGGTTATTAGGGAAGATACTTCACTGTATTGGACGTCTCAAGCGTGTGCGTCTCAAACATTTTTGTAGATTGTACTGCACATAGCATCAACTCAGTCTCATGTTTTACACAAACTGTTAGGAGGAATGGAAGGGAGATACATGACTGGGAAATACTCGCCATGAGTCATTTGTAGTTACAGTAATGATATAGATATGCTCTTCTGTATGATAATATTGGTGATGGGGGTAGAGTTTGCGTATTCTCTCTTACGTGTCCCAAATTCCACTGCATAGTATGGAGTATCCTAAACTGACATGATTGTAAGTATCTTTGGGGTACTTATTACATACGTGAGCTTCCCCACAGACAATAGAATTGGAATTTCCAACGGTAGGACCTGGGGATATGTGTTTTTAAAATAAGAACCTTAGATTATTCTTCTGATTGTGTAAGTTTGGGAACTTCTACCTTGATACTGTAAGAAGCTCATAGCCTCTCTTTAATTACAGCCAACATTTTCGTCATATTTTAATTCTTTTTACTTTATTTTTTCCTCCCTTTTTTTAAGATTCATTGAGAAATAATTGACCTACATCACTGTAATTTTTTCAAGTACATCTGTCTTAGTTTGGTCTGTAAGGTTGGTAGGGCAAGCATTGCTACCATCATTTTACAGATATGATGCTGTCAACTTAACAAAGCCAACAATTCTTAAAGTTTTGGTTGACAACAGCAGCAATTAAAGATTTTGGAGTAGGAATTCCCTGGCAGTCCAGTGGTTAGGACTCTGTGCTTCCACTTCAGGGGACACGGGTTTGACTACTTCTGCTCAGGGAACTAAGATCCCTCAATCCACGGTATGCCCCCCAAAAAGATAGAGAACAACAACAACAAAAAGATTTTGGGGTGATGAGGGCTGGTTAACTGCTTCCCCATAACCACAAGGCCAACATGTGATGAAAGTGATGATTGCCTTCAACATACATGGGCCCTTGCTAGACATTTGTTAGAGAATTAGGCACAAAATGGGTCTGAAAGTCTGATGAAGCTCCAGTACCACTATCTGGCACTGTCTTTTGAGGCTCTTTAACCACACTTCATGAGAAAGGGATACTTGAGGCACATACAGCAAGATTCAGAGGTTAGATTTTGTGCCCTCCGAAACTATTGCTGCTGTCCCTAAGGAACTTAGGGTAAAGGCCCCAGTGGATTCTTACACCCTATTGAGGCAAAGGTGGAAAGTACCTCTAAAATATTTTAGCCAATCAACATGTCTTGAATGCTATTAATTTTACCAATGAGGATGTCCAGTTCTAATATTCTTCTTGCAAATTTTCAAGTCACTAGAAAAGCCTTTTATAATTTTCAAAATTTGCTGTTTTTTGCCTGGACCACTTTTATCCTGTGCCACTGGGTAAGTCCTATTTATTCCTTAAAACGTCAATTCGAGCGCCATCTCTTTTTTGAAGTATTTTCTGGTCCTGTCGGACTTTGCTACTCAGAGTCTGGTCCATGGACCATCATCATCAGCATCACTTGGGAGCTTGTTAGAAGTGCAGATTCTAAGTCCCACTCAAGACTTACTGACCCAGAGTCTTCATTTTAACAAGATTCCTGGTGCGTTGGAAGCACAATAAAGTTTCAGAAACACTATTCTAGAAGTTAGGTGCTCCTCATCTGTGCCTCCTAATATAGCATTAAACTATGATGATGGCTTTATTAAAGCACTTACCACATTGAATTGCATAATTAATTTTTGCCTATTCTTCCAGGTTAGTCATCAGATCTTACTCATTTCTGCACTCCTATTGCTTGGCACGTATTGAATGTTTAATTCATGTTGAGTGAGTGAATAAACAAACTTGCCCGTGGCAAAATTAGTTGTTCAGAACTACATGTAGATTTCTTAGGTTTCATCTGACTTATGTGTTCTCTCACATCCGAAGTCAGAATGAATAGAAGACAGGGTATTAACCAGCTTTCCAGGACTATAGTTGAGGAAGAAGTGGGTGTTGGACATAGGAGCCAGACAGTAGTGGCATGATGGAAAATTCATGAGGGAAGGATTTAGTCTCTAATATGTGAATGGTCAAAGAGAGAGGGCAGAGTCACCTAAGGGGACCGTGTGTGCCAGGGATTCTGAATACTTTTTTCTGTCCCAGCACACCCAAGAGATTAGACATATTTCCAGCTGTAAGAATGGCTAACTATAACAGATTTTCATTGGGAGTTCTCCCTCAACTATATAATTCTGCTATAGCCCACACCCCATTTTTCTTTTTAGACTCACTGAGACAAATGGTAGGATCAATGTCTGGTGTTTTGAGTGGGGCAGGAGGGCATTGAGAGATAGTAGGTACCAAGAATACATCCTGAATTTAAAATCAAGTGTTTTAAATGGGTGGATAGATTCAGATATCTAACCTGGAAGGTTAGATTAGGAAATCAGCATAGGGTAGAAAGAGTGGTAATAAAAGATCTTATCAAAATGAGGACTGGTCCAAATCCAGGGCTCCAGGCACTTAACACCTGGGCAGTATTTGTTCTACATCTTTCTCTCTCAACCACGTCTCTTTTGGGGTTAACTATAGACCTAATGGTGGCTAACGGTGGAGAGAGAGTTTGGGATTAGGGTTACCATAATAGCGCAAAACAGTTTCAGTACCTACCCAGAATCCAGTGGATAGAGGTAGAATAATGTCCAATCTGTAATTAAGAAGAAAGTATTTTTCTCCCTGTACTTTGGTTGGTCCTGAGGGGCAGTTATCACAAATTTGGGGTGGGGGTGGGGGGCAACGTTTAGAGTGGGGAAGGAGTATCAAACCTAGTCAGGGCTTTTGGCCTAAGGCAGGAGATTGACAATAAATTGCCTAGGGAAGCCAGCAGGTGAGGTACACACTGAAACTGAGGTGGAGTAGACAGTGATGTCCTGAAGAGCAAATGCCTCGTTTGAAGGGTCAGCTCCAATTGGTAGTTTCTTGTGGGAATCTGGCATCTATCTTCTGGGTATTTTGGGTCCTTTTGTGTTCCTTTAAAAACCATGAAGACTTGGATAGAAACCAAAGAAAGGGAAACAAGAAGCGAGTTATTTAGGGCTTGTCATAGTTGAAATGAAATCAATCATTTTACTCTAACTCACCGAAATCAAAAGCAAACAAGCATAAATGAAACTAAATGAAAGACAGAAATGACTGCCCAAACTTCAGCTTCTCCCTCAGAGTCTCCATGGATGGCATCGATCACCTATTAAGTTATTCAGCTAAGAAATCTGGCAGTCTTTTTTGACTCTTTTTCTCCCTCAGCCTTTACATTTTATGACTATTCAGGGCCAATCGATTCCACCCCCATGAACACCCACAGTTCATCTCCTTCTTTCTCCATCTTTATGGCCACTGTCTTACATTAGGTTCTCTTGTATTTTGCCTGGATTATTCCAAAGGTTTCCTTTTTGGTATTTCTAACTGATTTCATGAGGCAACAACACAAACAGACTCTACACATTTTCCTCCAGAATTAGGTCTGTGGCTAGGGCCTGTGTCTGAATCCACAGGTAGGGGTGAGCAGATCCTTCTCACCTGGGGTGGACAAGGCAAGAGACCAGAATGTTTTCAGCAGTGGGCGGGTCTGCTGGAGTAATTTCCAATTCCAGAATTAGAACAAAGAAGGACACAGGTCAGCGCAATCTAGGAAGTCTCTTCTTCCCCTTCTGATTGCCATGGGTTAACGCTGACAATATATCCATACAATTATGAAAGTAAGGTCACGAGTTAGGCAAGTTTCTGAAAAATGTACAATAATGAGGTGAAATGGATCAGGTGATGATTGTTTTGCACACCTTTGTCTCACCAGCTCCAACGGCCTATTAGAAAGTTAAATGCCCATTCGTTAGGTGGCTTTGAGGTCTATAACTAACTTTAGGTAAAGCATGAGACTGAAGAGAAGGTGATCTTCTCAAGGTTAGGCCATCCTCTGGCTTGGAAGGTTAACTTGGGAAGTACCTCCTGGAGGCCTACATCTTCTGGGTCTGATTTAGAGAAATCCCAGCAGGACCACAGTTACAGACACTAATTTTCCTAATGCTAACTTGAAGGGGAATGAATGATTACAAAACTATTAACTAGAGTCTATCAAAGAATTAAAAAAAAAAAAAAAAAAAAGAACTCCGATTGGGAAATGTCTGCTAACTTGTTTTTAACCAGAAAGCCGTATAGTTAGACTGCTAACTTACTAGCTGTGACGTCTCAGAGAAGCTACTTATTCATCATAACTCTTACTCCCCTCATTTATACAATGGGGAAGGTAACATCACCTACCCCAAATTTTGTGGTAAAAATTAATAAGAACATACATTAATACCTTAGCAAAATAGCTAGCATATAATAGGCAGTTGATGAATTATAACATCATTTTACTTATTCCTCAATGAAAGTTTATCCCCACCTCTACCGGTATTGATATAAAATCATTTTAAACATACAGTCATTCCTTGATATGCACAGGGGATTGGTTTCCAATACCAAGCACCAAAATTTTCAGATGCTCATTTTTTTATATAAAGTGGCTGAAAGCCTTTGTATCTCTCACCTTTTTCAGCCAGAAAATTTCTCTCCCACAGGTAACCAATGTTACCAGTTTCTTGAATACTAGAGAAAATTGATGCATCTGCAAGCAAAAGCAAAAAGGCATTTTTTTCCCCAATTGCTTTAAAAAGTGTTTTAAATCTAAATTTCCCATCTATACTGATACAAAGAATTATTATTGTTTTCTATAAGGACCTGAGGTCCTGTCACTTTGATACATGTATGTTTATTGTAATTTTTCTAAGATCATATCTAAAATTTATCTTACATCTAGGCTGCAACACTGTGAGACATATTTTATGGCTCTAGTATTTGTGCCAAACATTACCTTGCTGTATATTGAATTTCTATGGCAGTTCAATATGGTTAGGCCCAGATGACAAAGAACTTTCTGTGCTTAATTAAATTGACTGGTACATGTGCACCCTGACGCAAATATATTTTCCTTACAAAGAATGTTCTGCCCTTTGCAAGACATAGGAAGTCTGAAATTAGCTCTGTTTTTTTAATGAGTTTCACAAAGTGGTCCCTGAAATAAGGCAGCAAAATACCATGGTGGAATTGTAGTTCTGAAAAACATGTTTTTAGGGACATCCTTCTTTATTCACTCTTTCCAGACTAAATATAATATTTCCAAACTGTAAAGAGGTACTGACTATTGAGAAGTGAATGGCAAACTCTATCCAGGACTTCCAAAAAAAAAGTATTAGGAGAGTGGGAAAGCCTAATTGTTCCTTTTAATACACTACTCACAGGGCCACAATCACCCTGCAAGCAGACTATGCTATAGGAATATGAAGTCTTGGAAACTGTAGTGAATTCTCTAGGTGCCCCATCTAGACCCCATTGCCAGCTGGCGCACTCCCCACTCCCACCCTGGGTACTTTAAGTGTTTCAGCGAAGGCTTGCTGTTACCTGGTTTTCTGGAGAAGTGCCCTCAGTCAAATAGGAGCCATGTCATGGGAGGTTATAGGCCCAGTAAGGAGCAGTCCTTAGTCAATGATGGACTGACACAGGGATTCCTTAAGCCAGTTCCCTTGCCCAAAGGTGGAATAACTCTGTGAACCACTTAGCCTCCAGCACTTGCTGTGGGATCAGGCTGAAACTAGACTCCAGCTGAGACCTCATCACTGTTTAAATGTGGAGAGGAGCTCCTGGAGAGCAGGGGTTGTGGGGGGGAAGTGAACAGATGTTAGAGACCTCACTTAGAATGGGATGGTTCTGAAACCAATGTGGCAAAGATCTGCTGAGAAAAAGTGAAAGGATTGCTCCTTGCCCATTCTGCTTCTATCTCAACCTTCCTGATTCTGTTGCAGTGAGCCAGTTTTCAAATTGATCCTAGCAGAGCCTGCTGCATCAGTGATGTTGGGCACTGTCCACAGAATTGCTGAAATTGCTCCTTGCACCATTAAACTTCTGATTATTTTTCCTGTACTCAAGGTCAGTGATAGAGCTAAAACACTGTTTTTTCTCTTCCTTTCACTTTTATCTAAAATTTGATAAGAAGAATTGAAAGAAGGGGTCACCAACAGCAGTAGGAAGACAAGGGACACCTGTTTTCTTCCTATTCTTTCTTTTAAGGTCCTCACTTCCTATTCACAAGCAGACTAGGTCCCTGTGTTTTAGTCCAGTGCTATTTATATGCTTTATTTTTTAAAGCAATAACTTCCAGAACCGTGGGAACGAAGTACAGGTAAACAAGCTTTAAGCGACTAGGTGAAATTCACATAATTTGGCACAGCTTTAGGAACAGCCTGTTGCCTGACTCTCCACATACGTACTCAACTCTAGACCCTAAAAGAGGGTGGGTAAATATTTTTAGCATTTAGTAGAACCTAAACAGAAAAAAAGGACATTCAATATGACAGAGTAATCGATCAGTTAAAAATGAATCAAAGTCATATGATCATCTTCACTTGAAACACCCAGAAATGCGGGATATAATACAACAATCACTCATTAAAATGCATGGCTGGGGCTTCCCTGATGGCTCAATGGTTAAGAATCTGCCTGCCAATGTAGGGGACACAGGTTCAAGCCCTCGTCCGGGAAGATCCCACATGCCGTGGCGCAGCTAAGCCTGTGTGCCACAACTGCAGAGCCTGTGCTCTAGAGCCCGCGAGCCACAACTACTGAGCCTGCGTGCCACAGCTACTGAAGCCCATGCACCTAGAGCCCATGCTCCGCAACAAGAGAAGCCACCACAGTGAGAAGCCCGCACACCGCAACGAAGAGTACCCCCTGCTCAATGCGACTAGAGAAAGCCCGCGTGCAGCAACGAAGACCCAGTGCAGCCAAAAATAAATAAGTTAATTTTAAAAAGAAATAAAATGTATGGCTGAACTTATAAGAAGATAGAATCTGAAGAAATTATGAAAAAACATACCCATATAAAACAAGGAGTTTAACGATATTGTGCCTCCTTCAGTCTCTCCTGAAAGACAAGTTAAGAAACATGGAGGAAAGAATTGAAAGATCTAACATACATATATCAGGAAAGTATAAGAGGGAATGGAGGAAATGCAATACTTGAAAAGGAGGGGCAAAAACTTACAAAAAGTTGAAAGAAAATACAGAATAAGATGGTAGAATTAATTTAAATCACATCAGTAATCATAATAAATACAAATGTTCTAAATCCAACAGTTAATAAACAAAGATAGTCAGGCTTGATTGTAAAAAGTATATGTTAATAAAAGAAACATACCCATGACACAAGGACAAAGAAACATTGAGAATTAAAGAAATATATATATATATATATATATATATATATATATATATATATGTCAGGCAAGTATTAAATAAAACAAGTGTCAGTTATAAATCTATAATATTTTCAGACAAAATAACTCTAAGGCAAAAGTATTGTTAAGGATTAAAGTGGTTACTTCAACAGAAAAATATAACAATTCTAAACTTGTAGGCATCCAATAACATAGAATTAAAATATATAAAGCAAAATCAACAAAATTGTAAGGAAATAAAGACAAGATTTTCAGAAATGTCTCACAGATCTGATACGCCATGTAACAAAATTTAGAGAACATTTGAAGATTTGGAACATCTGATTTTTATAAATAATATACTAAGCCTTAGATACAAAAAAACAAAGAAAGTATGAGAGAGGAAAATTTATAGATCAGTCTCAATCATGAACATAGATTTAAAAATCCTGAACAAAATATTAGTAAATCAAATATAGGAATGTGTATGTTACATATTATGTACATGTATATATATGTTAACAGATACATATATTATATATAAATATAAAATAATACGTATATACTTAAAAAATGCATCTTGACCAAGTTAGGTTTATCCCCAAATACTAAAATGATTTAATATAATTAACACAATAGTAGATCAAAGGGAAAAAGAAGCTTATGATCACTTCAATACATGCAGGAGAAAAAAGTGTTATTGTTCAATAACCATTTATGAGAAAAGAAAACTCATAGCAGACTAAAAGGAGAAGTCTTATCCATGAAAGGGATAAGACTTATCCATTAAAGGGAACCTATTAAAAATCTACTACAAGCATTATTATTCCTGGTGACACATTAGAAGCATTCCCCTGAAAATGAATAAGGAAACAGTGTTTGACAATAATATATGATTTCATCTATATCCCATAGGTTTTAGCTTGTGCCCAAGGAAGGAAAAGAAATAAGATGCATAAGGACTGAAAAGAAACAAAACAATAATTTGCATAACATGATTGTCCACATAAAAAACTCAAGAGTATCTTTAAAAATATAATTGCTGGATTGATATGAGAAAATCATTTCCATGACTATATACCAACAATGTGCACTTATAAAATAACTGGTCTGAGTTGATCATTTTCGCTTCATGGAGCTGTAGCGAAGCAACCCTTACTGCAGATCAAGGGAATTATTTTTACTACCTGAACACAAAAGCAGGTTCTGTTAATAGGGAAGTGGACTAGTCATTGTATTGGGCAGACAAGACAGTGTCTCCTTTACTTTTCAGAAATTATGTGTAGATGACCAAGTTTTTTGTGTTCTTTGTGTGCTTGAAAAAGATGCTTAATCTCTAGTCGTTGGTTGCAGATATTCTATGCACTCATAGAATGAACCATATATGTCCATTCTATCAGATTTCTAAATTGTGGTGTTCAGTCTCATGCGATGTTAACTTTTTGAGTGCTTGATCTATTCAGTTTCTAAGAGTTAGAGCTTCTAATGCTAAAATATACCAGTAGGTTTGTGGTTTGTCAGTTAAGACTGTCTGCATTTACTATGTACTGTGTTACTGATATACTTGATATATTCCTACCATCATTTTTTTCTATTATGATCATCCTTTTTTTGTTGCTTTATCCCTTTTTACTTTTTTGTTTCTGTTTTATCCTTCACATTTTGGGAACTTGCACAGTCTACTACTTCATGATTCTCTTAAATTTTTAGTATATATAGTTAACCAAAGTTTGAAGTTAATAAGTATCTTTACCCTTTTCCAAAATAATACAAAGATGTTAGAATGATAAACTCCATCTACTCTCCTATAGTCTATGTCATACTTATCTAGTACTTTATTTCCAACTTTTTTTTAACCCTCTTCTTACAAATTAATAATTTTTACCATCAGTTTTTATTAAGACCTACTAATTTTGTTTTTCAGATTCTAATTTTATTTCCTCACTGTTGCTTCTTGTAGATTATTTCTTTATTAGAGGTTCAATTTCCTTTTTTGCAGAAGTGTTCTTCCACTAATTCTTTTAGCCAGAGTCTGAAAGAATAAGTTAGTTTTTCCCCCTTGTATCAGATGTTTCTGTTTTTCAACTTTTGAATGATTGTTTAGCTGGAAATAGAGTTTGAGATTGGCAGTTATTTTTCTCTTAGCACACTTTAGTAGTTATCTCTTTGACCTCTTGTTGATGTGAAATCTCTTGTATGTCTAAATGTTTCTCTTTTCTTTTTGTTTCCTTTAAGATTTCCTTTACTACAGTTTCTTTTAGTATTTGATATTTTACACATATTTATTTATACTTATTTTATTAATCCTGTTTCTTTTATATGAAAATTTATCAGCCATGATCTCTTTGAATATTTTTCTTTCACCATTATCTATATGCTTCCTTATGAAACTTGAACTTGAGTTTCTCTTTCTCTTGTTCCTGTTTCTTAATCTCTCATATTTTACATCTTGTTATCTTCTTCTGCTATATTTTTGATGATTTTCTTACACGAATCTTCAGTTTACTGTTTCTATCTTCAGCTGGAAGTCTGCTGTTTTACCTGTCCTAAGTTAAACTTTTGTGTGTGTGTGATACACATTATTCACACAGAAAAGTGTGTCAACCATATATAGCAATAATATAAAAATGCATGTACTCTCTACTTAGGTAACAGAATATTACTAATACCTTAGATTCATGTGTGTCCCTCGCCAATCATCTACCAACCATCAGTTAACTGTTGTTCTGACTTTTTGTTAAGTATTTGTATTAGTTCCAGAGAAGCAGAATTAATAGAATGTGTATGTGTAAATATATACAGAAGAATTGGCTTATGTGATTATGGAGGCTGACAAGTCCAAAATCTGTAGCATAGACCAGCAGGCCAGAGACCCAAAGAATAACCTGTGTTGCAGTTTAAGTCTGAATGCTGTCAGGATGGAAACCCAAGGAAGAGTTGCTGTTTAAGTCCAAAGTGAGTCTGCTAGCAGAGTTCCTTCTTGCTCAGCAGAGGTCAGTCTTTTGTTTTATTTAGGCTTTCAACAGATTAAATGAGGCTTAACCATGTTATTGAGGGTATTCTGCTTCATTCAAAGTCTCCTTTTTAAAGTCTGATTTAAAAGTTAATCTCATCCAAAAATATTCTCATGGAAACATTCAGAATAATGTTTGATTAAATATCTGGGAACTGTGGCCCAATGAAGTTGACACATAAAACTAAGCATCACACATCTATTCCTTGTCAACTTGGCATCCATACATATCTCCTTAAACTATACTTAATCTCCAAATAAAGACAATAACAAGTTTAAAATTACATCTAACATGATACAGCCATTTTGTATACAACTGAAAATGCACTAACACTTTCCCCGTAAGAGTATACAAAATTCCTGTGTGATATTTACCCTTTTCCTTCACACCCTGTAACTTAAATACTATGATGTAAAGTTAACAATACTAAATGACATGATATAAAGTCAATATATTTTATGTTACATGATAAAGGAATAAAAGAGGAAAACAAAGATATTTGAGACATATACACACAGATACAAATATATTTATAACAAAATAAAGAAGTAGCTGGTATTTAGAACTACCTTCTTTCACTACCCAATCCATATTCCCATTCCCCTCAGTAAACACTTCAGTTGGTCATGGATCTTAACCTGGTGGGATGACCTCAACCTTCATTCCTGAAGGATCTGCCTGGATTAGGATGTCGTATTTTTCCATTGACTTTAATCACAGGATCGCCTGTATTCCAGACATACTCTTCCTTATCTGCACTGTACAGTATCAATCCAAGTTTTCCTTGGTAATCAGGATTAACCATTCCAGCCAGCACAGTAATTCTCTTCTTTGCCTGTTGATTTAGGAATGAGGAATCCAAAGTGGCTGCTTGGGAGTCTTAACTTCCAGTTTAATGGAATCATTGTGTTTTCCTGGTGGGAGCATTCTTCCCTTTGGAAGTAAGATCTCTAGGCCAGCAGAACATAAAGTTGTGGGGGACGGGTAGCAAAAACTGTGTCATTGGGTCACTAGAGGTGTTAGTGAGTGATACCCCTCCCATTTCCACCCCTTGATTCCTGGACCCATGAATTCTTGCTATGGGAGAAACAGAACCATATATTGGATGCTGATGCAGAACATATATGATTTCCTGGAGAACCTTGCCCCAGCTCTGAAAGGAACTCTCACCTAGCTGTCACTGTAACTAAGTCTTCAAAAGGCCGTTGCAGTCCTGCGTAGACATCAGAGAAGAAAAAGAAATAAAAGGAATCCAAATTGGAAAGGAAGAAGTAAAATTGTTGCTGTTTGCAGATGACATGATACTATACACAGAAAATCCTAAAGACGCCAACAGAAAACTACTAGAGCTCATCAGTGAATTTGGTAAAGTTGTAGGATACAAAATTAATAGACAGAAATCTGTTGCATTTCTATACACTAACAATGAACTATCAGAAAGAGAAGTTAAGGAAACAGTCCCATTTATCATCACATAAAAAAGAATAAAATTCCTAAGAATAAACCTACCTAAGGTGATAAAAGACCTATACTTGGAAAACTATAAGACACTGATGAAAGAAATTGAAAATGACACAAACAGATGGAATGCAATCCTTATCAAAATACCAATGGCAATTTTCACAGTACAAATAATTTTAAAATTTGATTGACAGAAGACCCTGAATAGCCAAAACAATCTTGAGAAAGAACAGAGCCGGAGTAGTCATCCTCCCTGACTTCAGACTATACTACAAAACTGCAGTAATTAAAACAGTATATTACTGGCACAAAAATGGACACATAGATCAATGGAACAGAATAGAGAGCCCAGAAATGAATCCACACATGTCTGGTCAATTAATCTATGACAAAGGAGGTAAAAATATACACAGGAGGAAAGAGTCACTTCAATAAGTGGTGCTAGGAAAACTGGACAGCTACATGTAAAAAAATGAAATTACAACATTCTCTAACACCATATACAAAAGTAAACTCAAAATGGATTAAAGACCTAAATGTAAGACTGCATACTATAAAACTCCTAGAGGAAAACATAGGCAGAACACACTTAGACATAAGTTGCAGCAATGTTTTTTTTGATTTGCCTCCTAAAGCAAAGAAAATAAAAGCAAAAATAAATAAATGGGACCTAATTATACTTGAAAGCTTTTGTATAGCACAGGAAACCATTGACAAAATGAAAAGGCAACCTAATGAATGAGAGAAGATATTTGCAAGTGGTATGACTGATAAGGGGTTAATACCCAACATATATAAACAGCTCATGTAACTCAACATCAAAATAACAAACAACCTGATTAATAAATGGTCAGAAGAACTGAATAGACATTTTTCCAAAGATGAACTGCACATGGCCAACAGGCACATGAAAAGATGCTCAACATCGCTAAACATCAGGGAAATGCAGGTCAAAACTACAATGAGATATCACCTCACATCTGTCAGAATGGCTATCGTCAAAGAGAATACAAATAACAAAAGTTGGTGAGGATGCGGAGAAAAGGGAATACTGATGGTAGGAACGTAAGTAGGTTCAGCCACTGTGGAAAACAGTATGGAGGTTTCTCAAAAAGCTAAAAATAGAACTACCATATGACCCAGCAATTCCATTCCTGGGCATATATCCAGAAACACCAAAAACACTAATTCGAAAAGATACATGCACCCCAATGTTCAAAGCAGCATTATTTACAGTTGCCAAGACATGGAAGCAACCTAAGTGTCCATCAACAGATGAATGGATAAGGAAGATGTGGTGTGTATATACATATATACATAACAATGGGATACTACTCAGCCTTAAAAAAGAATGAAATTTTGCCGTTTACAGCAACATGGATGGACTTGGAGGGCATTATGCTTAGTGAAATAAATCAGACAGAGAAGGACAAATACTGCATGATATCACTTATATGTGGAATCTAAAAAATACAACAAACTAGTGACTCACAGATATAGGGAACAAACTAGTTGTTACCAGCGGGGAGAGGGTAGTAGAGAGGGGGAAATATAGAGGTAGGGGATAAAAAGGGTTGTTATGGGATTATATGAGATCATGTGTGTGAAACTATTGAAAACTGTAAAGCACTATAGAATTTAAAGAATCTTTCATTCAATTAAAAAAAAGGCCATTCCTCTGTTCTGTCAAACCAGCTGATGAAGGATGGTGGGGAAAATGGTGAGTCTAGTGAATTCCATGAGGATAGGCCCATTGCTGCATTTCATTTGTTGTGAAGTGAGTTCTTAGAAGAATTGCTGTGTGGAATACCATGACAGTGGATAAGGCATTCTTTAAGTCCATGGATGGTAGTTTTGGCAAAAACATTACATGCAGGGAAGTTAAGTCCACATCCAGTATGTCTATTTTAGTAAGAACAAAATGCTGTCTCTTCCATAATGGAAGTGGCTCAATGCAATTAATCTGCCACCAGGTAGTTTGCTGCTAACCCCAGGGAATGGTGCCATACCAGGGACTTAGTGTTGATTTCTGCTGCTGGCTGATTGAGTACTCAGCAGTAGCTGTGGTCTGGCCTCCTTTGGAAAGCATAAATCCACGTTGCTGAGTCCATGCATAACGTCCATTTCTGACACCATGGACAGTACATCCATGAACCCATTGGTGATGATAGTGGTGGCTAAAGAGGCTGAT
Source organism: Physeter macrocephalus (assembly GCF_002837175.3). Taxonomy (NCBI): domain Eukaryota; kingdom Metazoa; phylum Chordata; class Mammalia; order Artiodactyla; family Physeteridae; genus Physeter; species Physeter macrocephalus. The sequence continues at coordinate 49,854,771 of NC_041221.1, read as the reverse complement.
TGGTATCTACAGAACAGACCATCCTATCCACTTGACTGTTAAAATACTCTTCTGCTAAGGTCACCTTTTGGTGAGTATTAACATGGGACACAGATATCTTTAGTTTCTTTTTTGCCCATTCATAGAGGTTTATCTTCAGACCTCTTTCTCAGATTTCCTTGTCATCAATTTTCCAGGCAGTTTCCATCCAAGTCCCTGACTGTCCAGCCAAATCATTGGCCACAGCTCATGAACTGGTATATAAGCACACATCTTGCCATTTCTCCTTCCAAGCAAAATGAATGACCAGGAACGCTGCCTGCTGGGAGGATTTCCCTTCACCACTGTCCCTTAAGGATGTCCTAGAGAAAGGATGTAGTGCTGCAGCTATCCATTTTTCAGTGGTGCCTGCATATTGGAGAGAGTAATCTGTAAAGCAGGTCCAAATTTTCTTTTCCTCTGTCAGTTGATTGTAGCGAACTCCCAGTGAGGAAGTATGTGCAGCCTGGTGACACAAGGTAGTGCAGCAGGAGTAGGGACCATGGCATTTGGGCCGCTTCATGTAATTTACTTGTGCCTCCAGGGCCTGCTTGGGCTTGACCTCATATATACCACTTCCATTTGATGATGGAGTGCTGCTGTGCACGCCCAACTTTATGGCTTGGCGAGTCAGATAATACCTAGTACGTGATAGACAGCTCAGGTCACATGGTAACTTCTTGGCCCATGGTTAAGTGTTCAGTCTCGACTGAACCCTAGTAGCAGGCCAAGAGCTGTTTCTTAAAAGGAGAGTGGTTATCCCAGAGGATGGCAGGGCTTTGCTCCAAAATCCTAAGGATCTGTTATGAGATTCATCTGTTAGAGGCCTGCCACAGGCTCCAACCAATATCCTTATCTGCCAATGACACTTCAATCACCATTGGATTTGCTGGATCATATGGTCCAAGTGGCAAAGCAGCTTGCATAGCAATATGGATCTGTTGTAGAGCCTTCTGTTGTTCTGGACCCTACTCAAAACTAGCAACTTATGAGTCACTTAGTAAGTGGGCCAGAGTAGCACACCCAAATGAGGAATGTATTGCCTTCAAAATCCAGAGACGTACTAGGCATTGTATCTCTCTCTCGTTATAAGAAAGGTCAGATGAAACAACTTACCCTTCACCTTAGAAGGGTTATCTCAACATGCACTATACCATTGGCCCCTAGAAATTTCACTGAGCTAGAAGGCCCTTGAATTTTTATCACATTTATTTCTCACCCTCTGACATGGAAATTTCTTACCAATAAGTCTAGAGTAGTTGCTACTTCTTGCTCACTAGGTCCAGTCAGCATAATGTCATCAATGTAATGATCAGTGTGAGACTTGTGGAAAGGAAAGACAATCAAGATCTCTTTGAACAAAGTTATGACATAGGGCTGAAAAGTTGATATACCCCTGAGGTCGGGCAGTGAAGGTAAATCGTTGGCCTTTCCAGCTGAAAGCAAACTGCTCCTGGTGGTCTTTATTAGCAGAAATTGAGAAAAAAGCATTTGCCATTTTATTAGCTGCCGAAGAGGCACCAAGGGATGTGCTAATTTCCCCAAGCGATGAAACCACTCCTGGTACAATGACTGAAACTGGAGTTGCCATCTTGTTAGGCTTACAGTTATCTACTGTCATTCTCCAAGATCCTTCTCTCATCTGCACAGGCCACAAAGGTGAGTGAAATGGAGATGTGGTGAGAATCACCACTCCTGGATCTTTCAACTTTCTGATGGTGGCGCTAATCGTTACACCCCTCCAGGAACATGGTATTGCTTTTAGTTTACTTTCTTTCCAGGTAGAGCCAGTTTTAGTGGCTCGCACTTGGCCTTTCCCACCAGAATAGCGCTCACTCTACAGGATGTAGGAATTTTTCCAGTTGCTAGGTATGTTTATTCTAATTATGCATTCCAGAACTGGACACATAACCAGAGGATGGGTTTGGGGACCCACTGGGTCCACTGTGAGATGGACTTAAGCTAAAACTGCATTGATCACCTGCCCTTCATAAGCCCCTACTCTGACAAGTGGACCACAGTGATGTTTTGGGCCTCCTGGAATTAGTGTAGTTCAGAGACAGTGTCTGGTAGTCCCCCAAAGGTCTTATTATTTGCTTTTCCCCAGTGCAGTCACTCTGGTAAAAGGCCATAGGTCCCTTTAGGAAAAGTTGGGAGAAAGATTAACAGTATAAATTTTTGGAAGTGTACCAGGATCCTTCCTCAAAGGGACCCAGCCCCTGCTTCACTGAAGGGGTCCGAGTCTGTAAACTGGCTCAAGTCCTGGTTGGATCTTAGGAAGCATAGAGCACCTGGCAGGGCTATACTGTGACCCAGGTACTAAACTTTTAATAGGGATATTATCAGAGGGAGTAGGATGTTTCGAATTTCTGCTTCTAAATCCACCATTGCTTACCTTGCCAACTCAACAGTAAATAAAAAGAGTAATTTCGAGAGATGAAATGGCTATCCCCAGCTGACCCAACACCTGGGCATGCAGAGGAGAGAAGGCACTTTATTAGAATATGGTTAAGACAAGTCAAATAGAATTAAGAAATGAAGCCAAGCTCACCGAAGCATCCTCCTTCAGGTTAAAAAGATAGTATGATGGCAATAGGTATCTGCCTCTTGAATCCTTCTGTTCCAGTACAAACTGGTGCATTTACCAATTTTTTGTTCAGCCGTCATTCTCAAGTCATCATGTTCTGTTCTTCTTTGGATCCTCATCAGTCCTCCTTTTTTGGATTTCCTGTTCCTACTCCTTGTGTGCCATTAGTATTAGTTTCCTGTGGCAGCTTCAACAAATCACCATAGCCTTGGTAGCTTAAAACAAAAGAAATGTATTCTCTTATAGTTCTGGAGGCCAGAGCCCTGAGTTAGTTTCACTGAACTGAAGTCAAGATGTTGACAGGACCATGTTCTCTGTAGAGGATCCAGGGGAGAATCTGTTCCTTGCTTTTCCAGCTTCTGGTAGCTGCCAGCCTTCCTTGGCTTGTGGCCACATCAGTCCAATATTCAAATCTTCAAATCTCCCAACTCAATGGTCTCCTCCATGTGTCTCTGCATTTCCTTTTCCTCTGTGTCAAATTACCATCTCCCTCCCTCTTATAAGGATACATATGATTGTATTTGGGGTTCACCTGGGTAATCCAGGATAAAGCATATCAAGATTGTTAATCACATCTGCAAAAATGTTTTTTCCCAAATAGGTAATATTTTTAGGTTCCAAGGGTTAGGAAGTGAATATTCTTTTGTGAGGAGGGGCATTTTTTCATTCTACCACACGATGTCTTCTTCTTTCTTCATTCTCTCTCTCTCTCTCTCTCTTTCTGTTTCTCTCTTTGTTGGATACATCTTCTAATAGCTTCAGAGAGTGAATGCATGGGAAAAATTATTTGAGACCCTACAATTTTTATTCTACTCTCATATTTTTGTGCCTTTGTATGTAGAATGTTAGAATAGAAAACATAGCTCAGGAAATACATTAGTATGCCAGCAGTCTCTTTTCTTATCGCTCTTCAATTCCATTTCAGAAGAGGTTGAGCATTTAAGGTATTAATTTATAAATCATCCTGAGTTTCCTGCAATAGTATGATGTTTTTTGGGAAACAAGTCCTTTAACTTCTGCTTGCATTCATTTAAAGCCTGTTGGAAAATTTTAATCAAGGTATTCAATGAATGAAGCATAAAAACTTGGTTTGAAATTGTTTAGTTGATTGCAAGGCAGTGGCCTTTAGTCTATAAAACCAAGTGAGCTATTGAACAAAGTAAATGATGAGCGCTCAAATGCTGTTTTAATTTTTTAAAACTATAATTTTGATTTGGATCGTCTTGATTTATAGGAAGACTTTTGATGGAGTTCCTAGTTAATTTGATAATTTATTTTTTTACTAGAATGGGATATATTGAGAAGGATTTTAATTTTCAAGCATTTAAATTTCAATCAGTTATGGAGAGAATTTAGATGATGAATTTTATTATGTAAAAATATTTGCCAAGTAAGGTGCTCTGAATGAAAATATTTGGTCTGAAATAATCATATGATGCAATAGGGAAAAATTAATATTACTCTGAAGTTACCAGGTACTTCAGCATCTGTAGGGAAAGTAGTTTTTCAATTAGAAATATGGCCTACAGAGAAAAATCAACAAAAGGTGTCACCATTTTACAATTTATCAACCCTTAAATGTAGAGTAATGAGGTCAATTTTATGAAAACAAAACTACATGACCATAATAAAAAAAGCACCATTGTTTATAGAAATACAAATGACACACTATTAGAGACAGAGATGGCTAAGAAAATGGCTAATGTAAATGAATATGTACCAAAAATCATCATTCTGCTTATTATTTAATTTTCAGAAAATCAATATGAAGAAGTTAATTTGTTTTAAATTTAATAAACACATGTTACTTTTCTTAGAAGCAATTTTATTTTTGAATAGAACTGTCAATGAAATAAACCAACTTGTCAGTAAAGAAATTTATAAAAATTATCTAATTTTAAAGTGTCCTTGATAGTATGATAGATTGATTATATGGTCACCTTACTCACATTATATGTGACCTATTTTTTTTAAATTTAGATATTTGTAGAACCTTTTTATTTCTTTGTTCGTCTCCTGTGTTCAAAATTGTTGCGGTAATGTATGTTGGTGAGACTCTTGGGCCCCTTTCAATCTGGAAACTTACATCATTCATTTTGGAGCAATATTGTTTGCAATAGTTCATTAAAGATTTCATTTCTTCAGTTTTCATGTTTTCTCTCTTTCTGTATTTTCTATTCCTTGATCTTAGACATATGGGATGATTTTCTAATTTTCTTATCTTTTCTCTGTTTTCATCTCTTTTCATTCTACTTCTGGAAGATTTCCTTAACTTTATCTTCCAACTATATCACTGACTGTTTCATTTTCACTGTAATTAAAAAAAATTTCCAAAAGCTCTCTTCTTGGCACATGAAAAGATGCTCAACAATGATAATCATAAAAGAAATGCAAGTCAAAACCACAATGAGATAATCACTTCATACCTGTCAGAATGGCTGTCATCAAAAAGACTACAAATAACAAATGTTGGCAAGGATGTGGAGAAAAGGGAACCTGTGTACACTGTTGGTGGAAATTTAAATTGGTGCAGCCATTATGGAAAACAGTATGGGGGTCCCTCAAAAAACTAAAAATGGAACTACCATATGATCCAGCAATTCCACTACTGGGTATATATCTGAAGAAAATGAAAACACTGATTTGAAAAGGTACATGCACATCAGTGTTCATAGTTCATCATTATTTACAGTAGCCAAAATATGGAAGTAATCTACGTGTCCATCAATAGACAAGTGGATAAAGAAAATGTGGTGTGTAGATATACAATGGAATATTACTCAGCCATAAAAAATAATGAAATAATGCCATTTGCAGCAACATGGATGAAACTAGAGATTATCATACTAAGTGAAGTAAGTCAGAGAAAGACAAATAGTATATGATATCACTTATATGTGGAATCTAAAAAAAATAGATACAAATGAACTTATTTCTAAAACAGAAAGAGACTCACAGACCTAGAAAAAAAATTTATGGTTATCAAAGGGGAAAGAGAGGTGGAGGGGAGGGATAAATTGGGAGTTTGGGATTAGGATATACACACTCCTATATAGATAACCAACAAGGACCTACTGTGTAGCACAGGGAACTATACTCAATATTTTGTAATAACCTATAAGGGAAGAGAATCTGAAGAAGAATATATGTATAACTGAATCGCTGTGCTGCACACCTGAAGTTAACATGATATTGTAAATCAACTATACTTCAATAAAAAAGATTTGGTGTATATGTACAAAGGAATATTACTAAGTCATAAAAAAGAATGAATGTTCTGCCATTTACAACAGCATGGATGGACCTGGAGGATATTACACTTAGTGAAATAAGTCAGACAAAGACAAATACTGTATGTTATCACTTATATATGGGATCTAAAAAAATAAATCAAATGAGTGTATATAACAAAACAAAAACAGACTCAGATATGGAGAATAAACCAGTGGTTACCAGTGGGCAGAGGGCAGAGGGGAGGGGCAGGATAGGGATAAGGGATTAAGAGGACACACTACCATGTATAAATTAAGTAAACTACAAGGATGTATTATAGAGCACAGGGAAATATAGCCATTATTTTGTCATAACTTTAAATGAAGTATAATCTATAAAAATATTGAATCACTGTGTTGTATACCTGAAACTAATATTGTAAATCAACTGTACTTCAATAAAAAAAATAGAAAAAAAAGACAAATCTCTCTTTTTGTTATTTAAATGTCTATTTTATTTTTTTAGCATCTATTCTTTTACATGGATTCCCAAATATTATTCTCTCTCTGGGGATATTAATGTAATGGTGGTTTTCTTTATTCATTCATTTCTAAAGTTTTCTTCTCCCTTTATAGTGTTGGTTTCTTCCAAAATGATTGTTTTGTGTGTGGCTCTTTTAGTCTCTGTTGATTGACAATTCATGGTTAAGAGCCTGGGATTTAAAAGCTTATTGGAAGATCTGAGTGTGTGAGGGAGGCTTTGAACATCACTGAAGGGCGATCAGGCTCTCTAGGTATTACCTCAAAGGTGGGTTAGATACTCAGAAGTCTGTTCTGTTATCCTACTGGGTGGTAAAGGTCTGACTGTGTTTTGGGAGCGAAGCCATTCAGCTTGAAGTATTCATATGGTCACTTAACTGTGGTCTTCTTGGTGCACATCGAATACAGACCCTCAACTCTAACTGGCATATACTTGTCCACACAGTCTTTCTTTACCCTGTCAGAGAAGAAACCTCCAAGCTCCTGGGGCAGAGATCATTGTTCCAAAGAGTGGACTAGAAAGGTAAACGAGAGGGAATCTAGTCTTAACAGAAATCGAACTGTTTTTGAAATAGCTTTTGGCAATTTCTTGATTGAATCACTTTTCCTTCACTCGTAGTTCCAGAGTTACTAAGTATTGCTGGTTCCAGAATCTCTTAGGATTCTGTGATGGAATGGACTTGATTATCAGCTTTCTGACTGCCAATTTTGTATTCATCTTTCTCGGATTTCCTGAGTCATTTACACTGGTCCTACTTTCCAGCTTTCAAAATTCTGTCGCTGTTGTCTCCCCTGCTGCTCTCTTCATCTTTATGGATTAAACATTTTTTCCCTATATTTGGCAGGAGTGAGTAAAATTATATGCATGTGTTCGATCTGCCAGCATAACCTTTATATAGATGCTTTATGTTCTTCAAGTCTGTTTTTTGTAATGATTTTATCATGGTTTCCATTCCTTATTATTTTCTTTAATCATTTCAAACATGCTGATTTTCTAATTTTTTCACATTGTAGAGATCCTCCAATTGCTGAAGTGAGACTTTATCAAGGCGAAACCATTTTCCAATGTGGTTTATAATTTGTTTAAAAATTAATTAATTAATTTTTATTTTATTTTTGGCTGCGTTGGGTCTTCATTGCTGCACGTGGGCTTTCTCTAGTTGCAGTGAGCGGGAGCTACTCTTTGTTGCCGTGCTGCGGGCTTCTCATTGCGGAGGCCTCTCTTGTTGCAGAGCACGGGCTCTAGAGCGCAGGCTCAGTAGTTGCGGCGCACAGGCTTAGTTACTCTGCGGCATGTGGGATCTTCCTGGACAAGGGCTCGAACCCATGTACCCTGCATTGGCAGGTGGATTCTCAACCACTGCACCACCAGGGAAGCCCGGTTTGTAATTTTTTAGACTGTGAGCCTTTCTCATCATCCAACACACCTCCTCCCCAGCCGCATTCCTGTGGGAGTTGTTTGTCTTCTTCATGGCAGAAATGTTGCTGTAGAATAGTTTTGCATTTCCATCTGCATCTCACCTGCTCCAGGCTAGTTTATGTTAATTTCTTAGCTTGAGGCTTCTTGCATTTCATAAATCATATAAATTTGGATTCCTCATGTGTGCGTGTTTTGGAGGCTCTTACTTTCTCATGGTAGATTTTTCTTTGGATTATTTGCATCCAGAGAGCTTCCTTACGGTTTGACGAGGCTGGTGGTGCTTCTTGTGCCGAGGGGGCTGTTCTTCCAGGCTCCTGGCTTTATGCGGGGTAGCCAGTTCCAGTCCCTACTTTGTAAGGACTCAACAACCTTGTGTCTTAGATTGACTTTCCCAGAATCAGGCTCTAAGGTGAGGATCCATGTTAAAGTAATTTATTAGTAAGTGTTCCCAGAAAAGATAGGGGTTTGGAGAAATAGGACTGGAAAGGGAATTTTGTCTAGCAAGGGCATGGTATCAAGCAAAGTCCCACTCAGGAAACGTGCTCTCAGGTTTGAAGGGCAGATTGGAAGTTTACATCTTAGAGCCCTCCTCATCAGATGGGATGGAGCTAGAGTATTTATATGCCAATCATTGTTAAAGGCTTCCCCCAGAGGGATGTAAATTCCTGGGGGGTTTCTGCTTTACTTGAGCTCTCAGAGGGGTTCTAGAAGCGTGAAGCAGCTCCCTGCCAAAAATTACAGTGCTGACTGTTGGAGTGAAAGTGCTCAGGGCAGCTGGGGCACAGCGTAGTAAAGAATCCAAAGAAACGTGGGTGGGGAGCATTGCCAGTGCTTGTTGCATCTTTTCTCAGCCCCTGTCCAGGGCTAAACCGCAGCCTTAGCCCGTATCTACCCTGCGCTCCTCCCTCACAACGCTGCCCTGGCATGGGGGAGAGCTTTATTTCCCTCTTTGCTGGTACTTGGGCATTTCTTTTCGTTTTTAATTAAAAAAATTAGAACAGGGTGCTGGTTTCCTCATTTTTATGCGCTTGAAGCAGTAAAGTGTGTCCCCTTCAGTATATTCTGTCATGGTGTAGACCTAAGTCTAGTGTGGATCACCTAAACAAGCAAAACATGATCAATTTCACTGTGTATAAAGCAGTGACGTCGTGGATGGAGAAAAGAAATGATTTGGATCCTTTCAGAAATTACATGCTAGATAGTCCTAGAAAGAATTGTGGAATATAGTGATTTGGCTTTTAGGTAATATGTTTATTCTCTGCAGTTTAGCGTAAAGACGGATTGATTTGAAATTAGGTGCTAGTCTTACGAAATTGCAAACTGGGATTTTTTTTTTTTTTTTGCAAAACTTATCTCCTTGAACTTTACATTTCATTTTATTAGTAACATTTTTAGGACAATAAAAAGATGTTTTACCAAGTATAATTTAATGTAAAGAGTATAGTAAAACTTAAGAGTAAAAAGACTATATCTTAGATGATAGTCAATTTACATTCCCACCTATGATCTATGATCTATTCCTTTACTTCCTAAGAAGTCACAGCATTCTGAGAGACATGGGCAAATAATGCACAAGTGAAATCCAGAGTCTTACAATTGTAGCATGATTCTTCTCTTACAGTGTTTGATCTGATTTGTGAGGATGTGCAGGAAGAAATGCTGTGTGTGTGTGTGTGTGTGTGTGTGTGTGTGTGCTTGTGTGTTTTAAACAAATCTGAATGGATCTTGTAGTCACTGATTATGTCATCTCTGGATGCTTAGGGCTTAAAACAAAGGGTGATTTTCTTCTCAGAAGTACTTTATGTGTACCTCTGTCTAAAATAGAAAAACAAAATGAAGAATGAAAAAAGTAAAATGAATGGACAAGCATGTAATGGACATGAACTGTGGAGTCAGATGTGGCAGGGCTTCTTGCTTTATAGTTCTAGTTTTGCCACCTTCGTCAAGTTCCATAACTCTTGTTAAGCTGCAGGCGCCTCATCTAAAAAATGTGTGTGATAATCATACCCACTTCTTGGAGTGTGATGAGGACCAGATGACATAATGATGAATTGTACCTACCACAATGCCCAGCCCCTAGCTAGAGCTCAATAAATGACAGTGACTATGATTATTACTGCATCATTGGTGTCAGACTAAAAATAAGGGCCTAGGTAGTGTGCATCTTTCTGTTACCTACTTCAACATCAGTAACTTTAAATCCACACAGTATTATAATAAGTTTGAGTCACATAGCTTGCCTGCCTTCCTTCCTTCCTTCCTTCTTCAAAATTTTGTGTTAGATTCCAATTCAGAGTAATATTAAAATATTGCCCTTCCCATCTCACTCATATGTATGATTAAATCAGGAAATACAATCTTTCTTAAATCCCAATGAAAATTCATATAAATTCACAGAAGCCTCTCCAGGTTAAACGTCAGTTTCAGCTTGTTGTTTTTGAGAAAACATGGCACTTGCATGTGAAAACAAAACGACTTCCTGCCTTTCAAGAAGAGCAAAGGCAAATCATTTCCTAATTCCAGACACCATGGCACTATGTGAATTTAATCTATTAATGCACTATAAACCTAAGCTAAAGCACATTCTTAGGTTGTCATTATAAATGAATCATAGATTTAAAGCAAGCAAGCCAACAAACACACAAATATAGCCAGAGGATTTGCATTACAAATAGAATTCATGATTTTGCAAGATAAACTGGTCTAAGGACATGTTCATATCTTAAATCTTGAACACATCCTGCAAGGGTTGGGTTAATAATACTAGTTGATTTTAATATGTAAAGGTTAACAATAGCAGGCAAGTGCTGTTCTGTCAGTTTAGCTTACGTTTTTTTAACATCTTTATTGGAGTATAATTGCTTTACAATGGTGTGTTAGTTTCGGCTTTTATAACAAAGTGAATCATCTATACGTATACGTATATCTCCATATCTCCTCTCTCTTGTGTCTCCATCCCACCCTCCCTATCCCACCCCTCTAGGTGATCACTGTGCTATGTGGCTGCTTCCCACTAGCTATCTATTTTATATTTGGTATTATTTGTAAGTCCATGCCACTCTCTCACTTCGTTCCAGCTTCCCCTTCCCCATGTTCTCAAGTCCATTCTCTACATCTGCGTCTTTATTTCTGTCCTGCCTCTAGGTTCTTCCTAACTATTTTTTTTTTTTTAGATTCCATATATATGTGTTAGCATACGGTATTTGTTTTTCTCTTTCTGACTTCACTCTGTATGGCAGACTCTAGGTCCATCCATCTCACTACAAATAACTCAATTTCGTTTCTTTTTATGGCTGAGTAATATTCCATTGTATATATGTGCCACATCTTCTTTATCCATTCCTCTGTCGATGGACACGTAGGTTGCTTCCATGTCCCTGCTATTGTAAACAGTGCTGCAGTAAACACTGTGGTACATGACTCTTTTTGAATTATGGTATTCTTAGGGTATATGCCCAGTACTGGGATTGCTGGGTCGTATGGTAGTTCTATTTTTAGTTTTTTAAGGAACCTCCATACCGTTCTCCATAGTGGCTGTATCAGTTTACATTCCTACCAACAGTGCAAGAGGGTTCCCTTTTCTCCACATCCTCTCCGGCATTTATTGTTTGTAGATGTTTTCATCATGGCCATTCTGACTGGTGTGAAGTGATACCTCGTAGTTTTGATTTGCATTTCTCTAATGATTAGTGACGTTGAGCATCCTTTCATGTGTTTGTTGGCAATCGGTATGTCCTCTTGGGAGAAATGTCTGTTTAGGTCTTCTGCCCATTTTTGTTTTTGTTTTTGTTTTTTTGTTTGTTTGTTTGTTTTTTTGTGGTACGCGGGCCTCTCACTGCTGTGGCCTCTCCCGCTGCGGAGCACAGGCTCC
>NC_041221.1:49831337-49837007 GCF_002837175.3 Physeter macrocephalus | reverse complement strand
TTTTTTTTTTTTTTTTGCAAAACTTATCTCCTTGAACTTTACATTTCATTTTATTAGTAACATTTTTAGGACAATAAAAAGATGTTTTACCAAGTATAATTTAATGTAAAGAGTATAGTAAAACTTAAGAGTAAAAAGACTATATCTTAGATGATAGTCAATTTACATTCCCACCTATGATCTATGATCTATTCCTTTACTTCCTAAGAAGTCACAGCATTCTGAGAGACATGGGCAAATAATGCACAAGTGAAATCCAGAGTCTTACAATTGTAGCATGATTCTTCTCTTACAGTGTTTGATCTGATTTGTGAGGATGTGCAGGAAGAAATGCTGTGTGTGTGTGTGTGTGTGTGTGTGTGTGTGTGTGCTTGTGTGTTTTAAACAAATCTGAATGGATCTTGTAGTCACTGATTATGTCATCTCTGGATGCTTAGGGCTTAAAACAAAGGGTGATTTTCTTCTCAGAAGTACTTTATGTGTACCTCTGTCTAAAATAGAAAAACAAAATGAAGAATGAAAAAAGTAAAATGAATGGACAAGCATGTAATGGACATGAACTGTGGAGTCAGATGTGGCAGGGCTTCTTGCTTTATAGTTCTAGTTTTGCCACCTTCGTCAAGTTCCATAACTCTTGTTAAGCTGCAGGCGCCTCATCTAAAAAATGTGTGTGATAATCATACCCACTTCTTGGAGTGTGATGAGGACCAGATGACATAATGATGAATTGTACCTACCACAATGCCCAGCCCCTAGCTAGAGCTCAATAAATGACAGTGACTATGATTATTACTGCATCATTGGTGTCAGACTAAAAATAAGGGCCTAGGTAGTGTGCATCTTTCTGTTACCTACTTCAACATCAGTAACTTTAAATCCACACAGTATTATAATAAGTTTGAGTCACATAGCTTGCCTGCCTTCCTTCCTTCCTTCCTTCTTCAAAATTTTGTGTTAGATTCCAATTCAGAGTAATATTAAAATATTGCCCTTCCCATCTCACTCATATGTATGATTAAATCAGGAAATACAATCTTTCTTAAATCCCAATGAAAATTCATATAAATTCACAGAAGCCTCTCCAGGTTAAACGTCAGTTTCAGCTTGTTGTTTTTGAGAAAACATGGCACTTGCATGTGAAAACAAAACGACTTCCTGCCTTTCAAGAAGAGCAAAGGCAAATCATTTCCTAATTCCAGACACCATGGCACTATGTGAATTTAATCTATTAATGCACTATAAACCTAAGCTAAAGCACATTCTTAGGTTGTCATTATAAATGAATCATAGATTTAAAGCAAGCAAGCCAACAAACACACAAATATAGCCAGAGGATTTGCATTACAAATAGAATTCATGATTTTGCAAGATAAACTGGTCTAAGGACATGTTCATATCTTAAATCTTGAACACATCCTGCAAGGGTTGGGTTAATAATACTAGTTGATTTTAATATGTAAAGGTTAACAATAGCAGGCAAGTGCTGTTCTGTCAGTTTAGCTTACGTTTTTTTAACATCTTTATTGGAGTATAATTGCTTTACAATGGTGTGTTAGTTTCGGCTTTTATAACAAAGTGAATCATCTATACGTATACGTATATCTCCATATCTCCTCTCTCTTGTGTCTCCATCCCACCCTCCCTATCCCACCCCTCTAGGTGATCACTGTGCTATGTGGCTGCTTCCCACTAGCTATCTATTTTATATTTGGTATTATTTGTAAGTCCATGCCACTCTCTCACTTCGTTCCAGCTTCCCCTTCCCCATGTTCTCAAGTCCATTCTCTACATCTGCGTCTTTATTTCTGTCCTGCCTCTAGGTTCTTCCTAACCAAGAGGGTTCCCTTTTCTCCACATCCTCTCCGGCATTTATTGTTTGTAGATGTTTTCATCATGGCCATTCTGACTGGTGTGAAGTGATACCTCGTAGTTTTGATTTGCATTTCTCTAATGATTAGTGACGTTGAGCATCCTTTCATGTGTTTGTTGGCAATCGGTATGTCCTCTTGGGAGAAATGTCTGTTTAGGTCTTCTGCCCATTTTTGTTTTTGTTTTTGTTTTTTTGTTTGTTTGTTTGTTTTTTTGTGGTACGCGGGCCTCTCACTGCTGTGGCCTCTCCCGCTGCGGAGCACAGGCTCCGGACGCACAGGCTCAGCGACCATGGCTCACGGGCCCAGCCGCTCCGCGGCACGTGGGATCTTCCCGGACCGGGGCATGAACCCGCGTCCCCTGCATTGGCAGGCGGACTCTCAACCACTGCTCCACCAGGGAAGCCCTCTTCTGCCCATTTTTGGATTGGGTTGTTTGTTTTTTTGATATTAAGTTGCATGAGCTGCTTGTAAATTTTGGAGATGAATCCTTTGTCAGTGGCTTCATTTGCAAATATTTTCTCCCATTCTAAGGGTTGTCTTTTGTTTATGGTTTCCTTTGCTGTGCAAAGCTTTTACATTTGATCCATTTCTTTATTTTTGTTTTTATTTCCATTTCTCTAGGAGGTGGGTCAAAAAGGATCTTGCTGTGGTTTATGTCATAGAGTGTTCTGCCTATGTTTTCCCCTAAGAGTTTTGTAGTGTCTGGCTTTACAGTTAGGTCTCTAATTCATTTTGAGTTTATTTTTGTGTACGGTGTTAGGGAGTGTTCTAATTTCATTCTTTTACATGTAGCTGTCCAGTTTTCCCAGTACCAATTATTGAAGAGGCTGTCTTTTCTCCACTGTATATATTCTTGCCTCTTTTATCAAAAATAAGGTGACCGTATGTGTGTGGGTTTATCTCTGGGCTTTCTAGCCTGTTCCATTGATCTATATTACTGCTTTTGTGCCATTACCATACTGTCATGATTACTGTAGCTTTGTAGTATAGTTTGAAATCCAGGAGCCTGATTCCTCCAGCTCCGTTTTTCTTTCTCAAGATTGCTTTGGCTATTTGCAGTCGTTTGTGTTTCCATACAAATTGTGAAATTTTTTGTTGTAGTTCTGTGAAAAATGCCATTGGGAGTTTGATAGGGATTGTGTTGAATCTGTGCTTTGGGTAGTATAGTCATTTTCACAATGTTGATTCTTCCAATCCAAGAACATGGTATATCTCTCCATCTGTTTGTATCATCTTTAATTTCTTTCATCAGTATCTCATAGTTTTTTGCATACAGGTCTTTTTTCTCCTTAGGTAGGTTTATTCCTAGGTATTTTATTCTTTTTGTTGCAATGGTAAATGGAAGTGTTTCCTTAATTTCTCTTTCAGATTGTTCATCATTAGTGTATAGGAATACAAGAGATTTCTGTGCGTTAATTTCATATCCTACTACTTTACCAAATTCATTGATTAGCTCCCATAGTTTTCTGGTAGCATCTTTAGGATTCTCTATGTATAGTATCATGTCATCTGCAAACAGTGACAGCTTTACTTCTTCTTTTCCGATTTAGATTCCTTTTCTTTCTCTTCTGTGATTGCTGTGGATAAAAATTCCAAAGCTATGTTGAATAATAGTGGTGAGAGTAGGAAACGTGTCTTGTTCTTGATCTTAGAGGAAATGGTTTCAGTTTTTCACCATTGAGAATGATGTTGGCTGTGGGTTTGTCATATATGGCCTTTATTATGTTGAGGTAAGTTCCCTCTGTGCCTACTTTCTGGAGGGTTTTTATCATAAATGGATGTAGAATTTTGTTGAAACATTTTCTGCATCTATTGAGATGATCCTATGGTTTACTCCTTCAATTTGTTAATATGATTTATCACATTGATTGATTTGCATGTATTGAAGAATCCTTGCATTCCTCGGATCAACCCCAGTTGATCATGGTGTATGATCCTTTTCATGTGCTATTGGATTCTGTTTGCTAGTATTTTGTTGAGGATTTTTGCATCTATGTTTATCAGTGATATTGACCTGTAGTTTTCTTTTTTTGTGACATCTTTGTCTGGTTTTGGTTTCAGGGTGATGGTGGCCTCGTAGAATTAGTTTGGTAGTGTTCCTCCCTCTGCTATATTTTGGAAGAGTTTGAGAAGGATAGGTGTGTTAGTGCTTCTCTAAATGTTTGATAAATTCGCCTGTGATGTCCTCTGGTCCTGGGCTTTTGTTTGTTGGAAGATTTTTAATCACAGTTTCAATTTCAGTGTTTGTGATTGGTTTGTTTATATTTTCAATTTCTTCCTGGTACCGTCTCAGAAGGTTTTGCTTTCCTAAGAATTGGTCCATTTCTTCCAGGTTGTCCATTTTATTGTCATACAGTTGCTTGTAGTAATGTCTCATGATCCATTGTATTTCTGCAGTGTCAGTTGTTATTTCTCCTTTTTCATTTTGAATTCTGTTGATTTGAGTCTTATCCCTGTTTTTCTTGATGAGTCTGGCTAATTGTTCATCAATTTTGTTTATCTTCTCAAAGAACCAGCTTTTAGTTTTATTGTTCTTTGCTATTGTTTCCTTCATTTCTTTTATTTCTGATGTAATCTTTATGATTTCATTTGTTCAGCTAACTTTGGGATTTTTTTTCCTTCTTTCTCTTATTGCTTTAGGTGTAAGGTTATGTTGTTTATTTGAGATGTTTCTTGTTTCTTGAGGTAGGATTTTATTGCTATAAACTTCCCTCTTAGAACTGCTTTTGCTGCATCCCATAGGTTTTGGGTCATCATGTTTTCATTGTCATTTGTTTCTAGGTATTTTTTGATCTCCTCCTCGATTTATTCAGTGATCTCTTGGTTATTAACTAGTGTATTGTTTAACCTCCATGTGTTTGTATTTTTTATAAACTTTTTCCTGTAATTGATACCTAGTTTCAAAGCATTGTGGTCAGAAAATACCTTTGATATGATTTCCATTTTCTTAAATTTCCAAGGCTTGATTTGTGACCCAAGATGTGATCTATCCTGGGGAATGTTCCTTGAGCACTTGAGAAGAAAGTGTATTTTGTTGTTTTTGGATGGAATGTCCTATAAATATCAATTAAGTCCATCTTGTTTAATGTGTCATTTAAAGCTTGTGTTTCCTTATTTGGATGATCTGTCCATTGGTGAAAGTGGGGTGTTAAAGTCCCCTAGTACGGTTGTGTTACTGTTGATTTTCCCTTTCATGGCTGTTAGCATTTGCCGTATGTATTGACGTGCTCCTATGTTGGGTGCATAAATATTTACAATTGTTATATCTTCTTCTTGGATTGATCCTTTGATCATTATGTAGTGTCCTTCTTTGTCTCTTGTAATAGTGTTAAGTTTAAAGACTATTTTGTCTGATATAAAAATTGCTACTCCAGCTTTCTTCTGATTTCCATTTGCATGGAATATCTTTTTCCATACCCTCACTTTCAGTCTGTATGTGTCTGTAAGTCTGAAGTGGGTCTCCTGTAGACAGCATATATAAGGGTCTTGTTTTTGTATCCATTCAGCCAGTCTGTGTCTTTTGGTGGGAGCATTTAATCCATTTACATTTAAGGTAATTATCCATATGTACGTTCCTATTCCCATTTTCTTAATTGTTTTGGGTTTGTTTTTGTACGTCTTTTCCTTCTCTTGTGTTTCCTGCCTAGAGAAGTTCCTTTAGCATTTGTTGTAAAGCTGGTTTTTTGTTTTTTTTTTTAACATCTTTATTGGAGTATAATTGCTTTACAATGGTGTGTTAGTTTCTGCTTTACAACAAAGTGAATCAGTTATACATATACATATGTTTCCATATCTCTTC
>NC_041221.1:49807367-49823684 GCF_002837175.3 Physeter macrocephalus | reverse complement strand
TGATCATTATGTAGTGTCCTTCTTTGTCTCTTGTAATAGTGTTAAGTTTAAAGACTATTTTGTCTGATATAAAAATTGCTACTCCAGCTTTCTTCTGATTTCCATTTGCATGGAATATCTTTTTCCATACCCTCACTTTCAGTCTGTATGTGTCTGTAAGTCTGAAGTGGGTCTCCTGTAGACAGCATATATAAGGGTCTTGTTTTTGTATCCATTCAGCCAGTCTGTGTCTTTTGGTGGGAGCATTTAATCCATTTACATTTAAGGTAATTATCCATATGTACGTTCCTATTCCCATTTTCTTAATTGTTTTGGGTTTGTTTTTGTACGTCTTTTCCTTCTCTTGTGTTTCCTGCCTAGAGAAGTTCCTTTAGCATTTGTTGTAAAGCTGGTTTTTTGTTTTTTTTTTTAACATCTTTATTGGAGTATAATTGCTTTACAATGGTGTGTTAGTTTCTGCTTTACAACAAAGTGAATCAGTTATACATATACATATGTTTCCATATCTCTTCCCTCTTGTGTCTTCCTCCCTCCCACCCTCCCTATCCCACCCCTCTAGGTGGTCATAAACCACCTAGCTGATCTCCCTGTGCTATGTGGCTGTTTCCCACTAGCTATCCACCCTACGTTTGGTAGTGTATATATGTCCATTCCACTGTCTCACTTCGTCACAGCTTACCCTTCCCCCTCTCCGTATCCTCAAGTCCATGCTCTAGTAGGTCTGTATTTTATTCCCGTCCTACCCCTAGTCTCTTCATGACATTTTTTTTCTTAGATTCCATATATATGTGTTAGCATACGGTATTTGTTTTTCTCCTTCTGACTTACTTCACTTGTAAAGCTGGTTTGATGGTGCTAAATTCTCTTAGCTTTTGCATATCTGTAAAGATTTTAATTTCTCCATGAAATCTGAATGAGATCCTTGCTGGGTAGAGTAATGTTGGTTGTAGGTTTTTCCCTTTCATCTCTTTAAATATGTCTTGGTACTCCTTTCTGGCTTGCAGAGTTTCTGCTGAAAGATCAGCTGTTAACCTTATGGGGATTCCCTCGTATGTTATTTGTTGCTTTTCCCTTGCTGCTTTTAATATTTTTTGTTTGTATTTAATTTTTTATAGTTTCATTAATATGTGTCTTGGTGTGTTTCTCCTTGGATTTATCCTGTATGGGACTCTCTGTGCTTCCTGGACTTGATTGACTACTTCCTTTCCCATATTAGTGAAGTTTTCAACTATAATCTCTTCAAATATTTTCTCAGGCCCTTTCTTTTTCTCTTCTTCTTCTGGGGCCCCTATAATTCGAATGTTGGTTCGTTTAATGTTGTCCCAGATGTCTCTAACACTGTCCTCAATTCTTTTCATTGTTTTTTCTTTATTTTGCTCTGCAGTAGTTATTTCCACCAGTTTATCTTCTGAGTCACTTATGTGTTTTTCTGCCTCGGTTATTCTCCTATTCATTCCTTCTAGAGAATTTTTAATTTGTTTTATTGTGCTTTTCATCATTGTTTGTTTGCTCTTTAGGTCTTCTAGGTACTTGTTAAACATTTCTTGTATTTTCTCCATTCTATTTCCAAGATTTTGGATCATCTTCACTATCATTACTCTGAATTATTTTTCAGGTAGACTGCCTATTTCCTCTTCATTTGTTAGGTCTGGTGGGTTTTTACCCTGCTCCTCTTCTGCTGTGTGTTTCTCTGTCTTCTCATTTGCCTCACTTACTGTATTTGGAGTCTGCTTTTCGCAGGATGCAGGTTCGTAGTTCCCGTTGTTTTTGGTGTCTGCCTCCAGTGGCTAAGGTTGGTTCAGTGGTTTGTGTAGGCTTCGTGGTGGAGGGGACTGGTGCCTGTGTTCTGGTGGATGAGGCTGTATTTTGTTTTTTTGGTGAGCAGTACTACATCTGGTGGTATAGTTTCATGTGTCTGTGACCTTATGATTTTAGGCAGCTGCTCTGCTAATGGGTGGGGTTGTGTTCCTGTATTTCTAGTTGTTTGGGATAGGGTCTCCAGCACTGTAGCTTGCTGGTCTTTGAGTGGAGCTGTGTCTTAGTGTTGAGTTGGAGATCTCTGGGAGAGCTTTCACTGTTTAATATTACGTGGAGCCGTGAGTTCTCTGGTGGACCAGTGTACTGAACTCAGCTCTCCCACCTCAGAGGCACAGGCCTGGCACCCGGTTGGAACACGAAGACCCTGTCATCCACATGGCTCAGAAGAAAAGGGAGAAAAAAGAAAGAAAGAAAAATAAAATAAAATAAAATAAGGTAAGATAAAATAAAGTCATTAAAATAAAAAATAATTATTAGAAAAAATTGAAAAGTAATAAGAAAGAGAAAAGAAAAGAAAGAAAGAAAGAAGAGAGCAACCAAACCAAAAAACAAATCCACCAATGATAACAAGTGGTAAAAACTATACCAAGAAAACAAAAACAAAAGCAAAAACAGACAGACAGAACCCAGGACAAATGGTACAGGCAAAGCTATAGAGACAAAATCATACAGAGGAGCATACACATACACACTAATAAAAAAAGAAAAAGGAAAAAAAATATATCTATATATAAAACAAAGGAGGAAGAGAGCAACCAAATCAGTAAACAACTCTACCAGTGATAATAAACTCTAAATGCTAAACTAAGATAAACATAAAGCCAGAAAGAAGTGAGATGCAGGAAGCATACTCCAATTTTTCAGTTGCTCCCAAAGTCCACCACCTCAATTTTGGGGTGATTCATTGTCTATTCAGGTATTCCACAGATACAGGGTACATTGAGTTGACTGCGGAGATTTAATCTGCTGCTCCTGAGGCTCCTGGGAAAAATTTCCCTTTCTCTTCTTTCTTCTCACAGCTACTGGGGTTCAGCTTTGGATTTGGCCCTGCCTCTAAATGTAGGTCGCCTGAGGGCGTCTACTCCCACCCAGACAGGACGGGGTTCAAGGAGCCAGCTGATTCGGGGGCTCTGGCTCACTCAGGCCGAGGGGAGGGAGGGGTACGGATGCGGGGCGAGCCTTAGCGGCAGAGGCTGGCGTGACGTTGCAACAGCCTGAGGCGTGCCGTGTGTTCTCCCGGGGACGTTGTCCCTGGATCACGGGACCCTGGCAGTGGCGGGCTGCACAGGCTCCCGGGAGGGGAGGTGTGGATAGTGACCTGTGCTGGCACACAGGCTTCTTGGTGGCGGCAGCAGCAGCCTTAGCGTCTCACGCCCGTCTCTGGGGTCCGTGCTGATAGTTGCAGCTCGCGCCCGTCTCTGGAGCTCATTTAGGCGGTGCTCTCAATCCCCTCTCTTCACGCACCCCGGAACAATGGTCTCTTGCCTCTTAGGCAGGTCCAGACTTTCTCCCGGACTCCCTCCCAGCTAGCCGTGGTGCACTAACCCCTCAGGCTGTGTTCACGCAGTCAACCCCAGTCCTCTCCCTGGGATCCGACCGAAGCCCGAGCCTCAGCTCCCAGCCCCCGCCCGCCCCGGCGGGTGAGCAGACCAGCCTCTCGGGCTGGTGAGTGCAGGTCGGCACTGATCCTCTGTGCCTGAATCTCTCTGCTTTGCCCTCTGCACCCCTGTTGCTGCGCTCTCCCCCATGGCTCTGATGCTTCCCCCTCCCACCCGGCCCCCGTCTCCACCAGTGAAGGAGCTTCCTAGTGTGTTTAAAACTTTCCTCCTTGACAGCTCCCTCCCAGTGGTGCATGTCCTGTCCCTATTCTTTTGTCTCTGTTTTTGTTTTTTTTTTTTGCCCTACCCAGGTACGTGGGGAGTTTCTTGCCTTTTGGGAAGTCTGAGGTCTTCTGTCAGCGTTCAGTAGGTGTTCTGTAGGAGTTGTTCCACATGTAGATGTATTTTGGATGCATTTGTGGGGAGGAAGGTGATCTCTACATCTTACTCCTCTGCCATCTTGCAGGTCTCCTAGCGTATGTTTTAAAATCATCTTCCTGAAGAATGTTTGAAAGTCACACAGCCACTGGATGTTTTTTCTTGCAAATAGACATTTGTTGATGATTTTACTATGAAAAATAGATACTAGACACTTCTTGCCAAACTAAAATTTGTCTTGTGATACCATTTTCCTAAAGAAATCATAGTATTAATATTTCTCTGTCTGTCTTATATCCCCCAGCAAGTGAGACTTTGTAAGAGGCAATATAAAACTGATAAAGAAGGTCAAACTGCTCTTTTCATGAGATGGCACTGATTAAGAACTGGACTTATTTGGTCTGGAAGAAGCCAAACCAGTCATATATGCAGAGTTTGAACACTTCTTCCCTCTTGCTGGAAAAGTACCCAAACTCTCAATTTACTAGAAATAAGTGCATTTGGACTCTTGTTGATCAGGGATCATTCCTGACCCTCTCTCTTCCATACTATGGAGATATTGATCTCATGGGCTTTTGTGAGGATTAAATAAAATGATATATTTAGAGTTCCTACCCAGTGCTCACAATTGAACTCAGTAATGAGGCTTCCATTGTCCCTTGACTCTGAGTCCAAGACAATGTTGGAAATTTCAACAGAATGACATACAGTCATGAATAAGACACGGTAGAAATTGCTTAAGTGTCTAATGTCTGGTGCAGAAAATAAAAGCAGAGGAGACCCTAATGAAGTAGAGGTCCTTGGATGCCATAGTCAGTTTATAATGAGACTTGATGTGGCAGTTTGGTGGAGCTGATGTTGGGAGGAAGGGTATTTATTATAGCTTCAATATTCAGTGTATTTTATAGCACTTTACATCTTCGAAAAATGGTAATAATGAATGTGCCAAATCTTATGGTTCCAGAATACTTGGCATTTCAGTGTACTCTGAGAGCTTTGTGTTGTTAAAGTGGACAAATGACTTAGTTTATTTATTTCAATTTAAGCATATTCTAAATTGCTTTCTCAGAAATTTCTGGCTAAGACTGATTTATCTTTGGTACATGTAGAATTTAACAGACCGAGTTTGACACAGTTAATGTGAATTAGCAGTTTTATTAAAGATAATCTCTAATTTAGACTCATTAATTCTCAAAACAAGTTAGTTCTGAATCTTTTTCAAATTGATAGTGCACTCTTGATAATTAGGATTTTGAGGGAACACAAATTATCAAGCTATAGTGAAATGTTTCACTGTAAGTGCTATTGGAAAGCTCTGACAGAAAAACCCCAGTTCTCGGGGGTAGATCCTGAGTTGAAGTTGGTGATATAAAACAAAATGCAGGTGGAACCATGAGGGAGGTACACCCAAACTTTGAATTAGTCTAAAGAGTCACTGAGCTGTACATTTGATTGGAAATTTACTGAATTTACGAGGCATTGTGGCAGAGTGGAAAAGGCATTAGTTCAGGAATTAAGGAGAGATGGATCCAAATACTGGTCCACCAGTGAGGACTGCTGTCCTTGTGCAAGTAACTTAAATCCTTAAGCCTTAGATTTATCATCAGTAAGAAACAAAAACACAGCAGTAACTGCAAAATACCAACTGAACACATTTCATAAGGTTATTATAAAAATATATTTATTTATTTAGCAGGTGGTTATTGAGTGCTTCCTAAGTGTCGCTGGACATTTTCCACATGGCAGTGAACAAAATCAGGCTGGATCTGTGCTCTGCTAGAGCTTGAGAGACAGATAGGCACACACTCAGATACACACAAGAATACATGTAGAATCACTTCTAAAGGAGTTTCCACAAGGGAGAAAAATATGGTTCTGGAGCTGTATTGTCTTGTCAAGTTTGCTAAGGCTTCATTGAGGAAATGGTTGTGAGCTTCAGTTTAAAGGATGAATAGGGAGTAAGGAATGAAGAGAGGTCCCAGTAGGAGGAACAGCAGGTACAGAGGCCAGTCGGATATCTGAGGCTACAGCAGAAAGAGTGAGGAGCAACTTGCTGTCAACTGAGGCTTGAAACAGAAAAAGGGCTTTGTAGGCAATATTAATGATTTGGCTTTTAATCTGCAAACAATGAAAAGTCATTGAAGGGTTTTAAGCTGTGAGGTGACAAAATTGGATTTTGTGGCTACAGAGTGGGAGAACAGCTCATAAAGGGCAAGATAACAGGAAGCTGCTGTGTAGTCTAGATGAACGAGTGATTGCCTTGACTATAGAGTCTCCTGGGGTTGTGGAGAGAAATGAAATAATTCGAGAGATTCTTATGATGGATTGAGTGTAGGGGCGGCTGAGAGAGAGGTGTCAAGCCTGACTCCTCTGTTACTGGATTGTCTGAATGGCTGGATGGTGATGTCTTTTGAGAAGGAAACCACTGCAGGCGAGAGAGAAAAACTCAGTTTTTAATATATATTTTTTAATATATTACATTTGAAATGTTTTTGAGACATCCGAATGCAGGTGTCAAGAAGAATTTGGATTTTTAGAGAGGAAAAATCTTGTCATTTTTGTTATTCCTTCTTCTGCTTGGGTCCTCTACTCACATTCTTTTGGATCTTTCCTTATCAGCTTTTTAAACATTCCCAAGACTTTCCCAGTTTACAAACACAAACACCCTAAAAAAAAGAATTCTTTCACATCGTATTTCTCTTAGCCATTGCCTCACCTCATAGTCAAGTTTCCAGAAGTCATCGTATTATTCACTGTTTCCGTTTTTCTTAATTCTTAGTCACAGCTACACTTACCAGTCTTCTTTTGACCTCACTTCCAACAAACCACTTCGTCAAATGACATGACTCCCATTTTATTTGACTTGTCAGAACATTCTGTGCTTACTACTTTGAAATTCAAATCAGTAAGTATGACTGCTTACTTAACTTGATGGCTTTAAGGCATGCATCTCAAACTCAGTTCATCTAAACCCAAATTCTTGATCATCTTCCTCCAAACTTAAAGGGTCTTCAGTGAATGGCTCAAATTCACTCAGTTGCACAAGTCAAAAACCTGTGGTTTATTCTTGTCATTTTTTATTCCTTTTATCACACTCACCCTGTGTTCAATCACTGTAGACTTGTCATTTCTAATTTCTAAATATGTGTTTATTTCTCTTCATTTCTGTTGCCATCACTCTAGTCCAAGGTTCTCAAATTTGGCGCTGTTGACATTAGGGAACTGGGTAATTCTTTGTTGTGTGGGGCTGTCCTGTGCACTGTAGGGTGTTGAACAGTATCCCTGGCCTCTACCCACTATATGCCAGTGGTACCACTATCCCTACTTATGGCAACCAAAAATGTCTCCAGACATTGCAGCATGTACTCTTGGGAGGGAGAGGGATTGTGGTGTAAAATTGTCCTCATTTGAGAACCACTGCTTTGTCTAAGCTACCATCATTTCTTCCTTGATCTGTCATAGGCTAACTGATTTCCTAGTCTCCGTATGTGATACCTTTGAATCATTTTTCATCTATTGCTACAGTGATTTAAAAAACCTGATAACCCATAAATCTGTCATTCCTCTGCTCCCAAAACGTCAGTGTTGTTGCATTGTTCTTCGAATAAAAGCCAAATCCTGATTTGACTTGTAAGGCATGACTCAATCTGCCTCTACCCATTCTTTTTTTTTTTTTTTAAATTGGAGTATAATTGCTTTACAATGCTGTGCTAGTTTCTGCTGAACCCATTCTTAAGCCTCCTTTCACATCCTGTTCTCTCTGGCAACCCTGAGCATCTTTCAGATTACACTCTCTGTCTCAGATCCTTTGCACATGCTGTTCCCTTGTCTGTAATGTCCTTTGTTCTCCTTTCTCTATCTCCTCATTCCCATTTGGCTTTGCTAATGTTTATTTGTCCTTCAAAACTCCCTCTGTTTTATGCTATTTACACTCCATAGTGTTAGTCTTTTTCATAGAAGTAGACTTCTCCATAGTCTTCGCAACATGTATTGTGTGTAATTGAGTGTTTAGTGTTCCTATTCACCTCTACCAGGAGAGGGACCATCTCCTTTTGATTCAGCAATATATCTCCATTGCCTAGGAAGCTGCTTTACTCATAGCACTCAAAAAACAGTGGTTGAATGGATGAATTAGTAAATAAGTATGAATGTGAGGTATATAGATGGGTTATCAAATTGCTCTGATAGGAATGTATTATTCTTGTGATTGAATTTTGAAAATTGGAGGCATGGTATTAGTTTCTGATCTACTCACAGTAAATCGCTGTGAAAAATAAGATGTTTTAACATGCTTTGAGTTTTTAGGTTTAGGTGTGCTATACAATATTTCTTCCTTTTTTTCCTGTCAGCCTCTGGAGGGGAACTCTAGCCTGGATGTGGAGGGATATGTAAATTTAGCTGGTGAGATTAAAAATTGGTACAGTGAACTATGAGATAGTTGTGCAGCTTTCCCACAAATTTCTGCAAATCCCATGTGTATTGCTGTTGATATGCTGCGATAAAATTACCTCCCCCCCGCCCCCGGGAGTTGGCTGAGAAGAATTTAGTATTTAATGAAAGGTTGGCTCGGTAAGTCCTATTTTCCAAATCAGAAAATAAAACTTTAAGAGGAAGAAATTTGGACAATTGTTCCATGAGTTTGTAGACATTAGGGCTTGGCTTGACACTGCTTTTAATTATATAAGCGTATTGGGAATATGGTTAATGAAAAAGGATGTGATATGAAACTTGAATAATTTTATGTATTAAAATGTTCCTAGTTACTAATACAATAATCAATACTTTTAGGCAAAGTCTAAGCATATTATTTTCCCTTTTCCATGAAAGTAGAGAGAAAGCCATAGATAAAGAGAAAGCAGATGTTTAATAACAAACAGTAGTAATCTGGAGTTGGTTAGCTTCATGTCTATCCATCTTAAGGAAACATATTTTCCAGTAAAGCTGTCAGTACTCCTGAAACTGTTTTGGGAACTCTAAAGGGTATTTTGTCATAACCCTATAATGTCTGGGTGTTATAAGCTTCTGTCTTCAGTGCAATTTGGGTGTCATTGGGCCAATGATATCATCCATATGGATGTACAGTTGAGTGTAGAAGCTATGTTCCTCCAGTAATTAACTCATGTTTTATTTTTTCTCTGTAGTATGGGAAACAGAATACTTTGATGTGATACCTCAATAAATAAATGCCAAGGTACTGGCATATTCCTTCATTTTTTTAATTGTAAAAATAATGTCACAAAATTGAAGAAAGATTGCCTCCCAAATAATACCTATGATCTCACTATTCTAATAAAACAAATTTCATGTTTACATTAAAAAATCGATTCCATATTTACATGCATAATTGCACGCTATTTTATGATGGTTATATTCCATTTCATCAAATCAATGTGCAATAATTTAATTAATTATTCCCATTTATTTAACTTATAGATTACCTTGAATTTGTATGTTTATGTCTTTTGCCCAGTTTGGGAAAGTTTCATTCATTATCTCTTCAAATATTTTTCTGCACCAAACTCTCCTTTTCTTTCTGGGACTCTGATGACATGACTGTTAGCTTTTTTGTTTATATTGTGCCATAGGTCCTTGAGAGTCTGTTCACTAAAAGAAAAATCTTTTTAATTCTCTGTTCTTCAGATAAGATAATTTTAGTTAATCCATCTTTCAGTTTACTAATTTTGTTCTTCTATCATTATCATTCTCTATTAAGTTCATCCAGTGAGTTTTTATTTTGGTTGTATATTTTTCTTCTAAAATTTCCATTAGGTTTAAAAAAATAGCTTATACTTAAGATTTTTTCAAGCCTATTGTGTAATAAATTATCCACCCAAACTTACTCAAATTCTTCTCTGTTTGTATCTATAAAATTTATGGACTTAAATAAAATGTAAGCTTTAGTAAGTCATTATTAGATGTAGAAGTCAATTTTACATCCAATACAGAAGACTTTTTTTGCGGTGTGATATATTGGAAACATAAGTAAGATTCCTAAAAGTTAGCATTGAGAAATGATCAGAAGAAATACTGGAATTCTAGGGCTTCCCTGGTGACACAGTGGTTAAGAATACACCTGCCAATGCAGGGGGCCTGGGTTCGAGCCCTGGTCTGGGAAGATTCCACATGCCACGGAGCAACAAAGTGCGTGCACCACAACTTCTGAGCCTGCGCTCTAGAACCTGCGAGCCACAACTACTGAGCCCATGTGCCACAACTACTGAAGCCCGCATGCCTAGAGCCCATGCTCCACAACAAGAGAAGCCACCGTGATGAGAAGCCTGAGCACCACAACGAAGAGCAGCCCCCACTCGCCGCAACTAGAGAAAGCCCATGTGCAGCAACGAAGACCCAATGCAGCCAAAAATAAATAAATAAAATAAATTTTTTTTAAAAAAGAAAGAAATACTGGAATTCCATTTTCCAGTAGCCCAGAGAGAGGTCTCTTTGGGCTCCCTTGTCTATGAAAACAAATTGAAGAAAAAATAAAAGGTGAAACTTTGCCACAGTTTTTTGGGCAGTGGATAGTCTAAAATGTGATGGTTATGATTTGTTAGTTTCTGGCTGTCCCGGAGATAAATTTTTAATTTATTTTTACTTTTTTATTGAATATAATTGACATACAGTATTCTGTTAGTTTCAGGTGTACAACATAGTGATTCTATATTTTTATACATTACAAAATTATCACCATAAGTCTAGTTACCATCTGTCACCATACAGAGTTATTGCAATATTATTGACTATATTCCCTATGCTGTACATTACATCCTTGTGACTTATTTATTTTATAGCTGGAAGTACCTCTTAATGTCCCTCACCTATTTAACTTATCCCCCCACTTCCCTCCGCATGGATGACCACTAGTTTGTTCTCTGTAACTATGAGTCTCTTTCTGTTTTGTTTTGCTTGTTTCTTTGTTTTCCTTTTTAGATTTCACATATAAGTAAAATCATATGCATTTGTCTTTCTCAGTCTGACTTATTTCACTTAGCTTAATACCCTCTAGATCCATCCATGTTGTCACAAATGGCAAGATTTCATTCTTTTTATGGCTGAGTAATAGTCCATTATATATATATATGTGAATGTGTGTGTCTGTGTATATTTATGTGTGTGTATATATATATATATATATATATACATATACACAACACACACACATCTTTATCCATTCATCAGTTGATGATCACTTAGGTTGCTTTCATCCTGAGAGGATTTTTAAAATAATGAATTCAATCCAGTTTTTTGATTTACGATCCTTCTTTTCCTCTCTTTTTTCCACCAATGCTATTGAGGACCTACTCTAAAGAAGTCAGCCATAGGGAATACAGAGATTTAAAGATGCCATGCCTTTTAAAAGTCTATTTGGGAAGCAGACATGCAGACAGAAACGGAGTACAGTATAATAATTATTTATAGTGAAGGTAGGAACATGTGTGCTGTGGGAGGAAAGACCAGAAAGTGCAAAATCAGCTTGAGGAAGGTAGATCAGGCTTGGCAGAGAATGCATTTCCACCAAACCACAAATATAAGTTTGGTATGTTCAGCCAGTGTGCCTGTAATTCTTCATAAAGTCAGAGCAATTCTGTCTTCATATACATGGACCATGACTGCTGTATTGGTCAAGTTTCAGTTGCAAAAACCAGAAACCATCTGAGTTAGTTTGAACAGAACAAGATTTAACACAGGAAACTGGATGCTTTCCATTTTATTAGAAGAGCTGGAATACAGGCTTTGGGCCAAGCTTCCAGGAATGAGTCTCTGACAAAGACCATAGAGCTGGCTTGTCAAGGGGGTTGCATCTGTGCCATGACCGGCACGTGGGGGACTTCTGCTTCAGGTTGGGAATCAGCCTAACTTGTCGCCAGTACACACAGCCTCAGCAGCAGTCCAGGGATCAGAAAGCCACCACCACAATTGTTGGTTCTAAAATCACACCCTCTGTCATCCATGCCAACAGAGTGGCTTCACTCTCTTAACAGCCATGAAACGAGGGACCAGTCAATCACTACAACTTCTGTTACTGTTGTACTAGGAATCCAAATACCTCTACCACCAGGCTTGCCAGCCAAAATACTTGAAGCAGTGGAAGAGTGGTCTCTATCTCATTTTGCTATCCAAGTCTAAATTACACCTGAGAAGCGTCATTTTAGTTTCCCGTTTTTGCATTATAGGAGGGTACATCTAAAAGGGTTAAAAGGTTTTTGAGACAGTTATTCTGCAATACCTATCTCTCACAGTATCTGCTATAGGTGGTAGAAAGATTAATGAAGTAGATGCCCAGAATTCTTCATTCTATGACTACTGATGTCTTCAGTGTAATCACTTTCACATATTATGTACTGTTTTTTATGATGTCTCTTTCTCAGTACTGGTGTAGACTCTTATCTTGGATTTGTACTGGAGCTTGTGTTTTTTTTCATTGTATAGGTTTGATTATGATGAATATCTATTGAAAATGAATTTGAATACTGGAAATAATACTAAATAATGGTGAATAAGATAGATTGTCATAATAGGTAATACTGTTTAGATTGAAAACATTCACACAAAAAATATATTGTCAGCCAAACCATTGTCATAGTGAAAAAAAGTCCTTGTGTGGCAGTTCAGGCCAAGTGTTGAGGCCAAGTGCCTCACCCTTCACTACCTGCAATGCCTCAATAATTAACTCAGGTATTTATTGAACATGTAATATGTGCAATGGCTGTGCAGTGTTTTACATTTAGAACTTTCATTTGTGCTTTGCTTTATAGCTCTTTTACGGTGTGCCTTCCTTTGCGTTGTCTTATTTTGTATGAATAACCAGCTTATTTTTTAAAAAGAAACTGAGACCTAGAGATTTATTGTTAAGAATGCCAACCAAAATGAATAGTTCCATTGGATATTTTATTTTGTGAAATTAATTTCATATGACCAATACCATTCATGTTCCAAAACTGAACCTATTTGGTCTTCACTTGTGATTTTTGACATACATTGCTTCTGGGTTGTGTTAGAAATTAGAAAATTCTGACTGAAGATCTTGTTACTTTCCTGTGAATTATATGAAAAATGTCATATTCTATCACTAGTGGCTGTTATCATTAAATGTTGAACAGCTTCCTTGGAAAGATTTTTATATAAGATACCTTACATTTTATTTTCCTCAAAATGGATAGAACATTATATTTCTCTCATTCAACAATAAGTCTACTTTACAAACCACACAAAACATTTTTTATTATTTTAGAGTTACACTCACATTTAAAGGCAAAGCTGCTGCTGCATATGTAATTTCAATTGTTATATGTGACAAAGGTTTTATATTTTATTGACTCCATCTATATATATATTTTTTTACTACTGTTACTCACTATGTATTATTATTTACCTGTTCTACTAAAAGGGACAAAATAAGGATGAGTTTATTTTATATTTTGATAAATTCTAACTTTTTCTAAACAGATATTTAACAAATGAATTAATCTGCATACCAGCTATCCTACTTCTGATTCTTTCTAATTTTTCCACTATTAATACTTTTTTTAAAACTGAGGGGGTTGATATGATTCTAGTTAGGCAATTTCTAAGCCTTTCTTTTTCTGGCTAAAAAGCACCAAAAAGAAAGAAAGAAAGAAAAAAATCTCTGTTTTTATCTTATTATATCCATCTTATTTATCCATTGATCCAATTTTTCTTGTTTATTTTGTGGTGATTTGCATGATTCTAGATGTTATAAAGGACAAATGACTATAAAATAGACTTATAGAAATCTGTTATCTAAACGGAAATCAGTAAAAACAAAACATGAAAACCAAGGTCTATTTTTAATAATACTGCATTGCATATTCAAAAGTTGTTAAGAGAGTAGATCTTAAAAAAAAGAAAGATTGAGGGAGGAGTCAAGATGGCAGTGTGGGAACATGCAGAGTTAACATCTCCCCACAACTAGGGCATCTGCTGGCCTCTGGTGGGGGACTCTGACGCCCAAGGAGATGAGAGGGACCCCAGAATGAACTGGTAGGACATAGGGGTACTGAGGGGGGAGGAGAAGTGGAGGCTAGACAATATTGGCGCCCCTGAGGCTGGGGAGATCAGGAGAGGCAGGTGGGAGGGACTCTCTGGGAAGAGCAGGAGAGGAGCGGAGGGTGATCACCTGGCCCACTGGCGCCTGGGGAGCCTGCTGAGCTCCCAAGTCAGTCCCGCCCTCCAAAGCCCCATCCAGGCCGCATGGGTCCTAGGGCCGTAGGTAGGAGCCCAGGAGATCTGGAGTGGCAGGAGGGAGGGGCCATCCAGGAGAAGGGGGAGAGGAGAGGAGGGTGTTTGCCTTGCCCACTGGAGATCAGGAAGCCTGCTGGGCTCCCAGGTGAGGTCCCCTGCCCTCTGAGACCAGGAGTGGGGGGCATGCCAGGGCCCCTTCTGTTCCTTGAGCCTAAGTCCCACCCCCCATAGCCCCCATCCTTTTCAAACCCTGTGGGTCCTGAGCATTGGCCCCGCCCACCACCCAAACCTCGCCCTTGCTTAGGACCCGCTCTCCACAGCCAAGGCCTTACCCCAACCCCCCGCCCTTTTTTTTTTTAACATCTTTATTGGAGTATTGCTTTACAATGGTGTGTTAGTTTCTGCTTTATAACAAAGTGAATCAGCTATAAATAAACATGTTTCCATATCTCTTCCCTCTTGCATCTCCCTCCCTCCCACTCTCCCTATCCTACCCCTCTAGGTGGTCACAAAGCACCGAGCTGATCTCCTTGTGCTATGCGGCTGCTTAACACTAGTTATCTATTTTACGTTTGGTAGTGTACGTATGTCCATGCCAATCTCTCACTTTGTCCCAGCTTACCCTTCTCCCTCCCCATATCCTCAAGTCCATTCTGTAGTAGGTCTGTGTCTTTATTCCCGTCTTACCCCTAGGTTCTTCATGACATTTTTTTTTCTTAGATTCCATATATATGTGTTAGCATATGGCATTTGTCTTTCTCTTTCTCACTTACTTCACTCTGTATGACAGACTCTAGGTCCATCCACCTCACTACAACTAACTCAGTTTCGTTTCTTTTTATGGCTGAGTGATATTCCATTGTATATATGTGCCACATCTTCTTTATAAACATTCATCCGATGATGGACTCTTAGTTTTTTTTTTTAACATCTTTATTTGAGTATAACTGTTTTACAATAGTGTGTTGGTTTCTCCTTTACAACAAAGTGAATCAGTTATACATATACATATGTTCCCATATCTCTTCCCTCTTGCGTCACCCTCCCTCCCACCCTCCCTATCCCACCCCTCTAGGTGGTCACAAAGCACCGAGCTGATCTCCCTGTGCTATGTAGCTGCTACCAACTAGCTATCTATTTCACATTTGGTAGTATATATAAGTCCATGGCACTCTCTCACTTCGTCCCAGCTTACCCTTCCCCCTCCCGGTGTCCTCAAGTCCATTCTCTAATAGGTGTGCGTCTTTATTCCCATCTTGCCCCTAGGTTCTTCGAAACCATTTTTTTGGTGTGGTTCCATATATATATGTTAGCATACAGTATTTATTTTTCTCTTTCTGACTTACTGCACTCTGTATGACAGACTCTAAGTCCATCCACCTCACTACAAGTAACTCAATTTCGTTTCGTTTTCTGGCTGAGTAATATTCCATTGTATATATGTGCCACATCTTCTTTATCCATTCATCTGTTGATGGACACTTAAGTTGCTTCCATGTCCTGGCTATTGTAAATACTGCTGCAATGAACATTGTGGTACATGACTCTTTTTGAATTATGGTTTTCTCAGGGTATAAGCCCAGTAGTGGGATTGCTGGGTCGTATGGTAGTTCTATTTGTAGTTTTCTAAGGAACCTCCATACTGTTCTCCATAGAGCTGTATCAATTTACATTCCCACCAGCAGTGCAAGAGTGTTCCCTTTCCTCCACACCCTCGCCAGCATTTATTGTTTCTAGATATTTTGATGATGGCCATTCTGACCGGTGTGAGATGATACCTCATTGTAGTTTTGATTTGTATTTCTCTAATGATTAATGATGTTGAGCATTCTTTCATGTGTTTGTTGACAATCTGTATATCTTCTTTGGAGAAATCTCTGTTTAGGTTTTCTGCCCATTGTTGGATTGGGTTGTTTGTTTTTTTGTTATTGAGATGCATGAGCTGCTTGTAAATTTTGGAGATTAATCCTTTGTCAGTGCTTCATTTGCAAATATATTCTCCCCTTCTGAGGGTTGTCTTTTGGTCTTGTTTATAGTTTCCTTTGCTGTGCAAAAGCTTTTAAGTTTCATTAGGTTCCATTTGTTTATTTTTGTTTTTATTTCCATTTCTCTAGGAGGTGGGTCAAAAAGGATCTTGCTGTGATTTATGTCATACAGTGTTCTGCCTATGTTTTCCTCTGAGACTTTGATAGTGTCTGGCCTTACATTTAGGTCTTTAATCCATTTTGAGCTTATTTTTGTGTATGGTGTTAGGGAGTGTTCTAATCTCATACTTTTATATGTACCTGTCCAGTTTTCCCAGCACCACTTATTGAAGAGG
>NC_041221.1:49800484-49806666 GCF_002837175.3 Physeter macrocephalus | reverse complement strand
TTGATCATTATGTAGCTTCTTTGTCTCTTGTAATAGTCTTTATTTTAAAGTCTATTTTGTCTGATATGAGAAATGCTACTCCAGCTTTCTTCTGATTTCCATTTGCATGGAATATCTTTTTCCATGCCCTCACTTTCAGTCTGTATGTGTCCCTAGGTCTGAAGTGGATCTCTTGTAGACAGCATATACATGGGTCTTGTCTTTGTATCCACTCAGCCAGTCTGTGTCTTTTGGTGGGAGCATTTAATCCATTTACATTTAAGGTAATTATCGATATGTATGTTCCTATTCCCATTTTCTTAATTGTTTTGGGTTTGCTGTTGTAGGTCTTTTCCTCCTCTTGTGTTTCTTGCCTAGAGAAGTTCCTTTAGCATTTGTTGTAAAGCTGGTTTGGTGGTGCTGAACTCTCTCAGCTTTTGCTTGTCTGTAAAGTTTTTAATTTCTCCATCAAATCTGAATGAGTTCCTTGCTGGGTAGAGTAATCGTGATTGTAGGTTTTTCTCCTTCATCACTTGAAATGTGTCCTGCCACTCCCTTCTGGCTTGCAGAGTTTCTGCTGAAATATCAGTTGTTAACCTTATGGAGATTCTCTTGTGTGTTATTTGTTGTTTTTCCCTTTCTGCTTTTAATATGTTTTCTTTGTATTTAATTTTTGATAGTTTGATTAATATGTGTCTTGGTGTGTTTCTCCTTGGATTTATCCTGTATGGGACTCTCTGTGCTTCCTGGACTTGATTAACTACTTCCTTTCCCATATTAGTGAAGTTTTCAACTGTAATCTCTTCAAATATTTTCTCAGTCCCTTTCTTTTTCTGTTCTTCTTCTGGGGCCCCTATAATTAGAATGTTGGTTTGTTTAATGTTGTCCCAGATGTCTCTAACACTGTCCTACATTCTTTTCATTGTTTTTTCTTTATTCTGCTCTGCAGTAGTTATTTCCACTATTTTATCTTCCAGGTCACTTATCCGTCCTTCTGCCTCAGTTATTCTGCTACTGATCCCATCTAGAGTATTTTTCATTTCTTTATTCTGCTCTGCAGTAGTTATTTCCACTATTTTATCTTCCAGGTCACTTATCCGTTCTTCTGCCTCAGTTATTCTGCTATTGATCTCTTCTAGAGTATTTTAAATTTTATTTATTGTGTTGTTCATCATTGCTTGTTTCCTCTTTAGTTCTTCTAGGTGCTTGTTAAATGTTTATTGTATTTTCTCTATTCTGTTTGCAAGTTTTTGGATCATCTTTACTATCATTATTCTGAATTCTTTTTCAGGTAGAGTGCCTATTTCCTCTTCATTTGTTAGGTCTGGTGGGTTTTTACCTTGCTCCTTCATCTGCAGTGTGCTTTTCTGTCTTCTCATTTTGCTTATCTTCCTGTGTTTGGGGTTCCTTTTTGCAGGCTGCAGGTTCGTAGTTCCCGTTGTTTTTGATGTCTGTCCCCAGTGGCTAAGGTTGGTTCAGTGGTTTGTGTAGGTTTCCTGGTGGAGGGGACTAGTGCCTGTGTTCTGGTGGGTGAGGCTGGATCTTGTCTTTCTGGTGGACAGGTCCACATCTGGTGGTGTATTTTGGGGTGTCTGTGGCCTTATTATTATTTTAGGCAGCCTCTCTACTAATAGATGGGGCTGTGTTCCTGTCTTGCTAGTTGTTTGGCATAGGGTGTCCAGCACTGTAGCTTGCTGGTCGTTGAGTGGAGCTGCGTCTTGGCGTTGAGATGGAGGTCTCTCGGAGATTTTCGCCGTTTGATATTACGTGGAGCTGGGAGGTCTCTTGTGAACCAGTGTCCTGAAGTTGGCTCTCCCACCTCAGAGGCACAGCACTGACTCCTGGCTGGAGCACCAAGAGCCTTTCAACCACACGGGTGAGAATAAAAGGGAGAAAAAGTAGAAAGAAAGAAAGAGGATAAAATAAAATAAAATAAAGTAAGAGAAAAAAATAAAGTTATTAAAATAAAAAATAATTATTAAAAAAAAAAATTTTTATAATTAAAAAATAACAAACGGACGGACAGAACCCTACGACAAATGGTGAAAGCAAAGCTATACAGAAAAAATCTCACACAGAAGCATACACACTCACAAAAAGAGGAAAAGGGGAAAAAATAATATATCTTGTTTTCAAAGTCCACCTGCTCAATTTGGGACGATTTGTTGTCTATTCAGGTATTCCACAGATGCAGGGTACATGAAGTTGATTGTGGAGCTTTAATCCGCTGCTCCTGCCGCTGCTGGGAGAGACCTCCCCCTCTCCTCTTTGTTCGCACAGCTCCTGGTGTTCATCTTTGGACTTGGCCCTGCCTCTACGTGTAGGTCGCCTGAGTGCGTCTGTCCTTCACTCAGACAGGACGGGGTTAAAGGAGCCGCTGATTCGAGGGCTGTGGTTCACTCAGGCCAGCGGGGAGTGAGGGGTATGGTTGTGGGGCAAGCATGCAGCTGCAGAGGCCGGTGTGACGTTGCACCAGCCTGAGCTGCGCCGTGCCTTCTCCCGGGGAAGTTGTCCCTGGATCACGGGACCCTGGCAGTGGCGGGCTGCACAGGCTCCTGGGAGGGGAGGTGTGGAGAGTGACCTGTGCTTGCATGTAGGCATCTTGGTGGCTGCAGCAGCACCCCTAGTGTCTCATGCCCGTCTCTGGGGTCTGTGCTGATAGCTGCAGCTTGCGCCTGTCTTTGGAGCTCCTTTAAGTGCGCTCTTCATCCCCTCTCCCCGAGCACCAGGAAACAAAGAAGGAAGAAAAAGTCTCTTGCCTCTTCGGCAGGTCCAGACTTTTTCCCGGACTCCCTCCCGGCTAGCCGTGATGCACTAACCACTTCAGGCTGTGTTCACGCCGCCAGTCCTCTCCCTGTGATCAGACCGAAGCCCGAGCCTCAGCTCCCAGCCCCGCCCGCCCTGGCGCTTGAGCAGACAAGCCTCTCGGGCTGGTGAGTGCTGGTCGGCACCGATCCTCTGTGTGGGAATCTCTCCAATTTGCCCTCCGCACCCCTGTTTTTGTGCTCTCCTCCGCGGCTCCGAAGCTTCCCCCCTCTGCCACCCGCAGTCTCCGCCTGCAAAGGGGCTTCTAATGTGTGGAAACCTTTCCTCCTTCACAGCTCCCTCCCACTGGTGCAGGTCCCATCCCTATTCTTTTGTCTCTGTTTTTTCTTTTTTCTTTTGCCCTACCCAGCTACTTGGGGAGTTTCTTGCCTTTTGGGAGGTCTGAGGTCTTCTGCCAGTGTTCAGTGGGTGTTCAATAGGAGCAGTTCCACGTGTAGATATATTTCTGATGTATTTGTGGGAAGAAGGTGATCTCCGTGTCTTACTCTTCAGCCATCTTCCTCCTTCCCCCTCCACCCTTTTCTTTTCTTTTCCTCCTCCTCTTTGTTACTATTGTGGTTCTGATGTACCTTCCGGTTGCTGATTCATCTGTATTTTTATTTTTACATTCTTTCAAGTATATCTGTTAGTTTACTAGTCTCATTTTTTCTTTTACTTTGTTGTTTTCTTTTTTTTTTGCCACCCCACGCAGCTTGTGGATCTTGGTTCGCGAGTCTGGGGTCGGGTGGAAGCTCCCGTGGTGGGAGCTCTGAGTCTGAACCACTAGACTAACAGAGAACCTCAGACCCCAGGGAATATTCTTCGGAGTGAGGTCTCACAGAGGTCTCCTCGTCTCAGCACCATGACCCAGCTCTATCCAATAGCTTACAAACTCCAGTGTTGGAAGCCTCAGGCCAAACAACCAGTAAAACAGGAACACAATTCTACTCATAAAAAAAAAAAAAGAAAATGGGATGGCAAAAAAATATGTCACAGATAAAGAAGCAAGGTAAAAACCTACAAGATCAAATAAATGATGAGGAAATAGGCAATCTACCTGAAAAAAAATTCAGAGTAATGATAGTAGAGACGATCCAGAATCTCAGAAATATAATGGAAACATGGATTGAGAAAATATAAGAAATGTTTATCAAAGATCTAGAAGAGGTAAAGAACAAACAAACAGAGGTGAACAACACAATAACTGAAATGAAAAATACACTAGAAGGACTCAATAACAGAAAAATTGAGGCAGAAGAACCAATGCGTGAGCTGGAAGACAAAATGGTGGAAATAACTTCTGAGGAACAGAATAAAGAAAAAAGAATGAAAAGAATTGAAGACAATCTCAGAGACCTCTGCGACAACACTAAATGCACCAACATTCGAATTATAGGGGTCCCAGAAGAAGAAGAGAAAAAGAAAGGGTCTGAGAAAATATTTGAAGAGATTATAGTGGAAAACGTCCCTAACATGGGAAAGGAAATGGTCACCCAAGTCCAGGAAGCACAGAGAATTCCATACAGGATAAACCCTAGGAAAAACACACCAAGACAAAATAACAAACTAACAAAAATTAAATTCAAAGAAAAAATATTAAAAGCAGCAAGGGAAAAGCAACAGACAACATACAAGGGAATCCCCATAAAGTTAGCAGCTGATCTTTCAGCGGAAACTCTGCAAGCTGAAGGGAGTCGCAGTATATACTTAAAGTGATGAAAGAGAAATACCTAAAACCAAGATTACTCTACCCAGCAAGGATCTCATTCAGATTCGATGGAGAAGTCAAAAGCTTTTCAGACAAGCAAAAGCTAAGAGAATTCAGCACCACCAAACCAGCTTTACAACAAATGCTAAAGAAACTTCTCTAAGTGGAAAACACAAGAGAAGAAAAAGACACACAAAAACAAACCCAAAACAATTAAGAAAATAGTAATAGGAGCATACATATTCATAATAACCTTGAATGTAAATGGATTAAATGCCCCATCCAAAAGACACAGACTGGTTGAATGGATACAATAACAAGATCCATATATGTTCTGTCTACAAAAGACCCACTTTAGACCTAGGGACACATACAGACGGAAAGTGAAAGGATGGAAAAAGATATTTCATGCAAATGGAAATCAAAAGGAGCCAGAGTAGCAATACTTGTATCAGATAAAATAAACTTTAAAATAAATACTGTTACAAGAGATTAGGAGGGACATTACATAATGGTCAAAGGATCAATCCAAAATGAAGATATAACAATTATAAGTTTATGTACCCAACATAAAAGTACCCAGATACATAGGGCAAATGCTAACAACCATGAAAGGAGAAATTGACAGTAACACAATCATAGTAGGGGACTCTTAACACCCCACTTACACCAATGGACAGATCATCCAAACAGAAAATAAATAAGGAAACACAAGCTTTAAATTACACAGTAGGGCTTCCCGGGTGGCACAGTGGTTGAGAGTCCGCCTGTCATTGCAAGGGACACGGGTTTGTGCCCTGGTCTGGGAAGATCCCACATGCCGCAGAGCAGCTTAGGCCCGTGAGCTTTGGCCACTGAGCCTGCGTGTCCGGAGCCTGTGCTCAGCAACAGAAGAGGCCACAACAGTGAGAGGCCCGCACACCGCAGGAAAAAAAAAAAATTACACAATAGACCAGATAAATCTAATTGGTATTTATAGAACATTCCACCTCAAAGTGGCAGAATACACTTTCTTCTCAAGTGCATATGGAACATTCTCCAGGATAGATCACATCTTGGGTCACAAATCAAGCCTTGGAAAATTTTAAGAAAATGTAAATTGTATCAGGCATCTTTTCTGACCACAACGCTATGAGATTGGAAATCAGTTACAGGAAAAAAACTGTAAAAACCACAAATACATGGAGACTAAAGAGTGCACCACTAAATAACCAAGAGATCACTGAAGAAATCAAAGAAGAAATAAAAAAAAAAACATAGAAACAAATGACAATGAAAACATGATGACCCAAAACCTATGGGATGTAACAAAAGCAGTTCTAAGAGGGAAGTTTGTCATAATTCAGTCTCACCTCAAGAAACAAAAATCTCAAATAAACAATCTAACCCTACACTTAAAACAACTAGAGAAAGAAGAACAAAGGAAACCCAAAGTCAGTAGAAGGAAAGTAATCATAAAGCTCAGAGCAGAAATAAATGAAATAGAAATGAAAAAAACAATAGGAAAGATCAATAAAACTAAAAGCTGGTTCTTTGAGAAGATAGACAAAATTAATAAACCCTTAGCCAGGGTCATTGAGAAAACAAGGGAAAAGATGCAAATCAATAAAATTAGAAATGAAAAAGGAGAAATCACAACTGACACTGCAGAAATACAAAGGATTATTAGAGACTACTACAAACAAATAAA
>NC_041221.1:49793115-49795900 GCF_002837175.3 Physeter macrocephalus | reverse complement strand
TGGAAATCAGTTACAGGAAAAAAACTGTAAAAACCACAAATACATGGAGACTAAAGAGTGCACCACTAAATAACCAAGAGATCACTGAAGAAATCAAAGAAGAAATAAAAAAAAAAACATAGAAACAAATGACAATGAAAACATGATGACCCAAAACCTATGGGATGTAACAAAAGCAGTTCTAAGAGGGAAGTTTGTCATAATTCAGTCTCACCTCAAGAAACAAAAATCTCAAATAAACAATCTAACCCTACACTTAAAACAACTAGAGAAAGAAGAACAAAGGAAACCCAAAGTCAGTAGAAGGAAAGTAATCATAAAGCTCAGAGCAGAAATAAATGAAATAGAAATGAAAAAAACAATAGGAAAGATCAATAAAACTAAAAGCTGGTTCTTTGAGAAGATAGACAAAATTAATAAACCCTTAGCCAGGGTCATTGAGAAAACAAGGGAAAAGATGCAAATCAATAAAATTAGAAATGAAAAAGGAGAAATCACAACTGACACTGCAGAAATACAAAGGATTATTAGAGACTACTACAAACAACTATATGCCAATAAAATGAACAACCATGAAGAAATGGACAAATTCTTGGAAAGGTATAATTTTCCAAGACTGAACCAGGAAGAATTAGAAAATATAAACAGACCAATCACAAGTAATGAAATTGAAACCTTAATTAAAAGTCTTCTAACAAACAAAAGTCCAGGACCAGATGGGTTCACAGGCAAATTCTATCAAACATTTAGAGAAGAGCTAACACCGATCCTTCTCAAACTCTTCCAAAGAACTGCAGA
Organism: Physeter macrocephalus; assembly: GCF_002837175.3. Taxonomy (NCBI): domain Eukaryota; kingdom Metazoa; phylum Chordata; class Mammalia; order Artiodactyla; family Physeteridae; genus Physeter; species Physeter macrocephalus. The sequence continues at coordinate 49,795,102 of NC_041221.1, read as the reverse complement.
GGGAGAAACACTCCCGAATTCATTCTATGAAGCCACCGTCACCCTGATACCAAAACCAGAAAAAGATATCACAAGAAAAGAAAATTATAGACCAATATCACAGATGAGCATACATGCAAAAATCCTGAACAAAATACTAGCAAACAGAATCCAACATCACATTAAAAGGATCATACACCATGATGAAGTGGGATTTATCCCAGGGATGCAAGGATTCTCAATATATGCAAATCAATCAGTGTGATATACCACATTAACAAATTTAGGAATAAAAACCATATGATCATCTCAGTAGATGCAGAAAAAGCTTTTGACAAAATTCAACACCCATTTATGATAAAAACCCTCCAGAAAGTAGGCTAGAGGGAAATTACCTCAACATAGTAAAGTCCATACATGACAAACCCACAGCCAACATCATTCTCAATGGTGAAAAACTGAAACCATTTCCACTAAGATCAGGAACAAGACAAGGTTGCCACTCTCACCACTATTATTCAACCTAGTTTTGGAAGTTTTAGCCACAACAATCAGAGATGAAAAAGAAATAAAAGGAATACAAATTGGAAAAGAAGAAGTAAAGCTGTCACTGTTTGCAGATGACATCCTGCTATACATAGAGAATCCTAAAGATGCTACCAGAAAACAACTAGAGCTAATCAATGAATTTGGTAAAGTAGCAGGATACAAAATTAATGCACTGAAATCTCTCACATTTCTATATACTAATAATGAAGAATCTGAAAGAGAAATTAAGGAAACACTCCTCTTTACCACTGCAACAAAAGGAATAAAGTGTCTAGGAATAAACCTACCTAAGGAGACAAGAGATCTGTATGCAGAAAAGTATATTACACTGATGAAAGCAATTAAAGATGATACAAACAGATGGAGAGATATACCATGTTCTTGGATCGGAAGAATCAACATTGTGAAAATGACTATTCTACCTGAAGCAATGTACAGATTCAGTGCAATCCTTATCAAAGTACCAATGGCATTTTCCACAGAACTACAACAAAAAATTTCACAGTTTGTATGGGAACACAAAAGACCCTGAATAGCCAAAACAATCTTGAGAAAGAAAAATGGAGCTGGAGGAATCAGGTTCCCTGACTTCAGACTATACTACAAAGCTACAGTAACCAAGATAGTATGGTACTGGCACAAAAACAGAAATAGATCAATGGAACAGGTTAGAAAGCCCAGAAATAAACCCATGCACATATGGTCACCTTATTTTTGATAAAAGAGGCAAGGATATACAATTGAGAAAAGACAGCCTCTTCAATAAGTGGTGCTGGGAAAACTGGACAGCTACATGTAAAAAAATGAAATTAGAATCCTCTCTAACACCGTACACAAAAATAAACTTAAAATGGATTAAAGACCTACATGTAAGGCCAGACACTATCAAACTCCTAGAGGAAAACATAGGCAGAACACTCTATTACATAAATCACAGCAAGATCCTTTTTGGCTCACCTCCTAGAGAAATGGAAATAAAAACAAGAATAAACAAATGGGCCCTAGTAAAACTTAAAAGCTTTTGCACAGCAAAGGAAACCATAAACAAGATGAAAAGACAGCCTTCAGAATGGGAGAAAATATTTGCAAATGAAGCAGCTGACACAGGATTAATCTCCAAAACATACAAGCAACTTATGCAGCTCAATATCAAAAAAACAAACCACCCAATCCAAAAATGGGCACAAGACCTAAATAGACATTTCTCCAAAGAAGAGATACAGATTGCCAACAAACACATGAAAGAATGCTCAACATAATTAATCATTAGAGAAATGCAAATCAAAACTACAATGAGATATCCTGTCACACTGGTGTGAATGGCCTTCATCAAAACATCTAAAAACAATAAATGCTGGAGAGGGTGTGGAGAAAAGGGAACCCTCTTGCCCTGTTGGTGGGAATGTAAATTGATACAGCCACTATGGAGAACAGTATGGAAGTTCCTTAAAAAACTACA
>NC_041221.1:49791928-49792563 GCF_002837175.3 Physeter macrocephalus | reverse complement strand
TATGGGGATATATGTATATGTATAGCTGATTGACTTTGTTATAAAGCAGAAACTAACACACCATCCCGGACCGGGGCACGAACCCGTGTCCCCTGCATCGGCAGGCGGACTCTCAACCACTGCGCCACCAGGGAAGCCCCTAACTGGCTTTCTTAATATTCAAATGGACAGCCAAAAAGTAGTGATATGATGGAGAAGTGAACTTTTCCTGTCCTCTTCTCACTTGTGAATTAAAATCTGAGCTGTGGTCAATGAGGGTGGCTTTTTGATAGCTTATGTAGTGACCTGCTTAAGAGGCCTGCTCAAGGTCCCTGTAATTCTTTATGTCTGGGGTCACACAGCCTAATCCTAGAGTTTTTGATCAGCTCAGTTCCCAGTGAGGAAGGATTTAAATGGCATAGTGCCTTTGCACAGCATTATAATACTAGCAAACACTTGTTCAATATCTCCTATGTGCCTGACACTGTGCTAAACACTAATACCTAGATTCACTTAAGCCTCACAACAAACCCATGATATTGGTACCATTGTCTACATTTTATAGATGTGGCAACTGAAGCACAAAGAGTGTAAGTGGGGCTTCCCTGGTGGCGCAGTGGTTGAGAGTCCGCCTGCCGATGCAGGAGACACGGGTT
>NC_041221.1:49784610-49791787 GCF_002837175.3 Physeter macrocephalus | reverse complement strand
CGCGCCTGGGCCCGTGAGCCACGGCCGCTGAGCCTGCGCATCTGGAGCCTGTGCTCCGCAACGGGAGAGGCCACAGCAGTGAGAGGCCTGCGTACCGCAAAAAAAAAAAAAAAAAAAAAAAAAGAGTGTAAGTGACTTTCACACAGTCCCAGAGCCAGTATTGAATCCAGGTAGGCTGGGTTCAAAGTCTAAACTCTTAACAGTTTTACTGTGTGCCTCTTCTATATTATACTGCTTCTACGTTATGTCAACCTCTTTGTTTCTTGATTTTAACTTTTGCCCTTATTACAGAGGCTGTGTTCTAGTAGGTATTACTACTAGTGTTAGTAATAATTTCTGTTTTATTATTAAAAATAAGAAATTTTCATATAAGAGAAACTTGATAATTTAAATACATAGATCAGCTAATTTGCGTAATGATCATATGAGGATACATTCTACACAGATGAGAAATTGTGACCCAGGTTGTACTGTAACCAAGGTGAGGCAAACAAGAACCTATAAACGTAAGACTTGAACCCAGGTCTTCTGATAGCAAGTGCAGGGCTCACTGACCACACTGTGTCTCCTGCCTATAGTGTGGGTTTATTAGTGCAGGTTTTCTTTCTGAAGACCTGCCTTCACCCGTGGCAGGCCTATCCAAAACCATTAACTCCGAACCCAGTGCAACACTCCTACAAGAGATGTGCCCAGACAGCTGCAGGGGGTCATTTTGTTTTACCTCCTACTATTCCTCCTTGCCGTCTTGGCCACCCTTTCGTCTTCCTGCTTATCCTGGGCTTGTTCTGGCCTTTGCATGGTTCGTAAGGGACTTGATTGGTTAGTTGTAATTAGTATTATTGTTACTTAGAAAAGGCCCCCAACATTCTTTTGTTGTAGAACTAGTAGATCATAAGAACAAGAGGTCTATAATAGCATTCAGAGTTTGCCAGGTTGTTATTGGGTCTCATGATCCATTATCCTTTTCCTGATAAGGACTTTTTTCATCATAAATTTTTTCCTGAAAAATCAGAGTCACTTTCTTGTCCTTAAAAATCCAACTTTTAACAATTAACATTTATTTCAGAGCAAAATATAATGTTGAACATTATCAGATTAAAAAAATTGACAACTTCTACAACATGATAGTTAATTTCTAGGTGATGAAGTTTCTTATGTTTCAGGAAAATCACTCAGTCAGCTGCTTACCCTGAATGAATGATTTGGTGGCAATGCAAGAGAGGGTAGATGGCTATCAAATGTTGCATATAACAAAGAAACCAAGCAAAGAATGAGCACAAAGGTATAGTTCGTCACTGTCCGCAAAAAAAGAAAAAAAATAAAGCCCAACTGAAACTGACAGACTCTGAAGACCCGAACATGCTATTTTAAATACATAAAATACCTTTGGTGGCCAACTTTGTAAGTCTTTTCACACAGATTTAATTCAGTTTAGCAGCTCTCTGCAGTGTTTTGGTCAGACCACATATGACAAGTTGTGAAAATTTATCAACAGCTCAGAAAGAACCACAAACAGGGAAGGCTGAGAAAAGAAAGCTAAATGAATAAAAATAATTGCTAGAGTTTGCAGAGGTATGAGTTGTTAACTAAAAATATAGATCTGATGGCATTCTATTGGCACTTCTGGCACCCTCAGACTGTGAGTTTACCAATTCCAGTTTTATTATAGACTGAGTCTCTGTATGATTTCATGCCTTCAAACAATCAGTTGCTAAGATACTCTTTGTTAAACAATTCAGCAATTCAGTAGGGGAAAAAATAGTGTGGTTTTTGCCAAGTCATTCCAGTCAAAACAGGTGAACTGCAATAAAAACATGAAAGATTATGGGTCAGCGAACTCTTAACCTCTAAAATAATGTGGAAAATTGTGATCTGTGCATATATACATTTTCTAGGGAGAAGATTTATTACTATTATTAGATTCCCATTACCTTGCACAGTGCCTGGCACATTGTTGAATCTGAATAAATATTAGGTGAGTGAATTACAAATGAAATAAGATTATAAAAATGGTCCCCTCATTAGTAAAAAAAAAAAAAAAAAATTTAAGAATAACCAGAACCACATTTTTTTTCCTTTGAATCTTCCCTCTCTACAGATCTCTTTAGTTTCTCCTTCTCGGTATTCCTAGAAGGTGGATGTTAAAAGTTCTGAATTATCTTTCATGTTTCTTGACTGTTTTTTCATACCTTGCAGTTTTTATCCCTTTATGATATGTTATGGAAATTCAACAGCTCAGTCTTCTGTCTTACTGGTTTAACTTTAGCTGTATCTTTTCTACTATTGATCTTATTTAAAGGTTTGTATTTTAATTTCAACACCATTTTCCCATGATATTTATTATTTTTTCTACTAGCCTGACTTTACTTCTTAGCCTTGATGATGGCTTCTTTTTTCTTATCCCTCTCCCAGAGATTCCCCACGATTTCTGGTCCACTGAGGTTTCTTTTCTTGATTTTGAATGTAGTTATGAGTTGAAAAGGAAAAGATGATATTCTATAATTTTCAGAAACCCAAGATGATCAGAGCTGAGGGAGATGAGACGTTGTGTGTGTCCACGATCTATAAGTAGAAGTTCTTACATTTTTCTTATGTGTCATTTGAGGTTGAAGACCACTCATTTAAAAGCATAGTGTTTCTCCCTATATTGCCAAAATTACATAGAAATGTTGTTAGGTAAAAAATAAAGAAAAAATCCAATGAATAAACACTAAGTCACCCACAATTCTACTATTAAAAAATTGCTACTGCTACTGTTTGTATACACACTTTTTCATTTATTAAGACTTTTCTATCTCTTGCTTATTCAGCTGTGGGGATGGAGGAAAAGGAGTGTGGCAGATATCCAGGAATTGGGGAAAACATTTTAGGGTTAAATTAATAGGAGGAGATATTGTAATTTGATTTGAAAGGAGGCAGCATTCTCTTTAGCAAAATAAGACCTAAAACCTATGCTCTTAGAGTTGGGGTGGGGAGTGAAGGATGCATAGTACTGGAAAGCACTCTCAGAAGGAAATTAACTTTCTTAGTGTAAGATGTCTTTGATTGCTATTGTTGTTGCTGCTGTTATTATTATTATTTTCAGGCAACCAAAGACAAGAATGTCAGAAACAAAATGACTCCCAATGCTCTGTCTTCTCCTGTCTACTCTTAGAATGGGAAGCTTCCTCATCCTCTATCCCACACCAGAATGAGAGAAAGAATAGCTGTAGAAGAATAGTTATCTGAAGTTTCATGTAATTAGCACAGGAAGCTAGGAAAATTTCTAAGAAACAGGAAAACTTGGAGCTTGCTAACCAGTAGGTTGATGAACACAGCTGTGTTTGAAGGGAGGGAAGTGAGGGGGACTTTGGGCTAGGAGAAGATGCTAAAAGGAGTGAGGCATTGTGGGAAGGGGGTAGCAGAATGAAAGATGGGGATGTATAGACTCTACTAACCTAGGGAGCATCCATGTGGGAATCCCTGGAAGGGGTGAGTAGTGGATCTCCATGCTTGTGTACAGTGCTTTGGGAGGAATTAAATAGACTAGAGATGAAAAGTCCTTGATTTCAACCCTTTCCGAAATTCAGTATAGTTGAATTCTGCCACTGTGAATCTGAAGTAGAGTTGATTGAAACTTACTTTGTGTTCACATGGCAGAGGAAGGGGAATGGACCACATCTCCACCTGGTCGATGACAGGTATCTAAGACACTTCGAATGTGTTCAGTGATGAGGGTGGGCCATCAGGGGAGCTGTTTTTAGTTATTATGGGGCTAGAGAAACAGGAAGCCATATTTCCATGCCTGTAGCACGTCTATCCCCAATTGTTTGCTTAGCTAACTTTCAACAGTTCTGTTGGAATCATATTTTCAAATGATAGCTTCTTTCCTCACTATGAAGAATAATCAGGGTGAGCAAAATTTCAAGTATGCGTTTCCTGGGTATAATTGAGATACATTAAATCTTAGCGCCCCCCACTTTTTTGCGTTAGATCAGCTACATAATGTACCTGCAAGTATGAATATAGCTCGGTTAACCTGGGTGTGGATAATGTTCTCTAACAGAAGTTGAGAAACTTGGCTTGTAGTCTCAGCTTGCCTGTCAACTAACCTGGTGAGCCTGACCAAATTGCTGCAGTTCTTTGCACCTCAATGTGCTCCTCACTATGTAGCCCCCCATTATCAAACTAGAACCTGGTCTTTGACCTCAGCTCTCCCACTCCTCCTTTTAACTGTTCAGTAGGAGACCAAAGAGTTCTGAGTTACTTTTAGTGGGAGCCCTGCAACCAGCTCAATCTTAGGAATAATGAGGCCCAAATGATTGTCCATGTTCAAGTAGTAGAACTGAAGACAAGTCCATTTTAGTTATTTTTGGATGTTGAGCTACTTCTTAAGTGGAAAGAGGGTGCTGTGGTATCAGGATGCTTTCACTTAAAGTAATGAAACACTAACTCAACCTGGCTTCTACCATACAAGCCCTTTTAAAAAGTTTCACATAACTTACCCTTCCATGGGTAAGGTAAGCATTAGGTACACAAGTTCTCTAACTTTACTTCTCTGAGATTCTATTGGCTCCATTCTCTTTCCCATGTTAGTTTCATCTTCTGGTTGAGTGACAGGTAGTGGCAGTAGTGCACGCATCCCACTTAAATATGAACATGTATGGAGGGAGAAGAATCCATTTCCTCCGGCCTTGTCTCCACTTAAGAGTAAGGAGTTTATTCCCAGAAGTGCCCCAGCTCACTCTCCTCATGTCTTATTGGTTGGAATTGTATTAAATTGTACTAAATATCTATCCATAAGCCAATCACTGACAAGGAGAATGGATTGCCATGACTGGCTTAGATTCTGACAGTTCTTGCCCGTTTATTAGTTGCTTTTGAAGAGATAGAGTCCTGAATTTCCCTACTCTGCCAGTTTTGGTGATGTCACCTTAGATTTCTGATCGGCTTAGATTGATTAAGATTTACCATTGGAGTTGGAGATGCATAAAGTTATTTTTAGAAGAGAGAGAATCCAGATAAATCAAGCTTAGCAAGGAGGAATGGACAGCAGTGTTCACTAGAGTCACTTTGGGAGATGACTGTAATAAAGAGGCATCGTGGATGGAGGAGGGAGGGTGATCATGGAGAGTCCTGGGTCAGAGCAGCAATCTGTCAGTGGAGAGGACAGAATGATTTTAAGAGGAAGACAGACTCAGTTTCCACATCAGCTCTATCACCCTCCAGTTATTTTAATGTGGGAAAATCAGTTAACTTTGCTGTACCTCAGTCTCATATTCACAATAAGATGGGAATAATAATTTACCCCCTTTTGAATTAATGTTAAAGTGATATAAGCAATATAAAATGTCAAAAGGGAACTTGGCACAACATAGACAGTTATCATTATTATGTTGATGATGTGACTGACCTTCCTGGAGCAGAGTGATTAGCATACTAAGTAGCGAGTTCTTGGCAGTTGAATGGCTGTGCTTAAATACAATAGTTGGCCTTTACTGAGTGCTTCCCATATGCCCGGGATCATTTATTGATTCTATCAACAAATCATTACTGAGTGCCTACAGTGTGTCGGGCCAGCGCTGAATTACAAGACATAAACACCACTGTCCTCAAAAAGTTACAGCCTAGCAGAGGAAGACAGACACAGTAAATGCATAAAGCAAGTAGGATATGAGATAGTGCTGGGTACTGAGGGGCACTCTAAGGCAGGGAAGGAGGACAGGGAGGGCAGGGCTGGAGGCAAGCTAAAACAGGGTGGTCAGGGAGGATCCTCCTGAGGAAGGCGACACGTGAGCAAGGAATCGAAGGAGGTGAGGGAGAAGGCCAAGTGGCATTCTGGAGGAGATCTCCCAACGGAGGGGACAGCAGTTGCAGAAGTTCTGATGCTGGAAACGTGGTTGGGAAGTCCAAAAAAGAGCAGCGAAGATAATGTGGCTAGAAAACAGCAAAATGAAAATCAGAAAATAAAAGAAAAAAGAAAGAAAATCAGGAGGAGGTGAGGTTGGGAAGGTGGCAGGTGAGATTGGGTGGGGAGTTTGTAGAGCTTTGAACGTCATTTTAAGGACTTTGGTATTTCATACTGAGTGACATGGAAAGTTGTGAGGTGGTCTGAGTGGAGGAGTGGCATTCATTACTTTCCCTTCACTGTTCTTTTGATTTTCTTCTATTTACATTTCTTCTATTTTTTATGTTTTTAAAAATAAAAGTTTTTTTGTCAGTCCCTGCTTTGTTTCTAGCTTTCCAATCATCACTGTGTATTAAGAATTCCTGCACCTGTGCTAGCTCTTTGCTCCAGATTCCTAGACATGCTTTTGTCTGCCCTGAAACTACTGAGAAGTGAGCTGGCAGTTTATCAGTAATCTCCTTTTATTTACCAACTGGATGTGGCCCTAACCTTTGCCTGCTTCTGCCTGAGGGGACCCTTGACAACTCCCTAAGGAGGTTAGGCTGTTCTTGGTTTCTAGAAATCTTTAGGAAACTGGTGCTTGTTAAAAACTACCCCCAATCCCTTGAGCTGCCCAGGGGCTGCTGCCTGCCTGATGGCGTTGCAATCTCTGCTGTGAACCAACAGTGAAGTCAAGCCTGGCACCTCCCTCTTAAATCAACATGTCCTCATCCCATCAGACCTTAATGACTGCCTACATGTCATCTGGATTTTAGATGCCATATCTCTTGGTTATTATTCTCACTGCCCTTTTAGGCATATGCTAGGGTCTCTTAGTCTATCCTCTTTGTGTCCTAACTGCTCTTTCAAAATTTTTATCCTTGTCCCTCTGTGCTGCGTATGAGAAATTCCTTAGAACAGCATTTTTACTTATTAATTCCTTCTTTATCAAATCCTGAGTTCATTTAGGTTTTTGTTTTTTTTCATTATTTAAAAAATATCCTATTTTTAATGTATATCTATTATTATTTTATTTTCCTGTTTCTCTGTGATAATTTATAATTCTCTTTAAACAAATGTTCTCCCTTTCTTTATTGCTATCAACATTCAAAATACTTTTTATAATTCTTAGGTGGAACATTCTTTGATTATTCATTACCTAAATGGGGTTGTTTTTCCCATTGTAGATTTTGTTGACTGCCTTTCTTAGCAGTAAGTTACGTCCTATGGCATGCAGGATAGTTTTTTTTTTTTTTTTTTTTTTTTTAAAGAAGATGTTGGGGGTAGGAGTTTATTAATTAATTTATTTAT
>NC_041221.1:49783149-49784563 GCF_002837175.3 Physeter macrocephalus | reverse complement strand
ATTGTGGTGGGCGGGCCTCTCACTATCGCGGCCTCTCTTGTTGCAGAGCACAGGCTCCAGATGCACAGGCTCAGGAGTTGTGGCTCACGGGCCTAGTTGCTCTGCGGCATGTGGGATCTTCCCAGACCAGGGCTCGAACCCGTCTCCCCTGCATTAGCAGGCAGATTCTCAACCACTGTGCCACCAGGGAAGCCCAGGATAGTTTTTTGAGTGGGATGATTTTATCTTCTCTCTTTTCTCTTTTGTGCTCACCTCCTCCTTGAACAGTGGTTTTCTCTGCCCTCTCCATCTAGCCCTCTGAGCCTCCAGTGTAGAATCAGGTGTTTTGATAGGTTGGGGCTCCTGCTTTGGTGTGATGTTTGGTACAGTGGAGATGCAGTCTGGGAGCCGGTTCCTGAGCTTTGGGTTATGCTTTGTCAAGCAGCCTCGCGGAGCCTACGGTCTATAAAGTCTTGGGCCCTGGAGGAAAGCGGTTTTCTCAGCTTCCGTCTGTGAGCCGTGAAGAGGGGAGTGTGGGCACAGGGCAGTACTCGCACGGCAGCACCTGGCTTCAGGCAGTGAGCCTGAATCCTATCCCGCATCTGCTGTAGGATTTCAAATTCTTTTTCCTCTCGCTCACTGGAACCTTAACTGCCCTGCCTGTTTCTAGACTATAAACCCTACAGATTCTGGGCTTTAGCCATATTCTTTGCTTTGCATTTCTGTTCCTATTCTAGTCCATAACAATATTTATTTCGTTTTGAAGCCCAGTTACATATTTGGGATTTTCTTCTTTTAGATTTTTCAGTTATTTTTTGAAGGAAAAGGGTATATCAAACTCTGAAGTTAATGCAGCATCTTGACTGGAGTTTTCAAGTAAATTTTCAGGTAGAAATCGAGAACGCTGTTTGTGTCAGTTTTGTAACTAGTCAAATCGTAATTGTCTTACCTGCATGTCTTAGTCTGCTTGGGCTGCTATAAGAAAATACGATAGCCTGGGTGGCTTAAACAATAAATGTTTATTTCTCACAGTTGCGGGTGCTGGGAAGTCCAAGATCAGGGTGCTGGAAGATTCCTTTCTCGGTGAGAGTCCTCCTCCTGGCTTGCAGATGGCCACTGTTTCTCTGTGTGCTCACATGCCCTCGTCTGTGTCCTCGCACTGAGGGAAAGAGAGCTCTAGTGTCTCTTCCTCTTCTTATAAGGGCACTAGTTCCATCATGAGAGCACCATTTTCATGACCTCACCAAACCTAATTACCTCCCAAAGGGGTTAGGACTTCAACATATGAATTTTTTTCGGGGGGAGGAGGGGAGGAATACAAACATTAATTCCATAACACTGAGCTATTATTACATTATTGTTTCTCAGTTGGCTTCAGAACCATGGTTCAAGTATTCAATATGTATATTGCTTTTTTTTTTTTTTTTTTTTTTTT